>NC_091432.1:97448748-97811032 GCF_964237555.1 Oryctolagus cuniculus
AATTTCAGTTCCCTGTAGGTTCAAGCAGACATGCAGGCCTTGAGCATGCCTACAGCAAGTTGATGTACTAATGAAGAGAAAGCATATTCAGGATGGCTGTCTAACTGTCAGCCTGCCACAAATAGTCTTCAATAAATTTGAACATCATTCTGGTAAATATGTTTCATTAGTATAATGTATTTGACTTAAGAGTTTCTGATAAATATGTATAAGATCAGGATACAATGAAAACTTCCAATTATTTATGTGTTGTTATAAAATACAAAATATGCCTTACTTTCTAGAAGTGTTAATATTAAATTGAGGGGCCAGCGCTGTGGCGCAGTGGGTTAACGCCCTGGCCTGAAGCGCCGACAGACCATATGGGCGCCGGTTCTAGTCCCAGCTGCTCCATTTCCCATCCAGTTCTCTGCTGTGGCCTGGGAAAGCAATACAAGATGTCCCAAGTCCTTGGGCCCCTACACATACGTGGGAGACCCAGAAGAAGCACCTGGCTCCTGGCTTCGGATCAGCGCAGCTCTGTCCATTGCAGCCAATTGGTGAATGAACCATTGGATGGAGAACCTCTCTCTCTGCGCCTCTCCTCTCTCTGTGTAACTCTAACTTTCAAATAAATAAATCTTTTAAAAAATATTAAATTCAAAGTTCCAAGGGCCTGAAATACATTAACCCTTATCCCATGCCCTTTTCAATTTAACAGTTTGTTTAAGTTTATTTATTTTTCTTATTAAAGGTTATATGTATTTAAAATCTGTGCAAAACAAATGAAAAAGCTCATTATATTACCAACTTTTAAATAGAGAATTTCTTCATCAGCTAAAATATCCTAGCATCAGAGGTACAAAATTTAGTAGACATATGAGTGATACATATATTGCATGGCATGATCTTAAAATTATATTATATATTGTACGTGAGTCCACATTCTTGAAAACATGGTTCTATGTGATGTGATTTATATTTAAATTATACCTGCATGGTTTTCCTTTCTCATCCTCTAGGATAATAAATTAGGACAAGAGTGCAGTTGTGTGCAGAGGCACACGGTAATGAATTGCAACCATGCATGTCCAAGTAAAGATCTGCAAATCCATGGGCTTCTAGTAAATGATTATCGCCCTAAAACCTGTAATCAATTGGCAATTTAGTTAGTTGGATTCCACATATCATATAATAAACTCCATATTGCTATGCCTTTTAAAAAATTTACTTATTATTTATTTTTGTTTAAAAGGCACAGAGAGAGAGAGAGAGAGAGAGAGAGAGAAACAGAGAGACTGAGGTCTTCCATCTACTGGTTCACTCCCTAAATGTCTACAACAGTCAGGAATGCATCAGGCTAAAGCGAAGAGCAAGGAACTCAATCTGGGTCTGGGCATGAATGGCAAAGCCCTGAGTACTTGAGCTATCATCTGTTGCATCCCAGGGTGTGAATTAGCAGGGAGCTGGAACAGAAGCAGAACCCAGATTCAAACTCAGGCATTCCAACATGGGATGTGGGCATCAGAGCTGGGCTTAACCAGCATGCCACAACACCTACTCCCCCACCCCCTTTTTTTTTTTTGACAGGCAGAGTTAGCCAGTGAGATAGAGAGACAGAGAGAAAGCTCTTCCTTCTGTTGGTTCACCCCCAAAATGGCCGCTAAGGCCAGCGCATTGTGCCGATCTGAAGACAGGAACCAGGTGTTTCCTCCTTGTCTTCCATGCAGGTGCAGGGCCCAAGGACTTGGGCCATCCTTCACTGCATTCCTGGGCCACAGCAGAGAGCTGGACTGGAAGAGGAGCAACCGGGACAGAATCTGGTGCCCCAACCGGGATTAGAACCCTGGGGGCTGGCGCCGCAGGCGGAGGATTAGCCTACCCCTTTTATGCCTTTTAATCAACATGAAAAAGAGTTAAAGTACATTTGGAAAAGCAGAAACCATTGGTGATATGTGAGAGTGTGATGTGGGAGTTAGAATTAAAGTAGGTTTTAAGAAAATGAATTTAATGGGTATACACAAATTATTTTGAGAAAATTGATTTTATAAAAGCAGCATAAAAAGACAATAATAAACAAGGTTAGAAGCAAAAGAAGTTGAAGTTTACCAAGATAGAAGTTTCAGTATGTTTGAGGGTAGAAACAGCCAATGAAAGAGGATTTGGAACATCATTGATTGATAAAAGTGATAACAAGAATGTATTGTAAGTTGTGTGTTTGGTCTGGTGTCGCTCCCCGTCTTCGTGGAGGAACGACACAAAACCCTGCGCTGTTCTTTTGTCTGCTCGGCCCTCCCCGGGTTTGCTGCTGGTTCTTCCCGGGTTGGCTACCGTCCCTTCCACCTCCGTGGAAGGGCGGTTCCCCCTGGCCACTTTCCCCACTTCCGCGGGGGAGCGGCACACCGCCGGCCGGCTCTCTCGGGGGCTGCACAGGTGTTCCTTCAGATAGATGTTCCTGGTGCATGTTGTCTCTCTCCTCCTTTATAGTCCTCCTCCGCCAATCCCAACTCGGCTGCCCACACGCCGAGTACGCTGCTCTCCTCCAATCAGGAGCAGGATCAGCTCCTGGAGGTCATCACTCAAGTTGGCAAGAGGCAGCTGCGTAGAAGCTGTTTTCTCCTCTCCCAGCACCATATTGTGGGAGAGCAGATGCATAGAATAAGTCTTAATTCCAGTAACTCAGTCCAGTCCGGGTTGCTCCCCACAGTCTGGCAGTCAGATGCTGCTTAGGGCACTCACATCCCAATTCAGAGTGGGTTTGTAACTCAGCCCCACTTCCAATTCCAGCTTCCTGCCAATGCACACCCTGGAAGGCTGCAGGTGGTAATCAGGTGATTGCTTCCCTGACACCCACAGGGCAGACCTGGATGGAATTCTGGGCTCCCAAATTCAGATTGGCCCAGGGCTGGCTGTTGCAAGTATTTGTAAAGTAAACCAGTGAATGGGAGATTTGTTTCTTTTCTATATATATATATTGCAGCCAGAGCTGTGCCAATCCGAAGCCAGGAACCAGGAGCTTCTTCCTGGTCTCCCATGTGGGTGCAGGGGTCCAAGCACCTGGGCCATCTTCCGCTGCTTTTCCAGGCCATAGCAGAGAGCTGGATTGGAAGAAGGGCAACCGGTACTGGAAGCAGTACCCATATGGGATGCTGGCACCACAGGTGGAGGATTAACCCACTGTGCCATGGCACCAGCCCCAGGAGGTTCTTAAGGTAGCATTTTACTATATTCCACTTTCTTTCCTCCTCAGAGAACAGTAGGGGTAGGGGCAGGTTGGAAGAAGAAATTCCTGGATACTGACTTGGCTCATATATCTTGCTGGGTTACGAGGAATCAGTATGGAGCTGTTAGAGTGATCACCATAACTACTTAAGGCTCAATATGAAGGCTGTCTGTAAAGATGTCCTCATTTTGGTGTAGGTTACAAAGTTTTTGCCATTCAGCTGGGAATAATCGTGAGATGATACAGTAATACAAAGATCATAGAGAAGCTAATAGGTGGACCCTTATCCTCTCAGTCAAACCATCAATTCCCTTTTACTTTGGTTCCCTGCCTTGACAGGTGTTTATCCTTCACATCACTGACACTTTTCTCTACCTTAAGCTTCAATTCATAGATGATACTATCTCTGTCATCATATTCAGCCAATCTCAAACTTTATTTTCCATAACAGCCACTTGGGGCGCTTGTGAGTCCTAAACCCAGAGATCCTGATTCAGTAAGTCTGTTGCAGAGCCCCAGGGATGTTCTTTTTAACAGAGTAAATAATTCTACACTATTCTAAAAGTCACACTTGGAGAAATAGTCTTAAATTATAAGGAGGAGTTTATTATATGTGCATGACTTCTAATGCAGACTTTGATTTTTTATTTTCTGCATATGATAATTCATACTCCAAACAATCCTTCCATAGTAATCTTGAGCAAGCAGCAGGATGACTCATGTGGTGTAGTTAAAATTAGTCCTTCCCATTAGTCAGTGTTCCCACAAACACCTCAGAACCACATTGGGTCTTCACATGCTGGATCCAAGACCACAGCTGGAGTAATTAGCATCATAAAAAAGGATTAGGAGAGGACAGAGGGAGAGTAGATTTGAACATTAAAAGGGAAATGAGAAGCACCATGTAGGACCCAATAATCATTAAGATCCTTCCATACTTCTTTTTTTTTTTTTTTTTTTTTTAAAACTTTTATTTAATGCATATAATTTTCCAAAGTACGACTTATGGATTACAATGGCTTCCCCCCCATACCGTCCCTCCCACCCACAACCCTCCCCTTTCCCACTCCCTCTCCCCTTCCATTCACATCATGATTCATTTTCGATTATCTTAATATACAGAAGATCAGCTTAGTATACATTAAGTATGGATTTCAACAGTTTGCTCCCACACAGAAACATAAAGTGAAAAATAATAGATGATTTTTTTAAATGATGATGAAATCAGAGCAGACCTATTGTCATGTTTAATCCCAGTGAGAGTCAAGTTGGGAATTGATAATTTCTTTTTTTTTTTTCTTTTCTTTTTTTTTTTTTTACAGAGGATCAGTTTAGTATGCATTAAGTAAGGATTTCAACAGTTTGCACCCCCATAGAAACACAAAGTGAAATATATTGTTTGAGTACTCGTTATAGCATTAAATCTCAATGTACAGCACATTAAGGATAGAGATCCTACATGAGGAGTAAGTGCACAGTGACTCCTGTTGTTGACTTTACCAATTGACACTCCTGTCTATGGCATCAGTAATCTCCCTATGCTCCAGTCATGAGTTTCCAAGGCTATGGAAGCCCTCTGAGTTCTCCGACTCTTATCTTGTTTAGACAAGGTCATAGTCAAAGTGGAGGTTCTCTCCTCCCTTCAGAGAAAGGTACCTCCTTCTTTGATGACCTGTTCTTTCCACTGGGATCTCACTCACAGAGATCTTTTGCCAGAGTGTCTTGGCTTTCCATGCCTGAAATACTCTCATGAGCTTTTCAGCCAGCTCCGAATGCCTTTAGGGCTGATTCTGAGGCCAGAGTGCTATTTAGGACATCTGCCATTCTATGAGTCTGCTGAGTATCTCACTTCCCATGTTGGATCACTCTCCCCTTTATTTACTCCATCGGTTAGCGTTAGCAGGTACTAGACTTGTCTATGTGTTCCCTTTGACTCCCAGTCCCTTCACCATGACCAACTGTGAACTGAAACTGATCACTTGGAACAGTGAGATGGCATTGGTACATGCCACCTCGATGGGATTGAATTGGAAGCAGGTTCTTCTAATGTGACAAACTGTTTTTTTTTTTAAGTCAAGAATCCTGAATTTCATATGATTTTAAGCTCTAATGTGGTACTTACTATCTTTTAATTAAGTAAAAATATTAAGAATTTGTGTTGCCATATTATAATTATAAATAGGAACTATTACTGTGTCTTGCACTGCTAGGTGAGAAAACATGACAAAATGATTAATTGTTCTTATTACAATCACTTATCTTTCCAAAACACTCATAATGGGACTGGAGAGATAAAACCCACTCTGCATCTTTCCTCTGAAGACATTGTATTTAGATTGGTTTCAAAATTCTTGATCTATTTCTAGCAATTTTCATGTTCATACTAAGGTTTTGATCACTAAAATAAATTAAGATTATAGGAAGCTGATTACAGCTTGTTTTGTACAGAAGACAAAGGTAAAAATAAAATATTCAACAATAGCAATATTTCCTAATAAGTAGAAACCATCTAATCAAATAATTATGGTTCTCTTTTTGTGAATTACAATTCTGTAAGGTTTTTCTCCCACCCTTTCAAGAACAAACCCCATTGTACGTCTGCTGTGGAATAATGTCTGTGTGTATATGTCTGTTTTCCTCCCAGTAAAGGTGGAAACAGGGCAATGGTCCTACTTGGCATGAGCTCACTGAGCCTTTTAAAGTAATTTCCATAGAGTGGGATAAGGCCCAAGAGGAAAATCATGTCCCCAGTGAAGTTTATCTCCAGTTTCCACCAAAGCTCCCCAAAGTAGGACTTTAACATCACAGTAGAATCTTCTTTCTATACCCACCTAACCAAAGTTAATCTGAGGCAGATGGGAATATGACACAGATGGCTCAAGGGTGGTGGATCTGGGCTGAATATAGATTCATTCTTCCAAGAAACATCTTGTTTCCAGATATACTATAGAAGCAAAATCTTACAGGTGAGCTACAATTTTCCAGAAATTCATTAATATTCTGTGGCTTCAATTCAATCCAGAAAATGGTCCTGAGATGCTGTTTCAATACAGAGTTCGTGCTTACATACTTTTTTTTTTTTAAAGGGTTTGCCAAAGTCAATCTAATTCTGTGATGGATAATTGGGATGTATATAAATTCTCTGAAGATATATTTACTTTTCTATGCTATGTTAGAACATCAAAATTATTTTTAAACCCCAGCTATTTTGATACTTATAGTTCTTTTTTCTCTATTTTTAACTTTTAATTTTTTAATTTATTTTCATTTTACTTGAAAGGCAGATAGACCAGAACAATAGGGAGATAGACAAAGACAGAGACAGAGAGAGATCTTCCATCTACTGGTTCACTACCCAAATGTCTACAACAGCTGGGGCTGAACTGAGTCAAGCCAAAGCCAGGAGCCTGAAACCCAATCCAGGTCTCCTGTGTGACTAGTAGGGACCTAAGTAAGTGGGTCATCACCTGTTGTCTCTCAGGATATGCAGTAACAGAAAGCTGAATCAAAAGTGGAGCCTGGACTTGAACCAGACATTCAGATATAGGATATGGGCATCCCGGGTAGCAGCCTAAATATTGAGACAAATATTTGTTCTTTCTTATTTATATATGTATTTATTAGTGGAAAAATGTTATACATTTTAGGAAGTTCCATTCTTACAAATTAAGCAGTAATATCAGCCTATTTCTATATGATGATGTAGCACATGAGCCTACTTAGCACCATTGACCTATTTCATTCTATATAAAGTAACAGAGTTTCCCCTGTTTTGTAGTCCACTCCTTATAATCTCAAAGCTCCTAAGTAAATTCCTGAATGCAGTTCCAGTTACGGCCCTATGTAATTATCTGAAAAATTATGTGAAATTATATGTTTTTTAAAAAGTTCAACTAATATTTGACAAATCATTAGAGTCTATATTACTATACTTCAGACGATTCTTGCTTCCTTTAAATATTGTTTAAATCCCTGGCATCTTTTATACTTTTTGTGAGCAATACATTTTTTTCTTTTTGTAAATTTAACTAAAGTTTTCTGACATTATTAACTTTTGGACACAAGTCTTTTCTCATTGATGCTATTTATTTTAATTAATTAATTAATTTATTTACTTAAAAGGCAGAGAAATGTGCAGACAGAAAGACAAAGAAAGCTCAGTTTACTGATTCATTCTCTAAATGCTTGCAACATCTGGAGCCAGACTAGGGCGGGAACCAGGAGCCAGGAATGCAGTCCACATGTCCCATGAGAGTAGCAGGAACCCAATAACTTTTTATTAATTTATTTTATTAATTTTTTTGAATTTCATTTATAAATAAAGGAAAATTAAACTTGAGCCTACCTTATTTAGATTTTTCACACATGTTGAGTAGGTCAGGTCCATAATATCTTTGAAAATATTCATACTATTATTACGAAAGTAAAAATATATTTTAAAACAATTTTGCTAATATTTGAAAAGTTATCACAGATGATGGCATTGTATTTCCAATAATTCTTATTTCTTTTGAAAAGTAGGTTAAAATCCCTTGGGACTTTTATTCATTATTAGGCAATACATTTTTTTTTTTTATAAATTGAACTAAAATTTTCTACCATTGTAAAATCTTAGACATGGGCCTTTTCTTATTGACACTATTTAAAATCTTCAGTAACCAATCTGTTACTCACAACAAAGTAAGTCATGTTGGCACCAGAACCTATTTATTCTACTGCACTGGATGAACCTCTAATAAATGCTCTCAAGTAGTTTATTTTTGTTTAGAATTCCACAGCTGTCTCTCAAAATTGACAGCATAACTCATGGAAACTTAATAAGGGTAATATGGTAGGGGAACACGAAATGATTTGTTTTGACAGAAGTGTTCAAATATACCTGAAGCATATGTGTACAGCCTTTTAGGATGCACCCTGTTGTGCGCTATAATATGGGTGATGGGGAGCCATGCCCTTTCATACTTAGAAAGCTTGGACAATGCTACTTCTTTTCTATATTGTGAAATTCTCCAAAATTACTTCAAAGATGCTCTCTTTAAGTTTGCCTTTTATTAAACTCAAAATAGTACATATACCTCACAGACTCAAAACATGGTGAAAAATTGTGCATGTGCTAGAAAGCTACAGTCTGATAAAAAATGGAATCTTAACTGCTCCTCCATTTTGGTGTTCCTGTGGTTTCATAAATTGTTCCTTTTCATCTATTATTAACCAAGTTATTTTGACCTTTCCTTACCCTTCTAGACCTTTTCATAATCAACCATTCTAAATCCTCAAAAAAAAAATCGACTTTTGTCCTGTATGACTTATGGAAAGCTATGAAAGCAAGCAAACAACTTAGCTTACATAAACATTGCTACCTGTTTATTAAGAAGCCACAAAATTTGAATTCCACTTCAGATTTCTTTAAGCATTTTGCTGCATGGCAAAATTCAGATGCTGAATCTTCCTTTATATATTTAGTGGTTTCTTTTCAACCATCATTTCCCTCTAAAACTATTTCTCCCTGGTAAAGTCAAATATGTCAATTGATACCTAAACTGAAGACAAATGCAAAGTAAGATTTTTTAAGAAAAATTCTTGAGTCTTTCAAGAATATTTTCACCCTTGTTTCTACATCAATATCTTAGTCCCAACACCTTTTTGTATTCCCTTAATTTTGAATTTTGATGACAAAATTGAGAAACAACCACAATTCTATCTGTGGCCCAGTAGGCAGGAGGAGCTACCTTATCCTGTGGATGGTTGGGACTTACAGGAGGACTCTGGGTCCAAAGACCAATGCCCATGTTTCCTTCACACCCACCTTCCAGAGATGATTGAGAGAAAATAGAGTATACAGTTTTTGTGAAGTTAATTTTTTTTCAATTTTAAGAAATATTCTTTCTTCTAAGAATAAAAATTTGGCCAAGTCAATGCAAGTGAGTGCCTCCATTTTTGTTGTTACTCTTGTTCCAAAATCACACTGAGATCTGACTCCAGTTCTGAACTTAGAGCCCTCAGAACTAAACAATTTATCTCATTCTCCCCAAAGAAAAGCTAGAGACATTTTAGGAGATGCCTTGTAATAGTATCTGTGAATGTCATAGCTAATAAAGAGCAGTAGCAACTTAACTGTGTTTCACTCACCGAATTACTACCTATTGAGTGCCTATGGTGTACTAAGCACTGGGGATAAAGGAGTGTGAAATTTTTGAATTTTTGAACTTTTATTTATTTATTTATTTATTTGACAGGCAGAGTGGACAGTGAGAGAGAGAGAGAGACAGAAAGGTCTTCCTTTTGCCATTGGTTTAGTTACATTCTCAGATAAGATTTCCTTGAAAAGGTACCATTTGAGTGAAACTTGAGAGAGGTGATGGGGCCAAGTAGCTTTCTGTGGAAAGAGGAGAAGGGACCAGCATTGCAAAGCCCTGAGCAGGGTGTGCCTTATCTGACTGGCGAATAACAACGAACCAAGTCCAACTACTGCAGAGTGAGGAAGCTGACAAGGAAGGGAGTGGTAGTTCAAGAATAAGAGTGTAAAGGCAAAATGACATTGTAAGGAGATTTCTTTTGCCCTAAATAACAGAAAGCTATTAGAGACTTTGGGCAGAGATGCAGGATGTTATCCAATTTAACAGGATCTGCTGACCCCTGTGATGAGGACAGACTGAAAGTGTCCAAGAGCAGTAAGTGAGGTGAGAGATGACATGATGTGATGTGGACCAGAACTGTTGAGAAGTTTTCAGACATACTTTGAAAGTAGAACCAAGAGGAATGGCTGACAAGATTAGATGGTACTTTCCTGGCACCAATGGATAATTGACCACTTTCTAGGTCACTCTACCAGCTGATACTTTAACTGTCTGTTTGCTTATAGCGGGTTATGAGTCAATTACATAATTCTTGGCCCTTATCTTCTTATCTCTTCCAAAGATGTGGCCACCACTAATTTTAAGGGGAGAATGAAAGAAATGTTAAGCAGTAAGATACCATAAGATTGCTCCTTCCCTGAAACACACAGGAAGTAGAATTTCAGGGCTACTCAGGCTAGGATGAGCCAATCACTGAAAAATTTAAGAATTCATTAATACACAGTTATTCTTAAGTGTTGAAATTTAACTGAAATGTGATCCCTGTTAAACATAAGAGTAGGAATAAGAGGGAAGAGATGCACAATTTGGGACATGCTCAAGCTGACTTGCCCCAAATGGTAGAGTTAGAAACATACCAGGGGACTCCAATTTAATCCCATCAAGGTGGCATGTACCAATGCCATCTCACTAGTCCAAGTGATCAATTTCAGTTCACAATTGATCATAATGAAAGGACTAAGAGTCAAAGGAAGCACATAAACAAGTCTAGTACCTGCTAATACTAACTGATAGAATAAATAAAGGGGAGAGTGATCCAACATGGGAAGCGAGATACTCAGCAGACTCATAGAATGGCAGATGTCCTAAATAGCACTCTGGCCTCAGAATCAGCCCTAAAGGCATTCGGAGCTGGCTGAAAAGCCCATGAGAGTATTTCAGGCATGGAAAGCCAAGACACTCTGGAAAAAGATCTCTGTGAGTGAGATCCCAGTGGAAAGAACAGGTCTTCAAAGAAGGAGGTACCTTTCTCTGAAGGGAGGAGAGAACCTCCACTTTGACTATGACCTTGTCTAAACAAGATAAGAGTCGGTGAACTCAAAAGGCTTCCATAGCCTTGGAAACTCATGACTGGTGCATAGGGAGATTACTGATGCCATAAACAGGAGTGTCAGTTTGTAAAGTCAACAACAGGAGTCACTGTGCACTTACTCCTCATGTAGGATCTCTGTCCTTAATGTGCTGTACATTGAGACTTAATGCTATAACGAGTACTCAAACAATATATTTCACTTTGTGTTTCTATGTGGGTGCAAACTGTTGAAATCTTTACTTAATGTATACTAAACTAATCTTCTGTAAAAAAAAAAAAAAAAAGAAAGAAAGAAAGAAAGAAATTATCAATTCCCAACTTGACTCTCACTGGGATTAAACATGACAATAGGTCTGATCTGATTTCATCATCATTTAAAAAATCATCTATTATTTTTCACTTTATGTTTGTGTGGGAGCAAACTGTTGAAATCTTTACTTAATGTATGCTAAACTGATCTTCTGTATATAAAGAGAATCGAAAATGAATCCTCATGTGAATGGAAGGGGAGAGGGAGTGGGAAAGGGGAGGGATGCGGGTGGGAGAGACGATATGGGGGGGGGAAGCCATTGTAATCCATAAGCCATACTTTGGAAATTTATATTCATTAAATAAAAGTTAAAAAAAATTTAAGAATTCATGATGCTAATCTGTTTCTATAAGAATATGATGCCAAGGGAAAAGAGAACCAGACTCAGCTAACCTTTAAATTCCTTTTTAAATGATATGTTTTCATAGTAACTTAATAGGCATGTTCTTCTTTTGTTGTTCATTTTTCCTTTTTCTCTATTCTGTCCAAAACTAAGAGAGTTTACATTAACCATACCAAATAGCTCAAATCCTACTGAAGAATACCAATTTTCTCTCAACTTTTTCCTCTCTGGATTTCCCCAAGAACAAGGATAATGTCCTCAGAGCCAAGAAGAAATTTTTATTTTTAAGATCTTTCTCTACCACCAACTAGCTCTTCCCAGAACTAGCTCTCTACCTTAGGCAAGGCATGTAGCCACTCTGGCTCATCCTTTGTGTCCACATCAGGGGTTTGATTAAATTGTCACTATGATTCCTCCCAGCTGAAAAATGCTTTGATTCAATATGAAATAGAATCGGAAGTGAATTCACTTGCCTAATAATGCCACTTGATCTTCAAATCAGGTTGTTTTGTTGTTTTGTAAGATACTATATGTTTATTTGTTAACATGTTTAAATTGATTTGAATACAAAATATATCATACAATAAATACCAAAGTTGTTTATTCAATACAGAAATTATTAGAGCCTATGTTTGAATACTCATATATTAAAATGTAATTTAGCTTTTCAGAAATAAAATCTAATGAGTATATTCTGTCAGTCCAAACGTGTCACCCTTTTCAATATCTTCTCAAACTAAAATAAGCCTGCGTTGCTACACACAGGAATGCCACCACAGTTCTAATAATCTTGGTCTCAATATCCTTCAAACAATGGGGATCCAGAATTCTCTAGTCTAAAATACTAAATTCCAGTTCCTGCCCCTTAGCTCTAGACACCTCAAAAAACTTCTACTAATGTCATGTTTCTAAGATAATAAAAGTGATAAAAGAATTACATGCAACTCCTCAGATTCATGGGTATTGCCCTTGGGCTAGAGATGAACAAGAGAGACCCTAGGACCAATTGAATACCTAAGACTCAATACTTTCACATGACTTCTTCCATTGGTCATTTTTTCTGTGATTTTTTTTTGCTAGATCTCAATCACAATAAGGAGAAATTTGAAGATTATAAACTGCTTGAGGGCAGGGTCTTATTTATCCAAGCTTAGTCACTGGCCCACTGTCTTGGATTACAACTGATATTCTAGTGTAATATTAAAAGTATTTCCTTTGACTCTAAAAAATGTCTCTAATGAAGTGTATAACCACCTACAAGTTATAAGCTTTCAAAATTAAATATCATTGAGATAAAAATTTAGTGAGGCATATATTATCTCCCCTTCCAAATCCTGTATATTGGCCAATCCTGTCTGAATGAGTTTGAGACAAAAGTCACCTTCAATCATGCTTGAAAAGATTTCAGATTATTTTGTGGACAAATAGCCTATTATTAAACATACCTAATGGTTTACTTTTCTATTATCCTCTGACCTCATCATGTTCCAAGAACCTCTTCAAATGGAATATTGAGGCTTAGAAAATTATGAATTCTAGTGAGAGGTTTGTTTTACAATTACATAACCCAGACCCTAAATGCCCTTGCAGGGAGTAAAATGAAAATTAATGAATTGAAAATAAATCATAAAACTTGCATTACAAACAAAGTATTCAGTAGGAATTTTATTAGGGTAACTATATCCACAGCATATTGTAGATTTGTTGCATTTCTAAGATTTATGTTACTGAGAAAATATGTTAAGAATATACATATTTCACCAAATATCCTAGAAGTTAAATTATTCCATGAAATAATTCTATCTACTAAATTTTTTAAAGAATGTACACTTTGGTACTATCTAGAGAATACTACTTTTATTACTATTGATGCTATCAGTTACTGCTACTAGTACTGTTGCTATTACTATTAATACCACTGCTGCTCTTACTATGACTATTAATACTACTTCTGCTTCTACTATTAATACTATTACTAATGTCATTATGATTATTAATACTGCTGTTGTTGCTACTATTAATACTGTATCTGCTGCTATAACTGCTAATACTATTACAGCTGCAGCTATGATATTAATACTATGGCTAAAGTTAGTAGAACTGTTGGAGCTGCTACTGCTGTAATTCTATTTTTATTACAACTATTGATTTTGCTTCTACTATTAATACTACTACTGATGCTACTATGACCACTTGTACTACCACTGCTAATGCCACTATTTATATATACTTCTGCTTCTGATACTGCTACTGTTACTACTGCTACTACTGTTGCATACATACCCATGCACACAAGCATAAACACACTAACATTATTCTAAGCACTTATGCATATAAACCTGTATACATCCTACTGTATCTAGAGGACAGTAAGTAGGATACAGTAGGGTTTAGTGGAAGTGTAGGTTGTGGAATAGGACTACCTATGCCCATCTCCAGGTTCAGCTTACTAGCTGTGTGGCTTTGGACAGTGTTCTGAACACATTGCTTTAAAATATTCGTGCTCATATTTATTGCTTTAAACAATAGTCATCACTTTGTTACCACCTCCCATGATTCTGAAAGTGAGTTGGCTTAGCTCACTCAAGAGTTTCTCATAAAATTTCGGTAAGATGTTATTAAGGCTGAATGATCTCAAGGAATTCTCATGTATGTGTCTAGAGGTTGATCATAACTATCAGCTGGAGTTTCACAGATTGCCAGCTATTAACACTAACAAGTATCCTTTGCTCTGTCTGCTTAAGCTTCCTTATACTATAGTATTCAGTTCCAAAACCAATCATCCTAAAAGGAACAGGAAAATGCCATATTGGCTATTATGATCTAGCCTTGGACATCACATAGCATCACTTCTCAGTAGTCACTAGCCTGCCTAGACTCTTGACCTCCACAGTGGGAGGAGGGTCAATGCATGATGAAGGGTAAGTAGAAAGGGAGATTTTGTTGTAGCTGTTTTAGAAAATGCAATCTCCCACTCAGTTTGCAAGTTTATGCTTTTCTATATGAAAAAAGTATGATGAAATTAACTACCCCACCAACAGGTACATGAAAAATGCTCAGCATCAATAATCATTGAGGAAATGTAAATCAGAATTACAATGAGATGTTAGTTCACTCTGGTTAGAGTGGTTATTGTCAAAAAGACAAAAGAGAGCAAGAGTTGATGAGGATAACACTTGTGTACTGTGGGAATGTGAATTAGCATAACCATGTAGAAAACAGTGTGACAGTACCTCAAAAAACTGAAAATAGAACTACTATATAATCCAGCAATCCCACTATTGGATATATATCCAAAGAAAATCAGTCTGTCACTCCCACATTTATTGCCACACTATTCATAATAGCCAAGAAATGAAAGCTACCCATGTGTCTATCCGCTGATGAACAAGTAAAGAACATGTGGCACGTATACAAACGGCATACTGCTTATCCACTAAAAATGGTTGAAATCTTGTCATTTGAAGCAACATAAGTGAAACTGAAGGCCATTATTTAAATGAAAAAAAGAAAAAGCCAAGAACAAAGAGACAGTAACATGGTCTCATTCATAAGTAGATTCTAAAAAAAGAAAGAAAGAAAACTTCATAGAAATTACAAGTCTGTATTTTCCAGAGACTATGGAGGGAAGTGGACAGGGAGAGGTGGGTAAAGGTTGATTAATGGGTACTAAGTTATAGCTACTAAGACTAAGGAGTTCTGGAGTACTATTATACACTAGGGTTACTATAGGTAAAGTTAATGTATAGATTATTTCTGTGCTTTAAAAATCAGAATATAGGATTTTGAATATTTTTACATAAATAAATGTTAGATACTAGAGGAAATGCAAATATTTACCCTTATTTGATATTACACAGTGTATACATGTATTGAGCACCACTGTAGAATTTTATGTCTGTTAAAATTAATAAATGTTTCAATGCTTATCCTGTAGAGTTTAAAAAAAATGAGAACCATCCATGGGAAACCCTTAGCATAGTACATAGTAAGCACTCATTAAATAGTAAGTATGGTTCTTGCAATTCCTTCTTAAAGAAATACTAATTTTTCATTTGTCAAAGAAAAACAGAAAAATAACTGATCATTAATTGTAAATTATTATATGTATTTGTAAATTAATGGTGAAATCAGATTCTGCCATCTAATGACTCAACTTAGGCACAGGCAAGTGTGTAATACATGTGCACAACTAAAGGGGAAACATATTCCATGACTAGTTTCTCTGTCACCACTTGAAATTAAGATAACATGTAATTTAATGGTATATTAATGAGGGCTTAAGACGCTGATTTTTTGCACCAAAGGGGAAACCTGTTGAAGTGAAATGGACACTATGAGAAACAGTGACTTGATCAGCTCTTCTCCTGTTGATGTACAATGTAATACTTTATCCATTTTAGTATTTTTTTGTTTTGTTCTAGTACTATTGGTTGAACTCTGTAATTAACACACAATTATTCTTATGTGTTTAAATTTTAACTGAAAAGTGATCCCTGTTAAATATAAGAGAGGGAATAAGAGAGGGAGGAGATGTACAATTTGGGACATGCTCAATCGGACTTGCTGCAAATGGTGGAGTGCCAGGGGATTCCAATACAATCCCATCAAGGTGGCATGTACCAATGCCATCTCACCAGTCCAAGTGATCAATTTCAGTTCACAATTGATCACACTGATAGGTCTAAGAGTCAAAGGGATCACACAAACAAGACTAGTGTCTGCTAATACTCACTGATAGAATAAAAAAGGGAGAGAACGATCTATCATGGGAAGCAGGATACACAGCAGACTCATAGAATGGCAGATGTCCTAAACAGCACTCAGGCCTCAGAATCAGCCCTTAAGGCATTCAGATCTGGCTGAAGAGCCCATGAGAGTATTTTAAGCATGGAAAGCCAAGACACTCTGGGAAGAAAAAAAAAAAAGACCTAAATGAAAAAAAATCTCTGCGAGTGAGATCCCAGTAGAAAGAACAGGGCCATCAAAGAAGGAGGTACCTTTCTCTGAAGGGAGGAGAGAACTTCCACTTTGACTATGACCCTGTCAGAATAAGATCAAAGTCAGCGAACTCAAAAGGCTTCCATAGCCTTGGCAACTCATGACTAGAGCCTAGGGAGATTACTGACGCCATAAACAAGAGTGTCAATTTGTTAAGTCAACAACAGGAGTCACTGTGTACTTACTTCTCATGTGGGATCTGTCCTTAATGTGTTGTCCAATGTGAAGTAATGCTATAACTAGTACTGAAACAGTATTTTGCACTTTGTGTTTCTGTGTGGGTGCAAACTGATGAAATCTTTACTTAATATATACTAAATTGATCTTCTGTATATAAAGAGAATTGAAAATGAATCTTGATGTGAATGGAATGGGAGAGGGAGCGGGAGATGGGAGGGGTGCGAGTGAGAGGGAAATTATGGGGGGAGGGAGCCATTGTAATCCATAAACTGTACTTTGAAATTTATATTTACTAAATAAAAAAAAGACACTGATTTTTTTAAAATTACCTACTGAATCAAAATCCACATCAACCAGATGGTGAGGTGGCAGGGTAAGACATTTTATTTTGACTGTGAAAAAACTTATAGAAAACTTGTTCTCACCTCTTTGTGAAAAATTATTTTTAGACAAACCAGAACTTTTCCCACAAAATAACTTTGGATCTATTAGATCAAACATTTATATAATTGCTTGATTGTGACCCTAATGTCCTACATTATAATGGAATAATATTTAGATTTGAAAAGTTAATAACAGGCATTAAAACTACCCATTTGAACCTCTGACAATTCCTTTTGGGTGCCTTTATGGAATATCTGTTTGGATACTAGGTAAACATCTGGTGTGGACTACCTACTTGCAGGAACTGAAAAGTATACTCTCTGGAATTTAATCAGAATATTTGCTAGGTAGATTTTTTATAATTAACTAATTTAATTTGCAATGATGCTCACCAAAAAGTAATTTTAATTTTGACATATTTTGTGTCAATTAAGCTATTAATTATGGCAGCAGTTGGCTGGCAGTGCCTTTGTGTTTCCTGGCCATGTCTAGTTCAGTAAAATGATATATCAATAGCATAATGGAAAAGATTGCTTATTATTTATTATGAAATGAATATTAGATCATTAAATCTACTCTTAAAAGACAAAGGGAAAGAATGCAACTCTTTACTACTGTGCTAGAGTTTACTTAATTAAAAATATTTAATTGATAAATAAAGACTGTATATATTCAGGTAAACAACATGATGATTCATGTTTATTCTTATGTTTGAGGTAATATTAAAATGTAGCTTATGTAGAGAGAGGATGTCTGAGAAGATAAGGTTAGAGCATAATCATTTTCTGATCCCAGAAAGAAATGAAAGCATGATAAAAATTATGTTATTTCTGCAACTCTTGGAATGTACATAAAAGTGAGACTATAATAGGATGCATAGAAAAATTGTACTTATGTATTCTTCCTACCAAATGTGTCCTGCTTTGGACTATAAGACACTTCACTAAGTTTGCTACCCTGATGAGAACAAATGGTGTCCTCTAAGTAGGTAATCCAGAAGTGCTTACTAATGGAATTTCTTAAAGAGGTGCAGGCAGAGCTTAGAGATATCAATCCCAAAAGGATGGATGTTCTTAACCAAGCAGCAGCAACCCCAGGAAGCCTTTACCACCATGAGCCTGACAAGGCAAGGAAGGAGAGCATGTGGTTGTACAGAGGGTAGCTAGATGAAAAAGGCTGAATAGCAGAGACTGTGGCCTTTATTTAAGGGATGCAGCCACCCCTACATTGACTTGTCTGGAAAACAATCATGGAAATAACATATGGATTTCATTCTGGTCCCTATGATATGCTACACATGACTTCTCTTCATCAATTTAACTGAAATCCCAAAATCAGGAGTGCAGGCCATACTGATCAATATCCTGTACCTCAACACAAGACAGGTGGAGCAAATGAAAAATGGATCTAGATGAGCAGTTCCAGCACAGTTCCTAAGAAGACACTGAGAATCCCCTCTGAGTGACTATCACTGGCATAACAATAAGTCTATGGTTTTATATGTTTGCCTTTTGTAAAATGAATAGCTAATTGAGGAGTCAGTTTTGAGTAGTTAATTTGGCATTGAAGCTGGACTACCTGTTTAAACAGATTAGCATGAGCAGCACAGCCAAAGTAGCTTTTACTGTATGTAGATGGAACAAATGAGGCAGGACCAGTGTACAAACCCCAAATAAGCAGAGTGCAGCTGTGTAGACTTGGAAGTAGCTGTCACAGAACAATTAAGCACAAACAGAACTTCATAGAGTACTGATGATTTCTTCTATAACCTTGACTACCAAAGATATATAATAGACAGTAATATCCTAAACTTCAGGTCGTAATCAGTGCTACAAACAAATCTTCATTCTTCATACTGGAATTCATGGGTCAGTGTGGAACAGTTTTTTCCCCATACTATTTGTAGAGTCTTTACTTAGTATAGAGTTAATCATATGAGTATAAAGTTAATTGAAAATAGATCTTAGTAAAAAATAAGAATGGGAATAGGAGAGAGGGGAAAAGAGGAGTGGGAGGATAGGTAGGATGAAAGAATCACTGTATTCCTAAAGTTTTATTATGAAATACATGAAGTTTATGTTCCTTAAATAAAAGGTTTCTGGGGGAAGAAAATGTTTTAAAAACAAACAAACAAACAAACAAACCCGAAGTTTCTAAAAAGATTTGAATCTAATAAACCATTCTGTATTTTTCCTGTGTTCTAAAGGATGCTGCTTCAATAAACTTAGTAGTTTTAGAGAGATCATAACAATGTTTGCCCATATGTAATACCCATATTCATAATTAATTTGATGATGATGTGTTGGTTTCATCCAAATGAACCTTGAAAATGTCAGTGAATTTCGGCTAAGATACCCAAGATGCATAGCATAGATTGTTGATTCAGAAAGTAAAACATACCTGAACTTACTGACTCATTGACACATGGTACCTTTTTAATAAAAAAAAAAAAAAACTGCTTGATTTGACTTTTCATCCTGATAATACTTAACTCAAGTTTGTTACACTTAACAAAATCATGACCAAATGTTTTATATCCATTAAAATTTTGTCAAATTTATTCCAATTAAAATTACAAGTACTTTTTAAATTTACTATCATAATGCCTGTTCAGAAAATGTGCCTTGATTAATCCCTTCATTAACAAAAGTCATTCCACATTGTGATTCAGTTTAATTTATGAAATAGTCCTATGGAGTTTTGTGAGTTTTTAAAAAAAGAAGTTGGGCAAGTATATAGATAGATCTAAGTAGTAACTCAAAAGCTTTTTGAGCGAAGTTGACCTAATTCTACAATTTAATGTTTGATGTCCTTTCAGAGAGAAGGCAGGTGATGCTCCTGAACCTGCCAGGGGCAACATCATTAACTAACTGGACCACAGGGCAGAATTCACAGGCTGTCCTGAAGAAAGAAACTTTGTTCATTATTGTAATCTTTGCAGAGGTTGTAACAGTCAGGCCAGACCTGCCAGACAGGCTGGGGAGGGGACTTTGCTTCCCTGTGAACTTCAAGTGAAAGCAGAAACCATATCCACAATGTGAAGAGCCAAAGCCATAGCACTTAGTCAGGAGTGCACCATGGCTAGAGACGTTCCTGGGTCAAAAACGAGCCCGTAGCATGGGAATATAATTAACCCCAACAGAATGGAACTGAGTTTTCATTGTATCATAGACCACACTGTAGAGGAGAATGGAAAAAAAAAAAAGGCAGAAGGTGGCTCTACCAATTAATAGCTAAGTGATCTTGAACAAGAATTTATCTTCTCTATCATCCATTTTCCTATATAAAATGAAGATAACAAAAGTAACATGCCCACAAAGCACTTACTGTATCAGCCATGGAATAAGCAGGCCTTCTTAAATAAATTTTTGTTCACTATTTTGTTATTATTATCAAGCTTGATCAGATGGGAGTATATAAAAAAGAAGGACTTTTACCTTTGTCATTCAGTTTGCTCTAATTGACTGTTATTGGTCTTATCCTTTCTCGTATTTGTAGGGAAATGAAAATGAAAAAGAGCTAGTCTCATACTTGAAAGGAACTGGACAGGTGATTACAATTGTTATAACTGAACATCCTCAAGACCCACACTGGCCCACTGTTTACCTAGCACTTTCAAATGTACCATATAGGACTTACATCATAAATAATTATGTTAATTAGGGTAGCATGAGCTGTAATCACTGTACAAACAGCAAGGGAAACATAAAAGAAAAACAAACATTCAGCAAGGTAGAGGTCAGAGAAAGCTCCTAAAGTAGGCTCAAACTGAGGTTTAATCAAAGACATTGCCAGTGAGTGTGGAGAATACAGACTTTCTTAGCACCGGAAGCAGCCATTGCAAGTCATTGAAGGCACGAAAGAATCTGTTTTCTCCAAAGAGATACCACGTGTTGGTGAGAGTTGACAGATTCACATCCAAGAAAGACAGAAGATATTGGTTTGGGAAGATAAAGACCTCTCTCCCGCCACCACCCCAGTCATTTCTATCTCTTCTTTCCTTTATTTTATTGTCGTAGCACTTATCCCTACTGCTCCTGGTACTCTAAGTGCTTGTATGTTTGCTATTGTCTGCCTCAGCCAGTGGTGTATGGGCTTCATGCACGTATGCACCTCTCACTGATCTGTTTCTATATGTGCAGCCCTTAGAGCTGTTTCTGACATACAGTCAACACTCAGTAAGTATTCAGTGAAAGAAAATTGAAAAATCTGATAAGTAGGGACTTGTTCACAAATATCTTAAATATATTTAGGAAGAAATAATCAGCACTGGACTGGGACTAGAGTGGAGGATAGCGACAAATCTGAGATTATCTTTTGGGTTTCTAAGTGAGGGAATGTCTAATATCCAAATACAGCATTCAGGAATAAAAGCTAGGCTTTGGATTTCTTTTGGTGAACATTGATCGATTGATTGGTTGATTTTAAAGACAGACTGACAGAGAGAGAGGAAGTGGGAGAGGGAGATATCTCCATCAGCTGGACCACTCACAAAAATGCCAACAGCTGGGTCTGGGCCAGGCTGAAGCCAGGAGCCAGGAACTCTATCCATGTCTCCCATGGGGTAACAGGAACCCAAATAGTGGGCCATAATCTTCTGCCTCACAGGTGCATTAGCAGGAAGCTGGATTGAAAGCAGAGGTAGAACTCGAAACCAGACACTTCAGTCTTCGAGGCAGGTATCCCAGCTCAATCTACTGTGCCACCATACCCAACCCAGTCCTTTGTTTGGGTGGGGGGGTGGGGTGCAGGGTGGAGAGGAGGATACAAAGTTATATGTTGTGATTCTCCCAAGAAATGTATGAAGCCCCCCTTCAAATAGATAATAACCCCCTAGAGTCTCTTAGCTATGGGGAATGAAGCTGATTTTTATTAGCAGCTATGGAAAAAGGTATCATGACTGATTAAAATCCTGTAATAATCACCTTCATTAAATAGAAGGTTAAAAGTGGAAAGTTAAGGAATTCAAATAACCTGCCTTAGAACCACAGAGCTGAAAATGAGAAACACAACATTTGCAGTTGAAAACAGCTGAGTCTACCACTGAAGCCATCATTTGTCACCTGGCATGCTGCTCAAGAAATCACTCTGTATTTAGATGGCCACCTCAGTGTCATTTCCTCACTAAAGAGATTTAATAGTGAGTAATCAAATGCATTCACTCTCAGTCACTGACACAGTTTACAATGACTGGTTGGAACTGAGCTAGCCTCAGTAGGATATAAAAATTAGGCTAATCATATGGTGAATACTTACTTCATCCTGTATTTTTTCCTGCTAGGAACAGAAATTGTCTCTGTAATTGTATGCAAATCCTTTCACCAGAATCATCAGGAAAAATTATGCACTGCTCCTCCTGCTCCAAAGAAAAAAACAAAAGTAACATTTTAAAACATCACTTTCAAATCAGCCAAAATGAGTGGTTTGGTTTTGTGTATAAAAGCCAGATACAAATTAATATTATTTACAGTACACAGCTTGGAATGTGAATATAGAAAACTGATATTTAATATGTTGTGTAACACTTCTGTGGCTTGTTGCTAGTGGGTGCTTTCATGATTCATTAATGAGATCTGTTGGACTCGAGTTTCAACATAGGGTAGAATAAATTAATTGGTCTTTTAAGAAACAGAATTTGATGGAAATCACTGGCTATCTTGTATCTTCAAACAATGAGCCACCAGTTCAGGCTTAGCTCAGGATTTGTCTTTATGAACCAAAAATATTTCTGTTTTAATCATTTAGAATGGAGATCTTTCTGAAATGGATTTTACATCTACTTTAATTCTGACTCTTTTTTTGAAGTTTATTTTAGCTTTTCTAGTGACTGCGGATGGCTGCTATGAACATCTATTGATAATGAAAACTGCAGAATGACATTCAAGGATACTATAAGATATCCCTGCTGAGATGTGCATGGCTCTTGGCTCCTCCATTCAGAATTTCCCTATGCACAGTTTGGGAGTTTTTGCATTTACCTGCCATGTTCTCTTAGGGCCTAAATGTATAAATCATAAATTAAGACATTTTAAGTCACTTTATTACTGTTTAATATTATTTATCATTAATTCTGAAACTATCAGTTAAACCATAAGACATTGATGATATTTGACTAGTTTTGACCAACAGAAATGGTAATTTCATATGGTGCCACCTGACACAATGAAAAATGTTTTCCTTTTTATATGGATAAATACAGAAAGAGGGAATAAGTGTAGAATTTTGTAAAAAGCAAGAAAATGACCCTTTCTTTCCCTTTTTTGTAATTAGTCTAGATGAGAGGAATCATTCCATTAAACCTGTGTGAATTTTAGTAGCTTCTTATTTGGATTCTGCTTCTTCTTACTCTTTCCACTCTCACTGGTAATTTATACTATAACAGGCTAACATATAATAGCAGATTTATAAATTTGTGTCTTTCCTGCTGGAAATCTTCCAATGTTTCACTATTATCAACATTTAATTATTTATTATGTATTCAAAAGTACTGCATCTTCTAGATGCCATGTATTCTTCTAGGCAGTGTACAAAACAAGTCTGTAACTGAGCAAATTTACTTTCAAGTAGGGAAGATGGACAGTAAACAAAATAAGTGAGTAAAATACAGCATATGTTAGATGGTGGCAGGTGTTCTCAGGATGAAGGAGTTGACATGTTAGATCACTTAGCCGGCCGGCGCTGTGGCTCAATAGGCTAATCCTCCACCTGAGGCGCCGGCATCCCGGGCTCTAGTCCTGGTAGGAGTGCTGGATTCTGTCCCGGTTGCTCCTCTTCCAGGCCAGCTCTCTGCTGTGGCCTGGGAGTGCAGTGGAGGATGGCTCAAGTCCTTGGGCCCTGCACCTGCATGGGAGACCAGGATAAGCACCTGGCTCCTGGCTTCGGATCAGCGTGGTGCGCCAGCCACTGGGGGATGAACCAATGGAAAAAGGAAGACCTTTCTCTCTCTCTCTCTCTCTCACTGTCCACTCTGCCTGTCAAAAAAAAATCACTTAGCCTCGGATAGTGTTACTGAAACCCTAAAGGAAGTGAAAGGGTAAATCCTGTAGACCCATCTTGGTAACAGCACTCCAGTGGGGTGCCTGAGGCAAGAGCACACCTAGAAAATTGGTCAATTTGTTCATGATTTTTGAGCATCAGAGAGAAAGAGAGATGGCCAGAGATGTGGAGACTTGTAGGCCAATGTAGAGAAGCAATTGGAGAATTTTCACTAATAATTGGTGTGATCTGGCTTGTTTTTTTTTTTTTAAAGTTTCATTTTTGAAGTTCTGCTATGCATAGTGTGGAGGGGACAAAGGCAGAGCAAGGAAACCCATGCAGAGGCTACTGCAGTAATTCTGGGAAGAGGACTGGACCTAGGTGGAGGCAGAGGAAGAAGAGAGAAAGGGTCAGATTCTTAATAAATTTTAAGATAGCACAGATTATAAGATTGTGTGTGTGTGTGTGAGGGAGAGAGAGAAGGAAAGAAACAGGAGGGAGGGAAGGAATGAGGAAGGGAAGGAGGAAGGGCAGGGCAGGGCAGGGAGAAGAAAATAAGGAAAGAAGGGTTCATACCTATCATTTTAAAACCTTTACAACACAGCCTCACCCTTCCCTGCTAATCCTACCTGCTCTCCCTGTGAAAGTACAGTGAAAAGTCTCTCAGCTTGAGAATGGAAGACCTGAGTTCAATTCACAATTCTGCCACTTAGTGGGGTTGTGAGTTAATAGAAGTTATATACACACCTTCACCTCCATAGTGAGGATAGTACCTACTTCACAGGGCTGTTCTGAGATCCAATTGTATTTTAAAATGCTAGTAGAACATAATGTAACTTGGGAATCCACTGTGCCAGCAAACTAGTCTATTAACTCACATGTCTATTAACTATCAACTACTACTAATCTAAGCATTCCTCCAGTTTTCTGCCTCTGTGCCCTTGCCTTGTAATGCAGTAGCTCCTTCCTTCTCTATCCCTCAAGCCCTCTCCATCCTCTGAGAACCACATCACAATCCAAGTCCCTTTCTGTGCAGTGAAGTCCCCACTTCTTTTCTTTAAAAAAAAAAATTATTTCAATAAGGCAGAGGCCCAAGTTCCATCTGTCCAGTCATTCCATTACTCACAGCCTTGACTATGAACAGAGAGGGGGCGGCATTCCGATTTAGGCTGCAAGATAAAGGCTCAGGTAGGCGGGATAAAAAGCACCGTCATACAGTCTGTCGAGGAGAGTGTTCTGAAACTTCCACTAGGCACTTCTACCCATACCCTGTTGTTCAAAATACATTCACAGAGCCATTTCTGGCTAAAAGAGGGGTCAGGAAATGTGTTTACTCTGATGATCCACATGCCAACACGAAAATTCCATTGCTGTGGATGAAAAGAATTCATAGTAGAAAACAACTTTCTGATTCCTCTACAGTGCTTCAACTTTACAGGTTGTAAGGCATCCTCTGAACTAAGTAGGAACACTCTAATGTAGGAGTCAGAGACAATAAATGTTATTTTCCAAAAACATAAGAGGCCTTTGGAAAAACCTGGGACCCAGAATTACTACCTTGTTGAAAAGGGTCATTTTCAATCCATCTTTGAAGACAGATTTTCAATTTGTGTTCTTGGGTTTTTGTAGAAAAGGAAAATGCAGGATATTGCATCTTATCTCAGATGTACATGTATGATTATAGCTTCAAACTGTGTAAGTGGGGAAATTTTTACTGTTTTTTACCATGCCCTTCTTAAACTACAGCATAAATAAATGCTACAGTCACAGCTGCAGATAATTTAACCAAACTACAACTCTGGCTACTCCTTCTGTGAGCTGAGACCTTGGAGTCCAGAGTACGGCCTTTGAACATGTTATTTCAGTACTAAGCTGCTTTGGAAAGAATCCAAACTAAATGGTTACTAAATCTGCTCCACGGTTGCAGCGTGGTGTCATTAAATGCGGTGAGGATTGCAGAATTGTATTCCTGTCTCTGAGTCAGGTAGAGAAGCAGCATTGAGTAGACCTCCAAGCACACACACCTTTATCCTCAAAACCGTGAGTTTTCGATACTGGCACTTGTGCCAGAAATTGATGGGGTACTAGCAGGTACCTGCATATGGCCTAAATGATTAATGAGGGAGGCTTTAATTTTAGTAAATACAAGCTGCTGCTATCTCCTCTGGTTACTTCTCCTTTTCAAGCTCAACTACACCTCATAGAAAAGAGCAGTCAGATTTTTCTCTACCCCCTGTGCCTTCTCTCAACAATCCATTACTCTGATGATACCCTTTGATATGTCTCATTCTCATCTCTTCCTACTTTGTCCTCAATTTCTCATGCCTCTGAAATATGACTTCCATATCCAGAACCCCATTCACACTGCTCATTTTGACTACACCAACCTCTTCCCACTGAAACGCACAGTAGGCTCTGGGCAGTGCTTATCCAAGTGAAGTTTTTTTGTAGTATAGAGAAAACTCCTGTCTTTCTGAAACTATCTCCTCTCTGCCATAAATTTCTCCTGCCTTTTTTTCTGCTGTACTGTGTATAGACAGCTGAATCAAATAATTCTAGAAAAACAGAACATAGAATAAATGAATAAACTCAGCGTGTGTTATTAGCAGCAACATCTCTGAGGTGCTACTCATCCAAAATAGGTCATTCTCTCTGGATGGTAAGGAAGATACTGATGTGCAAGGCTTCCGTAGCTTAGGACTACTTACCTCCCTGTGATTCTATTTAACAGAATTGACAATATCATATTTAATATAACATTTTTAAAACTATGTGCAACATACAGTATTCTTTAATAACTATGAAAAAGGTTTTGATTTTTTTATTATAAGCCTATTATGTACCATATCCCTCTCCCCTCTATTCTAAAAATTTATCTGGATTCCTTTGAAATCATATAGTATGCAATGCTGTAACTTTGCATAAGGATACCTCTCAGTTCTGCTACGTAGTAAATTCCACATAAAGATAAGAATCATTTTTGGTTTCTCTTGATCTACCTTATGGAATCTCACATGTATCAGGTTTTCAGTAAATTATGTTGAATTAAAATGTTAGACATCTTTGTGGAGAAGAAGCAAGACTTAAAATACCCTTTACAGTAGTAAATTTTCAGTTAGGAATCTGATATTTACCTAAAATTGTAGCACTCGTATTTTGACCAATGTTATGTTACCAATTTTCTAATAGCTAGAAGATACAAATCACAGCCAGATATAGCAATAATGTGACTTGACTTGTGATTTTCTAGTTTATATAACAACTAAGTCACATAATCATAGATTCAACAGCAGTATTTTCTGATAGTTACAATATATTCCCAGCTATCTTGACACAATAAATAATACACACATATCTGAGTTGCAATGAATAATAAAAGAGCATATTAAAATCAAATGCAGCTTGTAAAGAATATAAGTTTCAGCTACACTCTGAAACTGTAGCTGCTTGTCCTTTGTACTGCTTTGAAAAGATGCCATTTATTTCTGACTATGATTAATGGAGCTTTTTAGGTGGCCAATTTCCTTTGGCATTTAACAGAGTTTGTGTCCTAAGGCTTTGTCTTGTTTCAATTATAGAATCATTTGTAAATCTGCAGAAGCAAATAATGAAATGCTGGACTTTAATTATATTTTTATTAGTGTAAATCTTTCAATACCATAAGGTAAGTAGGAACATACATAACTTTCATCAGAACTACTGTGGTTGTACATTCTGTAAAGTTATGTCAGCAGGAGATTAACAACAGGGCTGCCCAACAGTGACATGAGGCCTGACGGCCACTCGATGCCAACAAAGCAGCAATGTCTAGAAAACTGCCAAGTTGTGAATTGATCCCAGGGAGCAGGAAGCCCACTTCAGTGAGTGCGACCCATATTTGTCATTTTACAACACTCAATCAAACAAACAAAATATCTTGGAGTTATTTGTGAATGATGACAAATGAAAGGAGGAAAAAGGAAAAGTAAGATAGCAATAGATATTTTAAAGTATCCACTTTGAGCATAAGAACACGTTCAAAGGTATCAAAAATTAGTAAAAAGGAGTTTTCCTGTTACCATCAGAGAACAAGTCCCAGTAACAAAATAAATGAGGCAGGAACACTAAGAAAGCTTTCATACCGGGGCTGGTGTTGTGGTGAAGCAGGCTGCACTGCCACCTGTAGCAGCATCTCATATGGGTGCTAGTTCACGTCTCGGCTGTTCCACTTCCAATCCAGATTCCTGCTAATGTGCCTAGGAAAGCAGCAGAAGATGACCCAAGTCCTTGGGCCCCTGCCACCCACGTGGGAGACCCGGAGGAGGCTCCTGTCTCCTAGCTTCGGCTTGGCCCATGCCTGGCCTTTGCAGCCATTTGAGGAGTGAACCAGCAGAAAGATGGAAGATGTCTCTTTCTCTCCCACTCTCTCTGTAACTCTGCCTCTCTAACAGATAAAGTGGATCATTGGACAAAAAAAGAAAAAGAAAGGTTTCATACCATCAAGATACATATTCATTGAGTAGGAAACAAGAGAAAGAGCACTGGGTTTCTGCGCAGAGGGGAATCTAGGCAAGATTTGGAAAGATAATTGCTGGCATGCATTACAAACTAAAGACTAAATGGAGCAATAGACATATCAGAATAATTATATAGAAATTAACATGCCCTCTTTCTCTCTCTTTGGGGAATTTTTTTGTCCTTTAAATAAAAATGAATCAACTGCCACGTATTTCATTTGGCAGGGTATCAGGGGTATCAGGTAATTTATATTTCAAATATGATCTCTTCATCAGTTCCATTTGTTATAACCCTAGCATCAGGAATGTTTGAAACTGTAACATAGAAAACACACCCAGAAGTCAAAATCCCTGAATCCATGAGACTCACATATTAACCAGAAAACTGAATAAATATGTTCTTATCATGCAAGTGCTATGTATTCATTTTAAATCTTCCATTTCAATCCATCTAGCTCTGTATCCTAACTCTAGAACCAAAGGATAGAGAAACTGGGTGCCTCTTATAGATTGAACTCAATAAGTATTAATTCTTTAAAAATAAGCCTTGAAAATTTTATTTATACCTCACCATAAAGTGAAACAATTACTAGGTAACAGGCTGCAATGCTAATCAGTCCTTTTACGGGCTACTGATAGATTCAAAGATGCTTTTTTTCCCCTTCTTTCACATTACCTTTCAAAACTGAGACCTAGAGAAAGCAGGAAGTTTCTAAGACAGTGAGGGTGTAAAGACCTATTCCCTGTTCTGGGAATCCAAGTTCACAGCTGCTTTCTTAATTTGGGTGCTTAGACCAGATGACTTCCCCTCCACATGCAGAGAAATCTGGGTGGGAATAGGGAGGAAACATCTCATCCTCTCGTGCAAGGCTGTTTTCATCTAATAAACACTCCCACCTCCAGAAAGCTTGCACACACCTTCTCTGCATTCAAGATGCAATTCATTTCTCCTCTGTGCTCTTTTCCCTCGTCCCATCCTGGCAGATTTAACCAAGCCTTCCCTTGGGCCAACACTTTTCCTGGAGTGCTGTTATCATTACCCTTTATAAAACTAAATTTTGTTTGTTCATTTGAATGTCTGTCTCCTCTACTAGAGTGTGTGTATGAGTACCCAGGGCCTTACCCTAGTGGTTATATGACTTACCCCTCAAACTAAACCGTTTCCCCGCCAAGAGAGGAAGTTAAATAAACAATACCCCTCCGATGTACATCTTCCCACATAACCAAATAAGGAAGAACAATAATGGATCCTCATAAGTACCATTGTCCTTTTTTTTTTTTTTTTTTTTTTTGACAGGCAGAGTGGACAGTGAGAGAGAGAGACAGAGAGAAAGGTCTTCCTTTGCCGTTGGTTCACCCTCCAATGGCCGCCGCGGCCGGCGCACCGCGCTGATCCGATGGCAGGAGCCAGGAGCCAGGTGCTTTTCCTGGTCTCCCATGGGGTGCAGGGCCCAAGCACTTGGGCCATCCTCCACTGCACTCCCAGGCCACAGCAGAGAGCTGGCCTGGAAGAGGGGCAACCGGGACAGAATCCGGTGCCCCAACCGGGACTAGAACCCGGTGTGCCGGCGCCGCTAGGCGGAGGATTAGCCTAGTGAGCCGCGGCGCCGGCCGTCCTATTTCTTTTACATCTTCTCTTCCATAGTTGAACCACAAGTGTCACTGCTTTGCTCAAGGGAAGAATAAAAATTGTGTTCAAAATGAATTCTGGCTAGTGAGTAAAACGACAAAATGGGTTTATGAAATTGTTATTGACTACAAGTGGTGGTGGAATTCGTTTCTGGGTTATCTCGTCAAAAATGTGTCTAGAGCAGTAGAATAGTCTCCAATAGAGAGATTGTGAGAGCTTACACAAGATAAGGTGTTGCTACTTTATTTCATCAATAGTTTAAGAGATTTTGTTGCCCCAAGTAAAGAAACCAAGAGCAAATGACTCAGAAATAACTATTCAGGTTTTTAAGTATCTGAGCATTCTCCATGTATTTTGGAGCATAAAAATGTTGATATAGATGCAGTGCTTGCATAAGTCTTTAAAGGAAAGTAAAAGCATATTTTTAGTGACTCTCTTTTTTTTTTTCTCTCGTAGGATACTCAATACTCCAAGCTATTATGGAAAAAGCAGGACAAAATGGTTGGCATGTCAGTGCTATATGTGTGGAAAATTTTAATGATGTCAGCTATAGGCAACTTTTAGAGGAACTTGATAGAAGACAGGAGAAGAAATTTGTAATAGACTGTGAAATAGAGAGGCTTCAAAACATACTAGAACAGGTAAGTGAAAAATTTTACATCATTATTAACTGATACAATATGCCAAAAAAGTTGGCCTTTGATTGACTTGTCTCCATCAATATCCTCTCCTGATCTTTTAGTTTGCAGTGAAAAGTGTGGGGTTTTCACTCCAGACTTTATCTCAGGAGTGAATAATTCTTCATCACCAGAAGCCATTTGGGATCTTAGATCTCAATGCAGTTAGGAACACCATTTATCACACATTTTTAAGGTATAAACAACGAAAAACTGCTTCTGTTTTCAGAAATACTAATTTTAAAGATTAATACCAACTAAAATATTAGCAAATTTCAGGTATGTGTGTGCTTTCTCAACATTTAGAAAAGTAACTACATGAGAAATAGCAACATAAATTGGGATTGCAATGAAATAAAAGAAAATGACATGGAATTCTGCCAGATGTTGTAAATGCATTACCACTACAGTGAAGATAGTTTTTTGCCCTCCTTGCAAAGGAAGAATCCTTGAACAAAGTTTTCAATAAATATTTGCTGATTTGATTTGAAGCTGGCAGGGAAAGATAAAACTGAGCTTTGTCATTGTGTTAAGTGATAGGAAAATAGCATCAAATAATGGATAACATTTGCCTTCCCCTAACCCGGCATATCTTGATAATGCTTTCAAAGACTATCTTCAGTCAAAACTGCAGTGAATGAATGCCATCTAGTGGTGCTGAAAGTTCTTGCTCCTGTTTTTCTATGATTTGTTAGGCTGGCTAGACAATACTGTGCCATAATTTTTGGGTGGTTTGTCCCTTGCAACATATTTATTTGTATCTGTAGTATTAAGTGTAACAATTTGGAGGACGATTTATAATAAAGACTTTAGTACTCATGTATAAAAATAAAAACTAGAATATATTTCCAAGACTCTTCATTAATATCTAAAGTCACTAACCTAGATTTCTGGTTTACTTCCTCAACTGCATTAGCAGTATATGAAAGTTAAAAAAAAATGCTGTGTTTCTAAAGTCTATTCAAGTCAGACTATAAAAGAGAATGACAGAGTGTCTACCTCCTGTTATTCTTATACAGAAGAAAAATTTTAAATATAATAGAAAACACTTAACTGAAGAAAAACATACACGGTTTTTTTTTTTTTTTTTTTTTTGGAAAATATTCATTATGTCTACACTTCACTCGGGTTTTGTATCCCTGTAGGAATACACAAATTAGTAAGGTTGTAACCATAAGAAATACGAAGTTTTTATTGAGTATTTATAGATTCCAGCAAAAAACTTTCTTAAGCAATGCAGTGACTTCAGCTCCAATTCCCATTCTCCTTCCCTCCCACTCCTGCCCCTGTATTGAGGGTTTGAGTGTTTGACCTGAACAACTGGAGCTTTGTAAATAACTCCTGATGAATCCCACAGAGCAGCCAATTCTAAGGACCGCCTGGATTGCCAAGTTCCTGTCAGAGGGTGAGTAAGGCTCAGAAAGACCCTCCACTTAGCACCTGTGCTTAAAAGACTGCGTCTAGAGGAGGCAATTGAGTGCCCAAAGCACACTGACCCATTTCAGAGGCTTAGCTGGTTTCTAAGAAGAAAATCCGCACACCCGGGCACTTTGGATAAACTCTGAATAAGCCTTAAGTGAGCGCTTGCTAAGGGAGCTGGACAACTTATTTTTTTTTGAACATTTCAAATTTGGAAACTTGAGAGTGTACCTTATCTATTCTTTTCCCTGATTTCTGAAGGTTTTGTTTTCTATTATGACTGTACAGTAATATTGAGAATAATAATAGACATTTGTCCCTTTAAAATACTTCTCTGGTAGAAGCTTTATAAATTGGAACAAAGTCTACAATGTTGTGAGAATATAATGTCTTCTCAGTTGTCCTATAAAATCTCACCCCCACAAAAAATACCTTTCGATTCTGACACTGATTTTTTTACTCTATCTGTGTTGCAATTCCCGAAGCTCTAAGCACATTCACTTTTAGTGTTTCTTGGGTCTACTCTTGATTCATTCAAGTGTAAGAGTTGAATTTCTTGGTGAAGACTTTGCACAGGTACCTCAATACTTCTGTGTTCTAACATACTCTTTTAGAAGGCAACAATAGAAAACAACTTCAGAGAATCAACAAAAGCATTTTTGAAGAGACTGAGAAGAGTAGAAGGAGAGAAGGTGACAGGGAGAGATGGGTTAATCGATACAAAATCATGGCCAGATAGGAGGAATAACTCCTGGTGTTCTAATTATGCCAGAAATGTGATGGCCCCTAACAGCATTATAAGGTATAATTCAAAGCAGCGAAAAGAAAGGATTTTGAGTTTCTTCATCACAAAGAGAAATAAATGTTCAAGTGATGGATCACCTAAATAGCCTGTGTTGACCAAAACACAAGTGTCAGTGTACCAGAGTATCACACTGAAGCCATAAAAATGAATAATTCTTATCTTTCAATAAAAGTTTTTTAAATAAAAAAAAGTAAAAAGTGAAATGCTAGCTAAACTTGACCAGGGAAAAAATGCCTTTTAAAACGTTGCCTCCTCTCAGAAGATGATGAAGTTAATGGCCTCGAGATAAGGATGTGCACTGGAAAATTTTAGAAGGATGGGCACAATTCCTAGGATGGTGGCTTGCTGTAAATAATTACTCTGCTGACATTTTCATTTGTGTCAATTTGCAAAAACATAATGGAAATAGCTCACACACTCACCCCTCAAAATATGTTAATGGACAACTGTGGTTAGCACAGCATTTCATCTTCTGTGCATGTTTTCCAGATTATTTTATGACATGTGTTAATTAGCTCTTATAAATATATTACCATTTAAAATAGCAGTTAACCATGTGCTTCATTCAAACATTTCAAAACATCAGCTTCAGGACATTAAATTACTTTAAGGCCTGGGGATACCTCTGTATTTGAATCCCTGCACAACGAGCTACACCCTAACTTGATACAAACAGCTGAGTCTTAGTCCACCAGCTGAGCATCAGTCTGTGACAGGCAGCCTGCTGATTCTAATAAGGAAGAACACAGAGCTGTAACCAAGTGAGTCATGTCTGTGTGTCACTTCTGTTTTCTGTCCATGCGTTCTGTCTGACCACACTGCAGTCCCAGAGTTCTTTGTGCCTCTTCTGGTTCTGAAAGTTTCCCGTTTCTAGGTTCATGAACAAAAGCCAATTCAAAAATTTAAACTACATTTATTGTAATGTCATCTTTGGACAAGAACAAGTATTTGAAAATGTCATGTAAGGTATTTTGGTTTTCCACCCTAAATTACCCCCATAAAAACAAAGAAATTATGTAAATAACACCCACTGAGCCACTTAAGGCAATAAAAACATAACAGCACTACCGAATGATATTTACTGTCATTTTGTTTCTATCAACTACAATCAAACAAATCGCATTTTTGGCTTTCTAAATTCAATTGTAAATTTGTTCCACTCATTTACCATAAAAAAAACTTTGAAAAGAAGCAAAACAAAAAGTATGTTTTAAATATTTGCTGAACTTATGACTATTAGTAGTCTCCGTTTTAAATTTAAATTTAAATTGTGAATTTAATTGAAAGATATTATAAATGACAATTTTGAACACTAGTGTTATTTATCTCAATTTTCTTTCTCTACAATGCATCAGTTACCTTGTGAAACAGCTTGCACTGGCTTAATACAGGTAGAATAAAATAAGCTGCATTAAAAGCAAAATAAGTGAGTTCTAGTGGGAACCTTCTTTAATTAGTTATATCTGAGAGTTAGAGGGACGTAACTCCCATCTACTAGTTCACTCCCTAAATGTCCATAGCAGCCAGTAGTAGAACAGGTGGAACCTGGGAGCTGGAAACTGAACCCAGTTCTCCCAAATGGGAGGCAGAGACCCAACACCTGCTTCTCAGGGAGCAAACTAGCAGGAAAATGGAACGTCGGTGGAGCCAGGTCTCAGACTGAAGCACTACAATTTGTTACTCCAATAACAAAAAAGCAACCACAAACTTGATCTTAACTATCTTTCTGCCATCAAAAATTACTTGAGCAAAATGGCACTATGGCTAGTGGCTAGTCAAATATTTTCCACCATCATGAAAAACTCAAGATTCTGCAACTTGTTCTTCATGTTTTTATTGTCCACCGACTTTCCTCTCACAATAACCCTACTCTGATCCTCCGGGACAGAATTATCACACTGGCAGTGGATGCCTTGTCTTCTCTTCTGTCTCTTTCTTTAGTCAGGTGATATATCCCCCAAATTATTGTGGTACCAAAAAAGGTGTGTTTTCAGCTTTCAGTCTCTGAGAAATGGGTAAGAAGTCTCTAATCACTGATTTTTTAAATGTAAATGGAGGGCCAGCCGGTGCGTGGTACAGGTAGTTAAGCTGCCTTCTGCAGGGCCAGCATCCAATATGAGCGCCAGTTTGAGTATCAGCTGCTCCACCTCTGATCCAGCTCTTAGTTAATGCACCTGGGAAAGCAGGGGAAGATGGTCCAAATGCTTGGGCCCGTGCACTCACCTGGGAGACCTGGAAGAAGCTCCTGGCTCCTGGCTTCTGGCTTCTGACTTTGGCATGGCCAGCCCTGACTGTTGCGGCCATTTGAGGAGTAAACCAGCGGATGGAGGATCTCTCTCCCTCTCTCTGAAACTCTTTCAAATAAATAAATATTAAAAAAAAAACAGTAAATGGAATCACTTAACACCTATTATTACTCTCCTCACTTTAAAAAAGCAGAGTTGAGATGATAATGGAAAACACTACTTGCTCCAAAAACAATTAATGCTGTTTCCAATGAAGACTTTCTGATATTGTGCTTGATTGTGAAGGAATATAGAATTTGCATGTGGGATATGCCTCCATAAGAGGTGTAAAGTAAAACTTCGCCCAGTTGGCTTTTTCTGGACACACTCTACAAATACCTGTTGAGTGTTCATTATAACTATATCCATATATAGGTATATGTATGTTTATACGGATAGATATAGATCTGCCTTGTTCTTTCAGAAAGCTTGTAGACAATGTAATTCAAAGATAATGTGCATTTTTCATGAACTGATTTAAGTGTCCATGTGTATAGTCAGGTCAGGCACAGTTCTCTGCTATAGATAAAATGCTAAGCAAAAGTAAAACGTTTTTTCTTCTACCCAGTAACTCTCACCCAGTTAACTAAGGTTTAAACTCAAAGTGTTTGCTAGAATCCAACTAAAATATGTTCTACCTTTTAAATGTAGTCTGTGGAAAGTAACCAAGGAGCTCATACTACCGCAGGGATTTCATTATGAATCCCAGTTCTATTGAATGGATGATGATATCAATGGCATTAGATAGAATAGTGGAGCTTTACTGACTCCAGGATATACTACGCATGTATTAAAGGAGTCTGACCAAGTATTTATCAGGAAAAGGTAGTAGGGACTGACCTTACAGTATGAAATAGATGTTTAACAAAAGGAAGGAGAAAAATGGCTCTACAATTGGCTCACAGGTATCTCAACTGCCTCTTTATCACATACCTCAGATTTAATTGGCCCCCCCTTTCAGCAATATTGCCACTTTCATTATATGAAAAGGAAATTCAATGTCCCATTAGACACATTGTGAATCTCAGATAATTGGCAAAACCAGTGACCTTCCCACAGTGTTTGCAAATCAATCAAAAAAGCCCAAAAGCCATGATTCAACCCTCAGAGGCTTACTGCATCACCCAAGGGAGCCAATAATCCTACCTCAGGGCAAGATCAATTAGGAAGAGAGGAAAATTCCTCACAAACATAAATGGGGCCATTTGCACTTAAGAGGTGAAATGTGGGCACAGTCAGAGTTAGCTTATTCTAAGCCCCAGGCTGCCTAGCCTGTCTAGCACCACCTTAGTGCAAGGTCAAGTCACAGACTGAATTTTTAGCAAATTGTCAAGTTCATGGCAACACTGATGAAAAGATAAGCCTGTTTATTTAGAGTCTACACTTAACAAATTTGGGCAGCTCTCAAACATTAGGAATTGTACTAATCTAAAATTGTATCAGATCTGCTCTCATTCCCCCCAAAATCTTGAACATTGAATGAAGTATTAAAAAGAGCCAAAGGCATGGAAAGCCAAGACACTCTGGCAAAAAAAAAAAAAAAAAAAAAAAAAAAAAAAAAAAAAAAAAAAAAAACAAAAAAAACTAAATGAGAGATCTCTGTGAGTGAGATCCCAGTGGAAAGAACAGGTCTTCAAAGAAGGAGGTACCTTTCTCTGAAGGGAGGAGAGAACTTCCTCTTTGACTATGACCTTGTCTAAATAAGATAAGAGTCAGAGAACTCAAGGGGCTTCCATAGCCTTGGAAACTCATGACTGGAGCATAGGGAGATTACTGATGCCATAAACAGGAGTGTCAATTTGTAAAGTCAACAACAGGAGTCACTGTGCACTTACTCCTCATGTAGGATATCTGCCCTTAATGTGCTGTACATTGTGATTTAATGCTATAACGAGTACTCAAACAGTATTTTTCACTTTGTGTTTCTATGTGGGTGCAAACTGTTGAAATCTTTACTTAATGTATACTAAACTGATCTGCTGTATATAAAGAAAATTGAAAATGAATCTTGATAAGAATGGAAGGGGAGAGAGAGCAGGAAAGGGGAGGGTTGCGGGTGGGAGGGAAATCATTGGGCGGTGGGGGAAGCCAATGTAATCCATAAGCTGTACTTTGGAAATCTACATTCATTAAATAAAAGTTAAAAAAAAAAGAGCCAAAGGCTTAAAAAGCCTGCCTCTGTATCTTAAAACTGATTGAGTCATTTTAGCTAATACCCATAAAAAAAAAAGTTTTTTTACCCAAAGCCAAAAACAAAAAACTCAAAAGCAAAAGTATAGCAATTATAAGAGACACAAAGAAACATAAAGAGAAGTGAAAAGCTGGCTACACTTATGAGGAAGGGTCCTCGCTACAGCCAACAGCAGTAGGCAATACTTCACTCTCTCATTCTATTTCTATATGCCAGACACTGTTCCAGGAAGAGCAGGGCTGTCCACGATGAGCAAAGCATGGTTCCTACACAGAATGTTGGCACTCAGCCTAGGAATGCAAAAACATGAGTAAATAACTCTATGAAAATGTAGTGACTATAAACTGTGATGCTACACAGTATATCAAGAACCCAAAAGATGGGGTGAGTGAGTATACACTAGGCAGTCAGGAGCGTTTCACAGAGAAAACAGACATTGATGTGACACTAGACTTTCCCAAGCACAGAAAAGGGGTAAAAGTAGTCCAATAGGAAGGAAGAAAAAAAGGGAGGGAGGAGCAAAACAAGGATCTAAAAAGCTGAGAAGGTGGAGACTTGGTCTTTGTGTAAATATTGGCACAAAGCATCAGCAAAGATGAAGCTTTAAACCCTCTCTACCTCTGTAAAGATTAGAGGTGATGGAAATGTGGGTTCCTTATGTTGGATCAGCTCAGTTAGCAGTTTCCCCTGTTGAAATCCTACTCCAGCAGAGCAGAGTCTACATTAATCACTTACTAGCATATCCCCAGTGGTTTAGTAGAGGCTCAAAAAGCTGATTGTTGAGTAAGTGAAAAATCTGAATGAGCCTCACTTGAAGACATAGGCAGGAGCTATCTTGTACACGTTTAAGTAAGAGTGCCCAGTAGAACTTGAGCTCCTGAAGGGAAGCCCTCAATTACCTGGAAGGCTTTCTTACCTGTCACCTCTCAAAGATGGTGGGAAACCTACGTATTTTAGAGTTTGTTGTATAGGCTGAGAAATAGCACAAGAATTTTATTTCCATGTATTAAAGTAACAATGAATGAGATGTGACGTGAGAAAATCAGGCACCAAAAGAAATTACTGCAGCAAATAAATCATATCAGCGATTTCCCACACTGCACTACCAGCAGAGCTTTATGCCTTCGCCTCATTACGAAGCCCCTTTTACATGAAAAGCTTTGCTCCGGCAGGATCCGCAACAAAGTAGGAAGAAACTCAAAAGACAGGAGGCTATTCTAAGAAGGTATTTTGACTTCTTTAATCTTACTTTTTGGCTGAATTGATTTGAATGGGTAAGTATGATTATATTGGCCTAGTTCTGTTTTTTCATAGAAAACAGAAACCTCTTTACAGATCTCAGAGGAGCGCAAATGGAATTGGTGCAGGTTAGAAAGGGGTGTCTGTCTCCTAGCAACTGTTACCATGGTTCCAGCCATACCTCATGAAGTTTATAAAAGGATAAAATAAAAGGAAAAGTAAAGAAAGCAAAGGACATACTTTTTTCCAAGAAAGAAGAAAAATATGATTGTCAGAAGGCAAGTGCCTTTCTCTTGGAAGATTTGCAAATTCTAGCATTAGGTTATGTTCAACAAAACTTGTTTTAGTTGATGCTACAAAAACACTTGTTAGAATAATTTATATTGTTACTTTTAATATGAAAATCCAGAAATTTGGCTTCTTTAAGCTTGAGAAAGGAAAGTCTGCTTGATAACTTCAGAGATATAAAATGAATTAGCTTTTTCTAGCCTTCAGTCGAACGCAGCTGCATAGAAGTATCTGCTATGGTTTAAGGTAAATTAAATAAGATTCCTCATTAGGCAGAAAATAGAGCTAACTTCATAATTTATTTCAATAATGTTATCTACTCTTCAAAATGTTTAAAAGAAAGTGAGATTCATAAAAAAAGCAAAACAAATCAACAGTACATTTGAGAACTCTTTTCTGAGTGTTGTAAACATCATAAATATAACTATATTTTTATAAATTATAGAGTACTTATATTAAACAGTTCAGTAACAAATTGAACTACTTGCCAGTAAATGAAGTGATGTATCATTTTAATCATTTTTATTCAGTCAAAAAGGCAATAGAACAGAATTACTCCTAATCCTCCCCTTAAGAATAACCACATAATTGGGCCTACTTCTATACAGAATGAGGTTTTCTTTCTTATAATACAGTGCCAAGCTTAATATTAAATTATAGAGGAAATTAGAGTAGTGTCATTTTGACCAAAAAAAAAATAGCAAAGAATTGAAAAGCAGAAAATAGTAAGGTTGACATAGTCACTAGCACATGAAAAAAATGGAAGAAACATCAAGATAGATAGAAGTAACATTTTCTCCCTTTTTAAAGATTTTTCTCCCATGGCCACATAAACCAAACAACTGTTATATTCTTCCAAAGTCTAGGTTTAAATAGTCTCTGTACTTGCTTCTGACATTCCATTGTAAACAACAAAACCATACTGGCAGGAGATGGGGAGAAGGAATATACTATGTATATATTCCATTTTTAGAACTAGTTTTATGATATAATAATATAAATACCTGAGAACAACACAAGTGAATCAGATTTTCTTGTTTCTGCACACCCCACCTTGTTATTTTCCTTTCTTATATGTGTACACAACACCAAAATATTTGCTCATTTATTTGACACATTTACCAATGCCACTAACTTCCAAGTGCTGTATATAACCATTTGTCAACTTCAATCCATATCAAGAAGGAAAACAAAGAAACATAAGTAAATAATGCATCACAGATTGTTGAAAGATGAGTTAGAATTTCCCAGGAAGAGAAGTTGGGAAAGGGCATTCAAGGTAGCTGTCGTGTGTGAGAGCAAAGCAGTGGGAAAGAGCTGCACATCCAGCAGGTGAGTGTGGTTGCAGCGTTAAGTGCAGGTGAATTAGGGAGATGGTCAAGGCAAATTGAGGGCAAATTGTGGCAAAGCCTCAAAGACTTTGCTAAGTGGTTTTAAGTTCATCACACGTCATAGATGTCATGGGATGTTTCAAAACATGATCAACTTGTGTTATAGAACTGTAATTCTTTTTGATGACAACATGAGTGGAGGCTGGAAGGTATACAGCCTAGTGACCAAGTAGTGCGCCTAGTGCCTATGTAGAAAATATAGCAAACAAGCAATGAGACTTAATCTTTATACTTTACCTTTCATGGTCACATATGTAACTTCATTTATGTGACATCTACTTAACTACTGAGCATCTGTTATAGGCCAGGCAGTGTCCTAGGCTCAATAAAAGTCTCTGACCCATGGAGCTTATATTTGGTAGAGCCACACAATAAAAAAAAAAGTGATGCCAAGTAGTGATGATGAAAAGTTTAATTTCTTAAAATTATCAATTTTTTACTTTGCCATGATATACACGTAATTTATGGATTCATTATTTTCATTATTCTTTATTTTTGGAACTATAACTGAGCTAATATTATTAAAAATTGTGAATTTCTAAAATAACTTCAACAGTATAGTTAATCAATATGGGTAATGGTCTTTAAAGATTTTACTCACTCAAATAAAATATAGGCAAAATACATCCTCATTGAGCTTGCTAAACAAATATTACATATTTACAAAGTATCAATCTACTTTATTAGGGACAGGCAGTTTTTGTCTTCCTTTTCTGTTTATAGTTATTTTGTTTGTTTTAAAAATAGCATTGCAGGCCGGCGCCGCGGCTCACTAGGCTAATCCTCCGCCTAGCGGCGCCGGCACACCGGGTTCTAGTCCCGGTCGGGGCACCGGATTCTGTCCCGGTTGCCCCTCTTCCAGGCCAGCTCTCTGCTGTGGTCAGGGAGTGCAGTGGAGGATGGCCCAGGTGCTTGGGCCCTGCACCCCATGGGAGACCAGGAAAAGCACCTGGCTCCTGGCTCCTGCCATCGGATCAGCGCGGTGCGCCGGCCGCAGCGCGCCGGCCGCGGCGGCCATTGGAGGGTGAACCAACGGCAAAGGAAGACCTTTCTCTCTGTCTCTCTCTCTCTCACTGTCCACTCTGCCTGTCAAAAAAATAAAAAAAAATAAAAAATAAAAAAAATAGCATTGCAAAAAAAAAACAGCATTGTAGTTAATCATTTGAACAAGTTATATGTTTATTTAGAAAATCCTTACTGTTTATTAAGACAAGGTATCTGCTTATGTCTCTGTCCTCTCTGTGAATCTACTTCAAAGGAAACTGAGTCTCTTATTTCCTATTTTAAATATAGTATGATGAATCCCAAGGTCAAATGCAAAGAGCAAATTCCGCCGAAATAGAAGCAAAGAGAATAACTCTGGGATCTTATGTCTTACATATTTCATCTATTGACTATTATTGCATAGATGCAAATTTTGAAATCTATGACCAAAACATTATTAGCTGAAATTCTTAGATATTGAGAGAGGACTGTCCCAAAAGTTACAAGCAGAACTTATTTTGAATATTTTTGAAGTGGTTTATTTAAGTTGTTATTATGGTAAGGACAATCAACATCTTAGGAGGTAGCAGGTCATGGCTCTGCTTCTTGGGCTCTGTCACTCATGTGGGAGACCCAGATTGAGTTCTGGGCTCCTGGCGTGGGCCTGGCCCAGCACTGGCTTTTGTAGGTATTTAGGAGTAATCCTGTGAATACCTTTCTCTTGCTTCTCTCTCATCGTCTGCCCTTCAAGCAGGTGAAGATAAATTAATTAACATTTAAAAAGGTAACCATAATGAATGGAAAAAGACAATTAAAGTAGCATTTATGTTTAGATTTAAGCAACATAAAGTTTGAAATGTATGTGAAAGTTAAGGAAGAAGGGGAGTGGAAAATAATGCTATAGGAAGCATGTCCTAAAATAACCTATTAATGTTCTACAGAACTGCATACTGTATCTGGCTCCTGAGATGCCAGTGTACATTAGCATATTAAAGTTTCCCAAAATTGCTATAGCAAAGAAATCTCTTAAACCTTGTTCAACCCAGTGTTCCTTGCAAAATTGGCCACAGAACATTTTTTTTCTTTACAGCCATCCGTTGACATTTTATTTGCCTGATAGAGAAATTTTGATCAACAAAAGAGAGAGAGAGAGAGAGAGAGAGAGGAGTAATATGGTTCAGATGATGCTTCATGTATGCTAAAGAAAAGGACTATAAAAACAAGGGAATAAAATGTAGTTATGGTATGTTAACACCAGCCCCCACTAACGGCCTCCATGGTCCTCTGCCCTGAGACAGGGAACCACACACTCTCAGGTTGGCTGGGTCATAGCGCCAACCACCCCATCAACAAGGTCTTCATGTCATGTTTGTACCATTCATGTTCACGTGTTCAAACAGTTGGGTCCCACTGAGAGCACATTTGACCATAATAACTAGAAAAATAGCTTTTCATAATTTTATGTCCCTTAAAAACATATATGACATTTGAAGATAGATTTTATTCCCATCACCACTGGTCCCCTCATATTTTCTTTAGAAATCAAAAACAGGTATTTACTCATTTTTTTAACATTGATTTATTTATTTGAAAGCCAGAGTGGCAGAGAGAGAGAGAGAGAGAGAGAGAGAGAGAGAGAGAAATCAGTTTTCCATTCGTTGTTTCATTCTCTAAAAGGCTACAATGGCTAGAGCTGCGTCAGACAAAAACCAGGAGCCAGCAACTTCATTCATGACTCGCACATGGGCGGTAGGGTCAAAGTACCTGAGCCATCTTCCACTACTTTCCCAGGCCTATCATCAGCGATCTGCATCAGAAGTGGAGCAGCCAGGACTCAAATTGGCACTCCAACATGGAATGCCAGCATCACAAGTGGTGGCCGAACACACTGAACCACAATACCAGTCCTGGAATTTACTTATTGATGATATGTCCAATCAGGGACATATCAGGAAATGAGATACATAATTATGTTCTAATACATTTATTCCTACATATATATAGTGCTATTTGTGAAATTCTTGAATTCATAGAGAATATTCTAAAATGTATTTTATATTATACCTAGTTTACCCCTTAATTGATTACTTTGGTTTATCACACTCAAATAGGATTATCTATTAGATTGAGTTGTATTTGTATTATATTTATAATACACACATGCACACATACATACTTGAATTGCCTTTTTTATGTTTCTTTTTTTATAGAAAGATTTTATTTAATAAATATAAATTTGAACTGTCTTTTTAAATAAACACCTGGTAAAGTAGAAATGATGCAAAACCAAATCCAAGATATTTAAGCTTGTATACTAATTAGCTTTATTATGGGTAGATGAAGAAATTGCAGATCTAGACTTAAATGAATGAAATTTTACCTGATATATCTCCATCTGTGTATCCCTATTCCAATACCTTGCATAACAGAATTAGGAACACCTTGTGTCTATGCTGTTATTCAAACAAAAAGTGTGATCAGGTAGGAGATTATTTGCAAGAAAAGGAATTATGTCCTTGTTTCATTATGAGAAAGCTGATTTTTACCATTAACAAGTTTGGTGTTAATTAAATATCTAATGTAGCAGAGAATGTCATACTCAGAAGGATATGTTTTATTCATTTTCCTCTTAGGAAGGGTATATTCATATTAGCCAAAACTTAAGTCAGTTTGCTGAATTGCTATAATCTAAAGAAGGGAACAGGGTGAAATGAAAGGAGTATAGCAATTTTGTCAACAGACCTGGGATTCAGTCCCAACTTCATCCCTTAATGACTGTATTTAATTAATATGTTTGTTTATGAAAGCAGAGAATAACCCCCTCCATCTACAGCTAAATAGAATTATTTTTATATTGTTCCTTACAAAGTATCTCTTTAATTTAAAAAGAGCATACTTCCAACTGGTTCTTTTAAGCTGTTATATGTGCTTCAAATTCATAATCACAAATGTCATAGAATCTTTTATCTCCTTTTGCAAATATTTTAAACCACTAAATTAAAATGTTATTAAATAACAATGGAGCACTGGTAAAAGACATTCATAGTTAACATGATGAGAACCATATTATCCAAGCTTGGTTGATGCAGAATTTTAGGACTACCATAATTGACAGAGAAGGATATCCTCCACAATATATTTTTCTGCAGCCATTGGCAGCTACTGTGATGGGATCATGGAAAGAACACAAGAAGGAGATTTAAATACCTGAATTTCAGAATTTGCTTTTCACTCTGTGGTTCTAGGACCCTTTTTAAACTATATCACTTGTAAGGTCTTCGGTTAGCTAATCAGTAGAATTAGGAGAGACCTGTGCATAGAATGACCTAAAATCTGTAAATTGAAAGGATGAAACTAAGGGAATTTTTTTTTAACTTTTATTTAATGAATATAAATTTCCAAAGTACAGCTTATGGATTACAATGGCTTCCCCCCCATAACGTCCCTCCCACCCGCATCCCTCCCCTTTCCCACTCCCTCTCCCCTTCCATTCACATCAAGATTCATTTTCGAATCTCTTTATATACAGAAGATCAATTTAACATACATTAAGTAAAGATTTCAACAGTTTGCTCCCACACAGAAACATAAAGTGAAAAATAATAGATGATTTTTTAAATGATGATGAAATCAGAGCAGACCTATTGTCATGTTTAATCCCAGTGAGAGTCAAGTTGGGAATTGATAATTTCTTCTTCTTTTTTTTTTTTTTTTTTTTTTACAGAAGATCAGTTTAGTATACATTGAGTAAAGATTTCAACAGTTTGCACCCACATAGAAACACAAAGTGAAATATACTGTTTGAGTACTCGTTATAGCATTAAGCCTCAATGTACAGCACATTAAGGACAGAGATCCTACATGAGGAGTAAGTGCACAGTGACTCCTGTTGTTGACTTTACAAATTGACACTCCTGTTTATGGCATCAGTAATCTCCCTATGCACCAGTCATGAGTTTCCAAGGCTATGGAAGCCCCTTGAGTTCTCCGACTCTTATCTTGTTTAGACAAGGTCATAGTCAAAGTGAAGGTTCTCTCCTCCCTTCAGAGAAAGGTACCTCCTTCTTTGAAGACCTGTTCTTTCCACTGGGATCTCACTCACAGAGATCTTTCATTTAGGGTGTTTTTTTCTGGGGGGGGGGGGAATTTTTTTTAATTTGAAAGGCGGGGAGATAGAGACAGACAGAGATCTCCCATCTTCTGGTTAACTTCCCAAACTGGTTAATGCCCACAACTTCTGGGGCTGGGCCAGGCCAAAGCCAGGAGCTGAAAAGCCAGGAGCCACAGACTCAATCCAGGTCTCCTGTGTGTTTAAAAGGGTCCCCAGTATGTGAGTTATCACCTGAGTGTGCATTAGCAGGAAAATAGAATAGAAAGCAAAGATGGAAGTCAAACCCAAGCACGGTCATATAGGATGCAGACATCTTAGGAAGCAGCTTGTTACTGCAATAAATACACACCCCAATAATGTTTTTAACATTTGGAATAAAATCAAAGAAAGAAACAAGAACAACCAGTACTAAGAATATTGAGTAGTTATCATACATGAGACACTATGAAGGGGGAAATCCTGTGTTGAGAGTATAAAAATTTTGTTTTAAATAAAAACAATGAATCATTCCCACTTACCTATGTAGAGATAAAAAACTTGGGACAGTTAGCTGAAAAAAAAATGTTTTTTACATCATTGATTCTACTATCTCATGACTTTATTTGGAAACCATCATATTTTGATTTTCCAAAGAAGCTGTGCTTTAAACAATGTTTGTGTGCATACTGTTTGTTTGGGAAGTAAGGAACAGAATGGAAGGAGAGTTGAGAAATGTAGTCAATAAAAGTTGCAGTTATCAAGTGAATTAGTATGTGGGTAACAGAAGTTTAATTCCATTTCTAATGAGTATAAACTAATTATTGGACGAAGCTAGGGTAGGACACACACATAGGAATCACCTCACCTGTGGAGCTAGGGAGCTGGAGTCCTGACACACCCCTCCTGCCAGTCACTGAGGGCTTTGGCAGAAGTAGGTATTAATGCTCTATTGCTTCCTATTTTCTCCCCCTCCAAGAGCCTAGTGGACTGGAAAGACCAGAGAAAGCTCCAAGACAAGAGAATTCTGATGCTGACAGTCAGAGGGTGAGCTGGTATGTGTTGAAATGGTAAAGGGCAAAAGTGTAGGTGCACCATATGTAGAGACTTAGGATTTTACATCTGTACAAGACTCATAGCTCAGAAAGGGTCCTACCCCAACTGGAAATCAGTGAGACTTAAAAAAAAAACACATTCATTTTCCTTTATGGGAAACTCCTTTTATTCCCTTCCTCCCAAAAAAAGTGATTCCTAATTGGAACATTTTATAATCTCTAACGTCTCCAAGCATAGAAGACATAAAAAATATACAGATATACATACACATGCATATTCATAAACACAAGTTTGTATGTATATGTTTGTGTGTTTGTATGTATCTTTCTTTTATAATATTTAATGGGAGTTCACATTCTCTATCCTCATTCTAAATCTTTTCTCATACTGCACAGCTTTAAGTTATCTTGGTCTGGGGTGCTTTATCCTCCCTACTCCTGGAACTGAAGTCCCACTATTACCTTACAGGGTTGTAGTTTAAGGCAGCAGCTTACTTGCAAAAGCCCCTCACCTTATACAAGTATTTTTCTTTTGATAGAATTGAAATAAAGCTAACAGTTTTGCTTGTATATGCAGTAAAATGTTTTGAAGCACTTTGAACATACTCATTCAGGGCATATCTGGGAGTTTGGGTTTCATATAGAAGATGAGTGAGAGTGACTGCTGTCATGACAGTTCCAACATCTACCAGCATCGCAGCCCTAACACCATCAAATGTGTTTAGCATTTTCTTCATTACTGAATTTTCTGGAACATGATAACAGCTGAGAGGAATTTACAAATTAAAAGAGAAAGCAAAATCACTCATACTCCCATGTGCCATTATGTGGCTTTCCTAGAAGATAGTGCAGACTAAAATGAGCATTCTTTCTTAATAGTTTGGGGTAATGTAAAACAACCCTAATAAAAGGACCCCTGAGTATTCCATAAACCATTGATATATAAAGGATGAATATAAAGTATGATTGTGGATTGAAAGCCAAGCTTGCATTCACTTGAAAATGTTTCATTGACCTTAACGTACCCATGTTTGTGACGTTTAGCCTAGCCGTTAAAGCACCTGAATTCCATATCAGAGTACCTGAGTTTGATGTCCCACAACATCTCCTGACTGCAGCTGCAGTTGGATAGGCCCCAGGAGGCAGCAATGATGGCTCAAGTAATTGAGTTCCTGTCACCCATGTGGGAGACCTGAATTGAAGCTCCCTGCTTCAGCCTATGCTCAGCCCTAGCTGTTGGAGGCATCAGGAGTGAACCTGTGAATGGGAGCATCCTCTCTCTGTGTCTGTCTCTCTGTGTCTTTCAAATGCGTTAATAAATATTTATTTAGTGTCTATTCACTCTTAAATTCTACTTTGTTACAGCAAGTGATATCACTGCTCCTTGAAAGATAGAGCATTTCCCTTGCTCTATTCTGTATTTAGAAATTTCTACTTGAGTCTTATCCCTTTATGGGATAATAAACACCCTTGTAAAAGCAATATTGACTTACTTACCATCATAATCTTTCTATATCCTTGGCCTGAGCTTACTCATGACTTTTGTTGAGCTAGATTGAATGGAAATCAGGAATCAAGATAGAAAACTTTTGTGAATTCAATGTTACCCAACATCAGTTAACAAATAAAGATTTTAAAGTGATAGTTGTCAAGATTGGTTATGCCGTAGTTTGTTAATAAAACACAGTCATTGATTGCACCTTTATCAATATACATAGGTCTAAAGTTCTTTGCTTTATCAATATAAACAGGCATAATTTGAAAACTGAATTGTCTGATACCACCATAGATATTTCTAAACAACTGTTTATCTCCTTACAAAAAAAAAAAAAAAAAAAAAAAAAAACAAGAAAAAGTAATTAAAGGAATAAATTAGTCACTTCTTCTAAGGGTGTATTCTTGTTAAGATGAATTCCTTTAAAAATGATGATTACTGTAAGTTGTGTTCTCCCTAGCAAATGGACTTTGAACAGATGCTTGGTTATTATTCTTTATCTATCTTTATTCTTTAACATTATTCTCAGTTTCTCCTAAAAAGATAAAAGATACACGTTCTCTACTGCTGTAGTGCCCTGTCTTTATAAAAGGCCTTAATTAATTTTTGCAATGAGGCCTTCACTCCAGGCAGTGTTTCTCCATGACAACTTGGCCAGCCACATTTGTGTGAAAATATAAATTCATATTTATATCTTTCATCTCTAACTTTCTCTACCTTGTTTCTACCTTGTTTATAAAATTGTAAATTCAAATACATAGAGATGTGAGGTTCGTTCTGCCTTCAAAGTCAAGTCATTCAGATTCATTTTTACAGGAGAAATTCTTCACTTTGGTTGAGATGATGAAAGCCATGTAAAACCACAACCATGACATTGTCAGTTTTACATAGCCACTTAAAGAAACTTAACACCGTGTTTATAACACACTATAATATAAGGTGTAAATTGGATTTTTTTCACAAAGAAAGGTCCATCTAGTTGTAAATTCTTGGCAGAGAGACCAAGATCTGGTTTTAAACCATGGCCACCTCATGGAGCAGTGGTGAATGAATTCTCTATTCTTAAAGGCAATGAAGCTGTCATGGCAGATTGTGCACTACATTTATTTTTTACCCAGCCAGGATCTGGCTCAATAAAGTTGTTGATTTCTCCGGCATCATCAGCTAGGTAAATAAATCTTCAGATCCCTGCCCCACCAGGTCCTTCACATTGAGCTCTGCAAAACCTTTTCTAGCAGAATTTTTTGCCCATTTTACTTCTTTGTGGCTTTGTCAGTTTTTGCCCTTTGAAAACATATTGCATTATTATAGCTCCTTACTAGAGAACCTAAAACTGACAATTCTTTCTTTATGGAGATACCAATGCAAAATTTCCTCTAGTTGCACATTTTTAAAACGTGTACAGTGCTCACTCTTTAAAAATAAATTTATCTAGTTGGCATAGGTTTTTGATTGCAGTCACACAAAAATCACAATCATGAGGATGGGTATATATGCTTAAAGCTAGTGCAAAAAGGCTTATGTAGCCATACCAGAGAAGGTTATGGTGAATCAAGAAGTGATAAATAATGGCTTGCTGAATGGAAATTATCCCTGCTGAGGCCAAAAAGCAGGGATCTATAGCAGACTCAATAACAGTGCACAGTTTCCTGACAAAGTACCATCAAGCATCTCTGATAACTGTCGTTTGCACAAGCTACCTCCAAGGTTCCCAGAGAATTAAATGGCTCCAGCCTGTTCAGTTCATGGGAAATCCTCAGATTTGGATGACCCGATGTGATGACTTGTTTAATCTATCTCTTTGCTGAACTTTCTTTATAATCTCATCTATTTATTCTCTGCCCTTAACGTCATGGTGATGTTCTCAAGTAAATTTAGTTTTAGATCAAATGTGGATTAAGTGAATCTGGCAATACAAAAACATGCAGTGATGCTATGTAAAATACCACAAATTTATAGCTAAACTTCTAAGAAGTAAAGAAAATATTCAGGGGCCAAGAATAAAAGGTGGGTATGAAGAAGTGGCCAGATTGAGTAGCTTAATATAAGATCAAATATGCACCTAAGGGCAGGAGTTTTGAACTCCATCAAGGCTTCAGATTCAACCTTAGATCCCACATAAATCTAGATCAGCAGGGTAACAACACAATAAAAGACAAGAGTAGAAAAAAAATCTGTTGTTTGTGCAGGAAGTCAGTTAAGTGTTTTTTATCTTGGCCTGGGCTTTGTGTGGTGAGGAAAGTATCTCCCCTGAGATTTTATGATCGCAGCCTTCTTTATGCAGATTGTATTTTGAATTTATTCACGCACTGTCAAATGAGAACCTAGAAGCTGAGAAATCATCGGTAAAGGGTCCCTAGACCAGTGATCCCAACATTGTAGCATCTGTTAGGTGCAGACACAAAATATCATTGGAGGAATATTGGCTGAGATTGTCCTAGAACTGTTAAAGCTCAATCCTGATAGTCAGGAACTATAAAAGATCCTGAACAGTAATTTTAGAGCAAAAAGTAAAATTCCAAACTAACTTCAATGAAACTGCAAATTTTGAAGACAAAGAGGTGGGCTTATGTGAAATCAAAACACAAAGATAAAATGAGCAGAAATTTCACTTCACCAGTATATCCAGGTATACAAAATAGCTTTATAGTGCAATTCCTCTGTTCTGATTTTAAAAGGGATTTCCCTTTTAGAGTTATTCTAGTAAAAAGAATAATTTTTAGGTGATAGTAAAATGCTAAAAACAATTTAATTTCTTCTTGGATAATGAAAGTGCATGAAAATCTTAAATTGCTTTATTTCCTTTCAGGGCACCAATGAGCAAAGCTGCTCCTTAGTAACTGCAATTAAAATTGACTGATTTGTATTTGAAACACAGAGAAACAAAGACACAGAGATCTCTCATTTACTGATTCATATCTCAAATTGCCTGCAATCACTTGGGGTTAAGCCAAGCAAAAGCCAGGAGCCAGGGACTCAATCTGGGTCCCCCATGTAGATTGGCAGGGACCCATGTACTATCACCTGCTGTCACCTGCTACTCCCCAGGATGTATGTTTTTAGCCTTTGTTATATTCCTATGGAACAGTGATCTTTCTACTTTTTACTTGTTAAATATTATGGTTAGTGGTGCATTAAGCCTGTGATTATAAATTGAAATAATGTTTTTCAAAAATTAAAGAAAACAAAAAAGAACAGAAGGAAGGAGGGGGATTGAGGGAGGGAGAAAAGTATGGCTATCTTCTTAGAATTGTATCTATGAAGTACATGAATTCTGTTCTCTTTATATTAATAAAATATTTTTTAAAAAAAAGAAATCAAGAGTAGATCTGGGACTTGAACCCAGGCACCCTGACATAAGATGTGGGTTTTGTAAGCAGCAGATTATCCAAGGATCCCAACATTCATCCAAGTATTTTCTAAAGTAGGTATAGTGAAATAATTGGTCATGTTTTAAGTATGACTGAGACAGTTTTTTCGAGTTTAACTATTTTTAGCCTCTTAATTAGAATTTATCACTTTTATAAGGAAAACTTTATCATTTTTCCCTCAAAATTTCACATGGAATCATGCCAGAATTATATTTTTTTAAAAATAATATTCCAATAAGGTTACATTGATTTCCCTCTGTTTTCTTATATCTTCACAGATTGTCAGCGTTGGAAAGCATGTTAAAGGCTACCATTATATCATTGCAAACTTGGTAAGAACTCTTCGTTTTCTACTTTTCATAAGAATTACTTAAGCATTCAAGATTATTTAACTGTGCCTTAAAATAACACTCCAGGAAATGATAAGACCGCATTACTTACTAAGCTTTTTGTAACTCAGAATATTTTATTCTAATGATCATCTTATTTATAAGACTATGTTTTTATGCAGAATACCTCAATACCTGCCAGAGATCTTTAAAACTAATTGTAATGTTTACTTTGGTATGATACCACTGTTATCAAAAAATGATTTTTTTCTATCTCAATGATAAATGGTACTGCATGCATAATTATTGCCAATACTTGGGTAAAATGATGAGTTACATCCTCCAATTTTAAGAGTAACAGAATAAAACTGCTGCTTAAACAAGTCTTTCTAATAGGAACAATACAAATTATTTTAATTTGTTGACTTTACACATACTGCACACAGATGCCTAGTGAAAAAGATATATGCATTTTTATGAAATCCTTAAAGTCCTGGGACAATTCCTTTTAGATTTTTTTTTGCAAGACCTACTAAATATTTGTTAACCTTATAATGTAGAGGAAAACTAGCTGAGGAGGGACACCCTTTTCATTTTATTGGAGTACCATCTGCCCTAAGGTTTTGATCCTCAAAGTGCTTTATCCTAAGGAAGTTCAGGTTGTTTTCTTCTTTCTCTGTTTATTCCTACTACACATTTCTATCATGAGTATCCTGTGCTTGAAGCAGGAAAAGAGCTAAAGGACGTCCAATGTGTCAGATCTTTCCATGTGGCAAGTAGATCATCACATCTTAGAGAGAAATTTTCAGTCTTTAGTGAACTACACTGTGGAGCTGAGATAAGAAAATACAAATATGGACTGTGAGTCATTGTGTGTTGTTCCTGAGACAAAGTATAATTTTGCAACTTAATTGTTTATCATGAGAATAGTGAGAAATTTTGACTTGTCTTTCCCATTGCTTTTAGTGGGGTGTTTTAGTATTTTTCTCTAAAAATGTAAATCTTAAGAGGAGTATGTACCAGTCTTAGTCACTATGAGAGAAAAGAGCTTATGATTATGAGATGTCTGTATTCACAATGTATTATACAATGAGATTCTAATTACTTTTAGAGCAAATATATATAATTTTCACATCAATTCTATGTAAACAAGAGAATTGAGGGGAAAACAGTAATATCTTAGAACTATCATTCCAGAAATGAATTGGTGATATGGGCAACTAGAATGAATGAACCAAAACAAAATGGAAAACAATTGATTATGTAACACATGAGTGGGTACCGTAGCCTGCTATCATAGCCCTAGTGGATGACAGCATACTTACCTTAGCTAAAGTACTGATACATGAACTGGAAAACATTTTTGCTTGTATTAAGGAACAAAACCATCAATCTCCCTAAAAACAGCAAGCTTTTTCATATGTAGTTTATACTTTTGTAACAGAATTAGGCCAGTTGACTTGCACGTGTCTACCTTCTAAAATAGTATATTAATACGGTTCTGTTGGTATATTCACTTACCATTAGAGGGCTGTTGTCTGTAACACCAGGATGGTTTTTGTTTCACTTGGCCAGTGAACAACTATTTCTTGAAAGCTATGTGCATAACATTTCCAATGTGAACACAGAATCAAAATGAAAATTTTATTAACATTACACTTAATGTTAAAGGACTGAATAATTTTCTCCTAAGATCAGAAATGAGAGTGGATTCCCTCACCCCTTATACCGAATACCGTACTTAAGGTTTTAGCAACGGCAATTAGACAAGAAAAAATATGGCTCCAAGATTGAGAAGGAAAAAGACTGAATAAACAAAAATCATAAATAATCAAAAGTAATTATAGATATGTTAAGTTAAGCAGTGTTGCAAGATATAAGGTCCACAATAAAAAGCAGTATATTTCTATATACCAGCAACAAACTTTCTGAAAAAAATGAAGAAAATAATTAATTTTTTAAAATGGATTTATTTGAAAAGTCAGCATTAGAGAAAGAGAGAGGGAGAGAAAGAAAGAAAGAAAGAAATAGAGAGAGAAAAGAGAGAGAGCGATATCTTCCATTCTCTGACTCCCCAGATGGCTACAGTGACCTGCCAAAACCAGACCCAGGAGCTTCATCCAGTTATCTCATGTGGGTGGCAGTGGCTCAAACACTTGGGCCATTGTCTGCTGCTTTTCTCAGGTGCATTAGCAAGGGAGCAGGATCAGAAGTGGAAGAGCCAGGACTCAAACTGGGCCCAAATGGGATTTTGACATCAGAAGCAGTGGCTTAACCCGTTATGCCACAATGCCAGGCCCAAAATAATTAATTTATTGTTATAATTTATTACTAATAGAGGCTAGTACTTACAAATTCATTAAAACTGATTTAATGGCCGGCATTGTGGTGTATCATGTAAAGCCACCAACTATAGTGCTGGCATCCCATATGGGCACCTGCTCAAGTCCCAGCTGCTCCACTTCAGATCCAGCTCACTGCTATGACCTGGGAAAGCAGTAGAAGATGGCCCAAAACCTTGGGCCCCTGCACCCACAAGAGATACCTGGAAGACTGTCCTGGCTCCTGGATTCAGATCAGCACAGCTCTGGCCATTGTGGCCTTCTGGGGAGGGAACCAGCAGATGGAAGATTCTCTCTCTCTCTCTCTCTCTCTGCCTCTGCCTCTGCCTCTGCCTCTCTATAACTCTGCCTTCCAAATAAATAAATAAAAACAGTGTTGAAAACTAAAGCAGAAAGCATGAAGTACAACCTATGTTCACTAATAAGAAAAGAACAAAACTAAATGAACATTAGTATGTGATATATAAAGTTGTATAATGAATTTATAAGCATTCATTTTTGCAAAAGTCTTATTTAAACAAAATTAACTCTCTGGGGTCAGTGCTGTGGCACAGTGGGTTAAGCCACCATCTGCAGCACCAGCATCCCATATGGGCACTGGTTTGGGTCTCATAATGTGCTTGGGAAAGCAGTGAAAGATAGTCCAAGTCCTTGGGCCCCTGTACCCACATGGGAGACAAGACGAAACTCCTGGTTCGGCCTTGCCCATTTGTGGCCATTTGAAGGGTGAACCAGCAGATGGAAGACTCTCTCTCTCTCTTTCTCTCTCCTCAAATAATTCTGAACTTCAAAGAAATAAGTGAATCTTTAAAAAAAAATTAACTGTCTAAAGAAACTAGGATTAACTATGAGTATTCTTTATAATCTTTTAAAATTATAGTCCTCTAAACCAAGAAATAAAATTGCAGAAATATTAGCTTCCTAGTGGTCCTTAAATTCTTTGGCTAAGAATCAGAAAGCAGATTTCATTTATTTATATAAAATAATATTGAGTTTTTTTCTCAGAAAAAGTGCACATGGCTTGTGAATGCTTATTGACATTACCAATAAGTTGAATTTATCCTCGTTTATTTTCATCTATTTTTCAGAGAGTTAACTAAGAAAATAGCTTTCCTACTTTCACCCAAGAATTTCTCTTTTCCAGTTCTTTCATTTTGCTACCAGTTAGTTTTTAAAGACAGGTATGATTATTTCATTTTCCTGCTTAAATTTTTTTACTGGCCTCAGGCTGCAAACGCAGGAAAAGAAATCAGTCTCTCTGATCTGATCCCCTGTGGGCTTTGCAGCCCTATCTGCTAATACTTGTCTCACCTCTCTTGCAAAATTTGCAATTTTCTTGCAATCAATACTGTCCCAACCCTGAGTCATTTCCCAAGTGTTTATCATCTTCTACCAAAGTAAGCATTCTAAAGCTAAGCCCTGTTCTACTGACATTCTTCAGGATCAACTACTTAGACCATTTAACTTAACTTAAGATGCTTTAAGAGTTTACCTGCACATCACCCCAAGTCTCTTTCCCATTCCACCCCCATGTGCCCCTTTTCCAAACCAAAAAGACTCCCAGACACCTAGTACTATTTTTCTCTTGCCAGCTTTTGCTTAGGTTGCTTTATCCACCTAGAGGTTTTTACCCCTGCCAGTCCTAACTGATGAATTCAGGCACTACTTTCAGAAAGTCTTCTTTAAATTGCCACTTGTGATGTTAAATGGCCTCTTCTGGGTTTGCACATCATTTTGTGTACTGATAGTGTAGAATCCATGGTGGGGGCTTTCGTAAAATCATTATTCTATAATTCCTTTGTACCAAGTGTCATCCAACATACTGTGGCACCGCTGCAAGTAAGATGTTAACACAATGCAATCCCATTAAAGACAGGAGTGGTGTCTTTTTCTCCCTTGTAAAACTAATCTTTATTCCCACTCTTTATTTGTTGAATTTATGCTCCTTCTCTTGCACCTGGATTTGGTCTTACATTTGCTGTGTTACTATAACTGTTTTACTACACTCTTAAAAAATTAGATGTGCTTTTTTTTTTAATTTACTTGACAGATAGAGATATAGACAATGAGAGAGAGAGACAGAGACAAAGGTCTTCCTTCTGTTGGTTCACTCCCCAAATGGCCACTAAGGCTGGCACTGCGCCCATCCGAAGCCAGGAGCCAGGTGCTTTCTCCTGGTCCCCAATGTGGGTGCAGGGCCCAAGCACCTTGGTCATCCTCCACTGTCTTCCCGGGCCACAGCCGAGAGCTGGACTGGAAGAGGAGCAACCGGGACTAGAACCCAGTGCCCAAATGGGATGCCGGCCCTGCAGGTGGAGGATTAACCAAGTGAGCCACGGCGCCGGCCCAGATGTGCTTATTTTATAGACTGGAAAATGAGGTTCATTGTAACCCAGGATCACAAAGATTGTAACTCTTTTTTTCTTTAAAGATTTGTTTATGTATTTGAAAGAGTTGGGAGAGGGAAGGGGGGAGGGAGCAGGGGATCTTCCATCCACTGGTTCACTCCCCAAATGACCTCAACAGCTGGAGTTGGGCCCTTCTGAAGTCAGGAGACAGGAGCTTCTTCTAGGACTCTTTTTTGGGGGGCCAAGAACTTGGGCCATCCCCTGCTGCTTTCCCAGGCACATTAGCAGGGAGCTGGATAGAAAGTGGAGCAGCCGGGATTTGATTGGTGCCCATATGGGAAGTCAGGGTTGCAGATGATGGCTTTACCCACTATACAACAGTGCCAGCCCCAAGGTTATAGATCCTAAAAGCACATTTGAAGCACTGTTCATTCTGATTAAAACAATAAATTCATAAATAAATTAATTATAGATAAGTATTGTCACACAAGTAGTAGTAATGTCACCAAAAAAAAAAATTCACTGAACCATTCCTCACAGCACCTTAAAGAGGAATCTGACCCCGGACACATTGCTGTGTATCTGTATTCACTCGTTTTTCAGCAGTCAGATAACCAAAATGTGGCCACCGACAGCAACAGGAGCTCTACTCATTTGTTCCACCTGCAAATCAAAGTCTTACAATCTGCTCTTATATGATTAATTTTAAAAAATATATTCAGTTTACATCTAGGAAAACATCTGGCTCTGTCATAAAAAAGTATGAAATTATTTGAAATGTTCAGGATATATAAAGACAAACTGCGTCTATTCCTTACCTATCCCCTACCACACCACAAGCACCACCCACATGCATGTGAACACACAGGCATACCCAGTGCCCCATTCTTTCCTTATTCAGAAGTTAAAGTAACATACAGGGCATAAAGCAGCTTATCTGACTTTAGGTGTCTGGTTAGTTTCAGAATGAGGACTAGACACAGTTAAAATTTGCAATCTAGCAGTTTTATTCAAGGGCAATGACCTCAAATTCTACCAATTTGGTAGAATATTATTTTATGTTTTCCTTTCTGCTTCCTATGTTCTTCAGCTTTTCTGCAATGACTATATCTGGTTCTGCCACCTTTCTACTTGTGCATCAAAAGTACATTTTCTGAGGACTGGTGCTGTGGTGCAGCAGGTTAAAGCCATAGCCTGCAGCACCAACATCCCATATGGGCACTGGTTCAAGTCCTGGTTGCTCCACTTCCGATCCAGCTCCCTGCTAATGCACCTGACAAAGCAGTGGAAGATGGCCCAAGTCCTTGGGCCCCTGCAGCCAGGTGGGAGACCTGGAAGAAGCTCCTGGCTTCTGGCTTCTGGCTTCTGGCTCCTGGCTTCAGATCAGCTCAGCTCTGGCTGTTTTTTCAGCCATTTGAGAAGTGAACCACTGGGTGGAAGACATCACTCTCTCTGTGTGTGTCTCTACCTCTCTCTGTAACTCTGTCTTTCAAATAAAATAAGTGATAAATCTTAAAAAAAAAAAAGTACATTATCTGAGCAACTAATTTTTAAAAGATAGTGAGAAGGAATATTCCCCCAACCTATTTGCTGTTCCTTCTGTTAACTGCACCAGAACTATCTCAATATGATTTAGTCAACCTGTGATCCTGGAATGCAAAACACAGCAGATTACCTAAATTAGATAAGCCCTAAAGGATATGCATTTATTGAATACTGATAATGATTGATGAATTTATACATCCGCATAAATAGTAATCATGATATATGAGACCTCTAATTTTAAACATTTCTTTTTCCCCCAGAGAATTACAAACATCTAGAGATTAAAAGGATTCTAGCTTCAACCCAGAGGTTCCAGCCATTGCAGCCATTTGGGGAGTAGACCAGTGGGTGGAAGCTCTTGCTGTTTATCTCTCTAGCTACTGCTTAATTTAAAAATTTGTATTTTGAATTAAAAAAAAGAAAAAAATCAATTGGAAGTTAATCTGGGGCGGTCCTTAACTGTTATGAAATACAAGCAACATAGTTGCCCATTTCAACAAGTAGAAAGTCTTTACCCTGATCTCCTGTGCCCTCTGACTTGGGGGAGGAGGGGAATCATTCACTTAGTTATTTTATTTCTCCCCAACGCAACTGTTGGTAACCCATTTTATTACAATGCTACCCTACAGCTTTCAGCTATGTAATATTCTCTGAATAAAAAGTGAAACAAAATGGCCACCAAATAACTTTAGTAGGAGACTGCTTCACAGTCTAGATACTATCAATGTTCTACAAAAAATCATAATGAATATAAAAGGAAAAATATTTCCTGTGCTCGCACCCACACACACACAGACAGCTAAAATTAACTGAACCACCCAGCATTCATTCCAATCATAACTGAAAGGAGTTTATAATAAAACGTGGTAATTCTTTCCCTTTACCTTGAGCATAGCAACCAGATGGAATCAGAGAAGTGCGGACTGCTATTTATCCGTTAGATTTTACGTCTGATGATTTTGTGAAGGCTGCAGCTTTGCCCGCATGTTTGCAGCTGTGGATAATGCTATACAAGAAGGTTGGCAGACCTCCTATTTCAGCCATGGCTGATAGAAAATAATAATGCCATCAATTACAAACTAATGCACTATTTGAATTACTATGGCTTTTACAAAACACTGAAATTATTTGCCAGCCCGTGGGTCTGCCCTGTACTCTGACAGAAGCAAACAAATGTTGAACTGACATTTTGCTAGCTGGAGATTGATGGACAGTGTTTTCTCCATTTCAAAAACGTAGATTTGCTTTCTGGTGTCTAATTTCTTTCTCAATGAAATGAGAATGTTACTAATGAACTGTCAAATTAGTTCACACATAATGGACATGAAATAAATATTTGTTGAGTGAATTGATTAATAGCTATCACTGAGTTAATTCAAACCATATGTGCTAGATCCTAACACCCTCATTCTCATTTTGTATGTGGGAAATCTAAGGTGAGATGGTAACAGAGGTGAGAGTCAACGCCTGTGTTTTCTTTGCACCGTATCACCTTGCCTCTCCCAGGAACATTGTGACAATTAACAAAATTAAAAACACACACCTTTCTAAGAATACTCAGGAGCACAGCTGAAAAGGCCACATTCAAAAGTGGATTTGTCTACCATTTCTTTGCTGGTGACCTTGAATACTTTCTCTTCATCCCATTGAGCTTCAGTTGTCATATCTGTAAGATAAAGTTAATCATAGAATTTATATCATAGTCCTCCTGTCAGCACACCTGTAGATAGATAACACAATATGAGTTTAGCACAGTACCTGACACATAATATCAGCTATGAGTTCACATATTTGGTCCTGAGTCTAAACAACACTTTTGCGTAGCTGCAAATGGACTTATATATTTCTTCTTGGATAACCAAACAGTAATGTGTGCATATATAGGCTAAGAAGATAAGTGCTGCATTGTACAATAACAATTTTTTGAAGTTCCAAAAGCATGACCAAGGCACACTGAGGAGGACAAGCAACCCTAAGTTTTTATTGATGTCTACTATCACTACAGTGTTACTAATGCACATTCTACTGCCAACAGACAAAGCATTTTCCCTTCAATTACTCAACATAATTAATTTAAAATAATACAGTAAATATTCTATAAACTCGTGTTTCTGTGAAAGGAAGGGTTATCTGAGCTAGTATCTGTGTTTTATTAATTCATTGCCTCAGTATGCTTCTGTTCTTACAAATGTTTATGTATTTTATTATAGTATTTGTTTTTGTAATGGGGAAAAGGGTCCTCTTAGAAAACATACATTGATGGATAGATAGAAAATAAATTAATAACTCTCCAGAATTGTTGAAATGCAGATAACTGTCCATAGGCCAAAAGAGATGTCAATCTTCCCTCCCAGTCTCTGCATTCCACCTGGTAGACACCATCTTTTCCTCACTATACAGGAGCCCGTGAATGACATGTCTTCCTCCTTTCCCTAACTCTGAAGTCTGTAGTGACTGATGTACTCACAGCCTTTAACTGCTGTAATTGAATCACCAGCTCTGTCTTCTTTTAGACCACTTTGTAATCAAACTCCTTAAAATGCATTACGTCATTATACTCAGAGGACTATAATACCTTGATATTACCTTCACATAATGCCCATTTATACATATCTCTATCAGAGGGCAATTATGTCCTCAACAGGAGACTTTTAGTGCTATCATATTCATCTCTTATATCCCGTTCCATGCTTCATAAAAGGCATTCAAGAAATAATTGAGTTGAACAGAACTGAAAACATTTATAGCCTTTTCTGATGAAATGAATTTTGAATGACAAAATTTCACAGTTAAATTGACATAATTAGATTTTTCACTTCTTTCTACCCATTGCTTTATTAGACATCTATTTGGATGTACATACTCATATTGGTCATAAAATTATGTCATTATTGAAGAGCTGAAATGTATAATAGTGAACTAAATTTAAATTTAACAGTCTTTCATATTGGTTTTCATAGGGATTCAAAGATATTTCTCTTGAGAGGTTTATACACGGTGGAGCCAATGTTACAGGATTCCAGTTGGTAGATTTTAATACACCAATGGTAACCAAACTAATGGACCGCTGGAAGAAACTAGATCAAAGAGAGTATCCAGGATCTGAGACTCCTCCAAAGGTATTTGGTCTCATATAATATGTTGCTAGCATTTTAAGATCTAAAGTTGAAAGTTTATGATGCAATTCTTCCAGTACTGTTTTGTCAGACACAGTGTGGCACAGGAAAGAAGCAGTTTGTCACAGTCACCGCACTTCACAAGACTTAATGACTTAGAAATCTGTATATTGAAGAGTACAGTTGTTAAATAATAGCTGAAGCCATTCACTATGATTATTACTCTATATATGATTTGTTTTGAAGAAACTGCATGTATTTTTTTCAATGTTTGTTAACTAAATAGGTCAGAATGGGCATCAGTAACTTTTCTACCCAGTAAAAATCTGTGTTTGCAAAGCAATTTCTAATTAGAGAGTAAGTTACAAAAATGGTAGGAATGTAACATGCATACTTTCTGCAAAGCTTCTCTTTGAAATTCACACTCAAAGGTGAGGTTGTTTGATTTTTCACTGACAAATATTGCAGAAAGATGTTAGTATTTGGAAATGAAGCTTGTAAATTGCTGATCATAAGTACATCTTTTTCTCACCTGGAAAGATAACTTTCTTAGGTTTCATGTAAGTAGTGGGCATAATATTTCTTAAATATTCTAATCTAAAGAGTTAAAGTTTCTTTTTAAGGCACTGTTTGCTAATCTCTCACTGACCAGTGTCTTCCACTAAAAAGTTTTAATGGATAACTGGAAAATTCAATGTAAAAAAAACCTAACATATAGGGGTAAAGGTTATATGTTCTTCCATTTTCTAATTATAAAACTTCTCATAAGGCTATGTCATTTCCCTCTGAAATATGGGGATTTGACTATGTAGCCATATCATCTCCACTGTCCTACAAGAATCATGAATCTCAAAATGGAGCGCTTATTATGTGTTCACTGTGTGGTAAGCACTGTATTCCTTCCCTCTGAGCTTAGAGATGAAGGCATGCAAGATATTCAGTGGATATGTTAATCAGCTGTCACTGAGTCAGCTACCAGGTTCACAGAACACCCGGGATTGGCTCATTTTAATGTCTCCTGTTTGAAGTCCAACTAGTCTTTTCTATGCTGTAGCTTCCAGCATTTTGTTATAAATATATATGATTCTGTCACAGCTTTTAATATAATGTCAGGCACTCACTAACCATTTAATAAGTATATACAGTTAATTCTCCTTATTCCCTAGAGTTTTGTTCTATAAATCTCTTCAAGTATTGAATGAGCAGAACTGAATCTTGGCTCCTGGGGGGAATACAAGGTTAAGTGTTATGATTCTCCTGTTATAATCTTTTTGTCGACCAATCAATACATAACCCTGTCTGGTATGTTTCTCTATGTAGAATCCCAACTTGATATATTGATGATTCATTAACAATGAACTTGTGGCCAGTAACACTATGACTCATGCCTGAATGAAGCTTATGAAATGTGTATATTTTTTCTAGAAGGCCCATCACAACTTTCTTGCACTTAGGAACACTAGACAGCTCTTCAACTTGGCACTTTTAGGCCATTTTACAGTGAAATCATCAGCAAATACACAAAAATGTAGATCCATTTTAGATTACTAAATAGATAGTATTCTATCTACAACATTTCTCTACAACATGAGAACAGAAATAAGAAAACAGAATGTTTGGGGCCAGTGCTATGGTTAAGCCTCCACCTGCAATATCAGCATCTTACATGGGTTCAGGTCCTGGCTGCCCCACTTCTGACCCAGCTCCCTACTAATGAGTCTGGGAAACCAGAAGAGGATGGCCCAAGTGCTTGGGCCCCTGCACCTGGCCCAGCACCGACCACTGAAGCCATTTGTGGAGTGAACCAGTGGATGGAAGATCTATCTCTGTCTCTCTCTCCTTCTCTTTCTATCTCTGCCTTTCAAATAAATAAATAAATCTATAAAAAAGAATAAAAAGAAAAAGAATCAGAGTGTTTTGTTGTTCAACTGTTACTGGGATCTTGAATGTTGGATGGTTGTCGCTCCCCCTCTTCGTGGAGGAACGACACAGGACCCTGCGCTGTTCTTTCGTCTGCTTGGCCCTCCCCGGGTTTGCTGCTGGTTCTTCCCGGGTTGGCTACCGTCCCTTCCACCTCCGTGGAAGGGCGGTTCCCCCTGCCACTTTCCCCACTTCCGCGGGGGAGCGGCACACCGCCGGCCGGCTCTCTCGGGGGCTGCTCAGGTGTTCCTTCAGATAGATGTTCCTGGTGCATGTTGTCTCTCTCCTCCTTTATAGTCCTCTTCCACCAATCCCAACTCTGCTACCCACACGCCGAGTACGCTGCTCTCCTCCAATCAGGAGCAGGTCCTGCTGCTTATTTGTTGAACTGGAGGCAGCTGAGTAGAAGCTGTTTCCTCCTCTCCCAGCGCCATATTGTGGGAGAGCAGATGCATAGAATAAGTCTTAATTCCAGTAACTTAGTCTAGTCCGAGTTGCTCCCCACAGATGGCATAAGTTTTTACCACTCTATAGATGTCCACAAATGACCACAAAAGTATCACATGTATTGATTTGGTAGTCACAAACAGAAGTAGGCAAATTTGAAAACATAGAACCTATACATGTTGAGGATTGATCATAGTTAATTAAATTTTACTTTAAATTGAAATTCTTTACTATTTCAACCAAGATTAAAAGCACAATTTCTGATCTTGTTACTTCTGTAGCTTTAGAGAACATCTGGAATAAAGCTCTTCTATCATAGACGCCTGGCAAGTCCTTCCAGTTGCATGAGCCCCGCTCCCTTTCTGATGCTCCAGCCAGACTGAACTACCCGGCATTTTCCCACTCCCTATCAGTCCCTGAACTTCTCCTACCACTCCCATACTCCTCCATATTCATTTCTACCTATGCAAATCTAACCATCTTCCAATATATTACCTTAAATTCCACTTTGTCTCATTCCTCTTTTAAATATGATTCCTTCTTCAAGCTTTGTACTCCCTGTACTACAGCTCAGACATCACTTATCTGAAATGTTTGTGATCAGAAGTGTTTCAGATTTCTTACTTTTTAGCATTTGCATATGCATAATGATATATCTTGGGAGCCACTCCTAAACATGAAACTCGTTAATGTTTCATCAAAGCTGAAGATAATTTTATAGAGTATTTTTAATGATTTTTGCTTTTGAAGCAAAGTTTCACGGCGTGGAATTTTCCCCTTGTAATATCATGTTGGTGCTCAGAAATTTTCAGATTTTGGAGTCTTTTGGAGTTTTGGATTAGGAATGCTCTACCTGAATTTGATTGTCTTATTCTCATCAAGCAGAGATATTTGTACAATTATTGTATCACTCCTATAAACTCCTTTGGTGAGGGAACCCTCTTTTACTTATAATTGTATTCCCTATGTCTAGTACATTTTTCAAAGGGTACTGAGACATTAGTATTATCTTGTTTTCTTTGGTTTTGCTGTTTTGTGTTCCACAGCCAAAGAATGTGCCCTACTTTCCCATAAACCTATGAGGAGCAGAATTAAAATTCATCCCCGTTCTTTCTGCTTCAAGTTCATACTTTTTCCAATGTGATTCTGCCCAGTACCAACTTGTTTTCCACAACTCAGAACTCATGCCACCAATTCTGATCACTGGCCAGAGCAGTCAACAATTACAGGCCCCTACTTACCCTGCCCTCAATGGGAATGTTTATTTAACAACCATTATATTTGGTGAAATAAGCCAGTCCCCAAAAGACAAATAACATATGTTCTCCCTGATCTGTGGTAACTAACAAAGTACCTAAAAGGTAATCTATGGAAGTGAAATTGACACTTTGAGATGTAATGATTTTGGACAGCCCTTGTCTCAACTGTTGAGGAGCAGTTTTTTTTTTTTTTCTTCATACTATTTGTTGACCTCCTTACTTAGTGTAGGTTAATCCTATGAGTATAAAGTTAGCTAAAAATAGATCTTTGAAAAATAATAATGGGAATAGAAGAGGGAGGAGGAAGAAGGGTGGGAGTGTGGATGGGAGTGGGGAATAGGGTGGGAAAAATCACTATGTTCCTAAATTTCATATGAAATGCATGAAGTTTTTTATCTTAAATAAACAATAATAAGGTAAAATGGCCAGTTAATAAAAGATTTTCTAGGTGCCATCTCCAAACCTGTGTGCCCATAAATATGATTACCTAAACTGTAACACAATAAGGCACATGGAAAACAATAATATTGTTTGAACAGTGAAATCCCTTTAAGCTATTGCCTCTCTCCACCTATTAGCTCTATGACCTGTCAAATCCTGGGCCTTGGCTATTCTGGGTGAATGTTTCCCTTGCTCTGTAACACTTTTGTGATATCTGTTCTTTTTCTAGCTCACTTGTTTTATAAAATTGGATAGACTTTATAAAGCACAGCAAATGCATTTGCTCTTTGGTGCCATCTCTTTTCAGCTCTTTTCTCCCTACTGAAAAAGCAGCATATTTCTCTTTTTTCTCTCTTGAGCCTGAAATGCTTCTCTTGCACTTCGAGTCTTTAAAAAATTTCACTTTATTACTGTTTTTATTTTCTTTCCTTACCAAAAAAAAAAAAAAATGACATGATGGCTTTCTCTACTCAGTGAAGTATCAATTCAGGCAGGGGAGGAGAAATATTCATTTTTGATTCATTATCTGGCTTAACAACCCCAATTTCCTTCAGCTACCCCACCCTCATATTGAGGGACATACCTAGCCATAGGCACATTTTATCATATTATCCTGGAAGAACATATAACAAAGGTCTTCATTTACACAACTCTTATACGTCCTTCCAATACAATTTTTGTAATTAGGTCCTCTACAATTGAAAGGTTCTTTCTGAGAATTTATACAATATTCCTTATTTAATCCATGGTTTAGTTTTTCTAGTCCCTGGAATGCTGGCTGCTATGCCTAATGATCATGTTACCTGTATTCACTTTCCACAATTAGAATTTGAAACAATTTTTCTTTAATTTTTCTATCAGAAAATCAAGATTATCCTCTACTTGCCACAGAAAAACCTACCATTCTCACAGGAGTGGAATGTGTTAAACCTATGGAATTGACCATATAGTATTCCTGAAGGAGTTAATGTTGCTTCTCCTGTGGTTAGCAGTTGATGTGCTAGAATGCTACAAGAAAATTGTGCCCTATTTTCCATATTGTTAGTAATTCTTAAATCAAACTTTACCAAAAGCGATCTCTTACTCTTTTATTTTCAGTTTCAACAAATCACATTTTCATCTCATTCTTTCTTCACTTCCTCTCTTAACCTTAAAAACTTTTTCAAACAGCTCATTTTTCTCAAAGAGAAACATAGGATAACCATAAGAAAGCAGGTGTTCTAAACTTTATTATTTATTTTAAAGATTATTTTTATTTATTTGAAAGACAGAGTTACAGAGAGAGGCAGAGAGAGAGAGAGAGAGATCTTCCATCCACTGGTTCACTCCCCAAATGGCTGCAATGACTGGAGCTGTGCCGATCCGAAGCCAGGAGCCACATGCTTCTTCCCGATCTCCCATATGGGTACAGGGGCCCAAGGACTTGGGACATCTTCCACTGCTATCCCAGGCCATCACAGAGAGCTGGATTGGAAGAGGAGCAGCCAGGACTAGAACCAGTGCCCGAATGTGATGCCGGTGCTTCAGGCGAGGGTTTTAACCCGCTATGCCACAGCGCCGGCCCCATCTAAACTTTATTGGAGTGTAACAATATTCTTTTCTACTTAGCATAGAGACTGCTGCATGCATATTTGTAGAAAAGAAAATAATAATTCTTGTATTTCTGAATAAGAATAAACCATCCACTCCTTCTTTCTTGATATTTAACAAGGATATGCACTTCAAGTCAGTCAGCATGTTAAATGTCTGATAAACTTTCTAGGTATTTTGGAGGAATAAATAAGAGTAAGACGTCACAGCATTCTTGGGACTCAACCACAGCAACCATAAAGGCAGACTGTGAGAACACTGCACTTAACGTTTTATATGCTGCCTGTTTGTACTTGGACATAACAGAAAGACCTTGCTTGTCCAAATTGTTGGAAAACAGTTTGTCAGATTTCCTATGTTCCAGGTGTGTTTTTTCCTTTTAGAATCAGGATGATAAGATCTGGTATACAGTCTTTTTATTTAAGAGAGTATAAATGTTTCTCAGTTCAGAGTTAGTTATCAGTAACTTAACTGTCCTTCAGACAGAAGGGTGTTTTATGTCATAAATCCACACACCTCCAGACCATTCCTGGTGCTTGATAAGACTTTAACATTTGCCATTATCATTTTGTTTGTTTGTTTAGTACACTTCTGCTCTAACTTATGACGGAGTCCTTGTAATGGCTGAAACTTTCCGAAATCTTAGAAAGCAGAAAATTGATATTTCAAGGAGAGGAAATGCTGGAGATTGTCTGGCAAATCCTGCTGCTCCGTGGGGTCAGGGAATCGACATGGAGAGGACACTCAAACAGGTAACTCACACTTTTATTCAAGTTCATGTTATCTCATGGTTTTGTTTAAGTGAAATGGTCGAAAAGCAGACCAATTTGAACATGAACAAATATTGCGGTTCAGTAAGTTGAGCCATCATCATTTTGGAGTATCTCTAAAGAGAATATAAAGTAGAATCCTTACGTTTGCCTTTAGTTCAATACATAGTCAGGATAAGCTAGAAATACACTGTGGTAATAAGCAACTCCAACTCATAGTGGTTTAGAACAATAAAGAAGCTTTGCTCACTCCCTCACTAACAAGGACATTCTTATTATATTCACTGGAGAACCATCTTGAATGCTACAAGGGGAAATAGATTATTGTGGGAAGATTTTAAATTAGCAATTAAATGTCATGGCTCTGTAATGACACTAGTCTAGTTTTAAGTGTTCCAAAATACCCTGGCTTCAAAACATAAACATAGTAAAAGTCAATTTATAGTAAATTTAGAATGAAATATACTTGAATATCTTCAAATATGTGTTGATATTTCTTAGCTTCTTATATCTTAATTTTAACACTAGCAAGGATAAGATGGTGTGAGTATCATTATATGGACATATAGATGACACTGAAAAGTAACTGAACAAATCTTATTTCCATTCCTATAAAAATATTTCAATATTAAAGAAGAAATATGTTAATTAAAATTGAAAGTGTATAATATACAAAACATATAAACATATTTGTCTTCCAACAGAATACTTGTATTCGTCTTTAATATTCCTTTTTCAGATTTTTTTTTTTTTTACAGATAGACAGTGAGAGAGAGAGACAGAAAGAAAGGTCTTCTTTCCGTTGGCTCACCCCCCAAATGGCCACTACAGCCAGCGCTGTGCTGATCCAAAGCCAGGAGCCAGGTGCTTCCTCCTGGTCTCCCACACAGGTGCAGGGGCCCAAGCACCTAGGCCATCCTCCACTGCCTTCCCAAGCCACAGCAGAGAACTGTGGAAGAGGAGCAACTGGGACTGGAACCCGGTGCCTACATGGGATGCCGGTGCCGCAGGTGGAGGATTAACCAACTGAGCCAAGGCACTGGCCTCCTTTTTCAGATTCTAAGCTTTCAACTCAAATACCCAGCCAAATGGCAATTTAATGAATTGGTTTTAGTTTATAGTTCCATATCCTTATAGTTGTAAGTGTAGTAGATGACATAGAGATTGCTATTATTGGCAAATTGATACATGTGTGGGATTTGTTTTTCAAACATAGGTTCGAATTCAAGGGCTGACAGGGAATGTTCAATTTGACCACTATGGACGCAGAGTCAATTACACAATGGATGTGTTTGAGCTGAAGAGCACAGGACCTAGAAAGGTGAGCCACAAAGGAACTGAGAAAAGAACATTCTGTCATGTTCACTTGTATTTCACACTTTCAAGGGCTTATCAAGGAAAGATTGGTGGATATTCTACACCTCCTTTTCTTTTTAAATGTGGTACTTAGAAAAGTACTGTCTTAGTAACCTGTGCTAAAATGAATTTTTGTGTTATAATAGTTTAATATTTAATGGTGTACCAAAGCTGAAACAAACCAATTTATGTACCCTTTATATCCTTTCTCCAACATGGAAACAATATGGGTATTGGGGGCAAAGCTTATCAAAAAAACTAGAATGAAATCTACTCTACAGGAAAGAATATAATGCATTAAAACAACTCTAGTGCCTCCATGTAGTCCTTTATGAAATCATTACAGAGAATGCAAGAGCAACTACTTCTGTCAGGTGGGTATAATTAGAACAGACTGGATATTCTTTTTTTATTTTTTATTTACTTTTTTTATTTATTTATTTTTTTTGACAGGCAGAGTGGATAGTGAGAGAGAGAGAGACAGAGAGAAAGGTCTGCCGTTGGTTCACCCTCCAATGGCTGCCGCGGCCGGCGCACCGCGCTGATCCGATGGCAGGAGCCAGGAGCCAGGTGCTTTTCCTGGTCTCCCATGGGGTGCAGGGCCCAAGCACCTAGGCCATCCTCCACTCCACTCCCTGGCCACAGCAGAGAGCTGGCCTGGAAGAGGGGCAACCGGGACAGAATCCGGCGCCCCGACCGGGACTAGAACCCGGTGTGCCGGCGCCGCTAGGCGGAGGATTAGCCTAGTGAGCCGCGGCCCCGGCCCAGACTGGATATTCTTTAAGTAGGCAGGTAGAGCAAAAGAAAGCAGACAGAAGATAAGATTATTAAGGTTATCAGTAGGGTGAAGAAGGAAACAAATACTTGCGTTATTCAGGATGGTGCTGCTTTCAGATACTTGGATTTGGAAAAGCAACTGCTGGTTAAGGCATATCAGTGATCTTCTCAAATTACTCCATGGAATAACAAAAAGTACTTAATGTAAGGAAACAAACAACTCCATTACAGTAATTGATTCTAAGCATCTTCTAGTCAACACATGTGATTTTAGCATACCTGTCACTAGAATTAGTTTGTATTCAAAAGGAAAGAGATGTTCAAGTTTGCCATATCTACAATGCTCCTTCAACACTTAGCTGCTTAGAAATATCTTTCCAAAATACACTTTCCTGCTTTACTAAAATAATCCTGGCTATAATTTATAAAATTCCTGTTATGTCCCAAGCACTGGACCTCGTGTTTGCATGTTTAATCTTCACAGAAAATCTATAATTTGAGTGTTATTGTCTCCCTTTTTCATATGGGAAAATTATGGCCCAGTAAGTTACAGTTACTTATTTAAAGCCAGTCAGTGAAAAAACAAAGATTGTAATTAAGACATGTATGTGCCAGAACCTTCCCATGTCATACTTTGTCTGAGAAGACCCTGTGGAAGCTTTTATTTTCTAGTTGAATAGAGATATAATGGCTTTCATTTGACAAAGAGGAGACTAGTGGAATTTCTAAAGCATGCAAAAGAGATCATTCTGGAGGGAAGAAGCCAAATCAATGAAGGCTGCATGCAGGAGGTGGGATTTAAAGTTAGCCATAAATTCAGAGTTTGGAAAGGTAGCAATAGACAAGGCAACAACCTGGACAATGTCATGGAGACAGAACAGTTAAGATCATATATGGAGAGTGGCAAAGGCTTCCCAGGTTGTATTTCAGTCTCCCATATACATGTATCTGTATGAGAAGGATAACTTTGTAGCTGCCAAGAAAGTCCTCTCTTTCTAGCCTCTTAGTGGCATTTCCTTGTGTGCAGACTGCTGGTCAACATCGTAGGTTGAAGCCTACCTGATCCAGCTCAGGAAGGGCAGGAGCTGGATGACACCTGAACAACCCAGTCTCTAAGAAGACTACCCAAAGCAAGGGAACAAAATCATTTCCCAAAAAAGAGGGAAATGCAGAGGATTCCATGTCAACACCCACTTCACCCACTCTAGCAGAACAGCCAGCAACCAGAAATAGGCCAATTTAAGCTGTGGAGCAGACAGATTACTCCAGAGGCTGGGGAAAATGTTGGCTGATGGGTGGGCAGAGGCGAGACAGGCCCAGCTTCCAGTGTACATCAGACCTTGCAAACTCAGCTGTTGAGGCTGAAGATTTTTAAAATGCAGGCATTCCATATTTTATAAAATGGTAAGAACCAAAAATGAAATGACTCCCTGTAAAACAAAGAATAATGGAAAAAGGAAGCTTATGGAACTCAGCAGTAAAATAAAGTGGCCTATTTACAGCACTGAATCTTTTCATGGCCTTTTGAGGCTTGATGGTAACAAGAATAAGGTTTTCAAGGAGAAAGTTTAAGAGTAAGTTGGGAGAGTGATGAAGAGAATTTCTTCTCACCAGCTGACATTCATCCAAGACTCTTTAAAGAAATATGAAGTGTAAAATGATGTAGAATCATCTGTCTTCGTTTTCCTGTGGCAACGATCAACTTGGGCACTCTGTCAGGAATATTAAACCTAAAAACGAGCTGCCATGAGAAACACTGTGCTGGTGAGACCAGGCAATATGTCTGAGAAGTGAGCAATCATTCTTGTAAATTGAACACATGCTGGCAAGGGAGTTATCTTTGAAAATAGATCAAAGATTCAACCCATCAGTTTGTCTCACTTCTGGAATAGGAGGACTGACTGAGAGTCTCATTAGGCATAAGCCACAAAGCCCTTTCTGAAGTCCTGGAATCTTCTCAACCATCCCTGCGACCCCTCCTCTACGCCCCTTGGCTCCAGAGGAAGTGGTCCAGAATGAGACTTGCATAGTTTCAAGTTTTCTTTGCTGTAAAAATATTATTGAGAGCAAGTTATCTGCCAGACACTGTCATGGAAAACAGATGTGCTTTTTTATTTATATCCTCGGGACAAATAGAAAATAAGTTGAATTTTTTTTCTCACTTTATAGAACAGAAAACAAAGGCTCAGGGATGCTCATCCATGTTCAGTTAAAAAAGGTGGAGCCAGAGTCAAAATCGAAATCCCTGGCGCTCCAGAGCACACTCCCTTGCTGCTCTGAACATCATCAGCCCCACTGCTTAGAGTTCTGTTTAGGGCTGGTGTGAGAATTAAACCACATTTTCCAGAACAGGCCTAGTCAAAATGACTCTCCAAAATAACAACTTTGAGCAGAATAGGAGCTCCTCATAGCTCATCATTCCGTACCCAATCCCTATGTTGCAGATCAAGAGATGTTGCCAACATCTTTTATTAGGGTTATGTTTGCACATAATTCTTATGGAGTCCAAAGAGAATCATTATTTTTCTGACATCCTTTGTCAGTTTAGGGGTTTTTTTTAAGGATTTATTTATTTAATTGAAAGGTAGAAACAGAGAGAGAGAGAGAGATCATCCATCCATTGATTCATTCTCCAAAAGACTACCAACAGCCATCACTGGGCCAGACCAAAGCCAGAAGAAAGGAACTCCATCCTGGTCTCCTACTTGGGTAGCAGAGGCAACTACTTGGGCCATTTTCTGTTGTCTTCTCAGTTGCATTAGCAAGAAGCTGGATCAGAAGTAGAGTACCCTGGACTTGAACTTGCACTCATATGTATCCTACAGTTGTAAGCAGTAGCTTAAAACACTACAGCATAATGCCAGCCCCAGTTTAATGACTTAAATACTTCCAGAAGTTGCTGTCACATTACAAAATCACTTTTCATCCACTTTGTATCTCTAGGGTAAATGACTGTTTCTTTATTTGATTAAAGAGGCCATGCATGGAAAATGTTCTTGGAAATTTTAAGTTGTAAAGAACAAGAGACAAACTTCATCTCACATGAGGTTCTAGGTCCAACTGTAGAATTCCTTTCTGTAGGAAGTGATCCCTTCTATGATCTTAGTTCCCAGAAAAATCATGGCCCGTGTGAAATCTACCATTAATAGAGCCCATCATCACAAAGTACAGCTTTATTTTTTTGTCAGAATTGCATATAGATAGCCAATACTATTATTTTCATTTGTTGATACTTCTGAATCATTAATCTTTGGGGGATGTGTGTTCGGGGGATCACTGTCAACCCACAGCTTAAATGCAGAATTTCAAGGCAGTATCTGAGGACTCTCCAAAATGTATCCCAGATGTGTGATTTTATTTTTTCTGTCATGGGATTCATTCATAAAGAAAAAGTGTCTTTCCGGAAAATGGGCTGTTGAGATCTGCAGGGTGGCTGTGCATTGATGGAATGCGAAACTGTAAAACCCATTTTCCTGTCATTTAGCTGTCGTGTGGAAAGGAGAGGATTACAGGAAGCAACGGATATTTTTTGAGTACATAGTAATTGGAAAGAGAGTGGATCCCTCAGGTATACTTGGGTTTCTTTTTTTTTTTTTTTTAAGATTTATTTTATTTGAAAGGCAGAGTTAGAGAGAGAGAAAGAGAGAGAGATTCCATCCACTGGTTCATTCCCCAAATGGCCTCAATGACTGGAGCTGGGCCAAGCCAAAGCCAGGAGCAAGAATCTTGATCCAGGTCTTCCTTGTGGGTGCAGGGGCCCAAGCACTTGGTTTCCCTGCTGGTTTCCCAGGCACATTAGCAGGTAGCTGGATTGGAAATGGAGCAATCATTACTTGAACCGGCACTCATATATAGAATGCCAGCAGCATCAGCCCTGATACACTAAATTTCTAAATTATTTTTTCATGTTAAATATCATATAGATACCAATTACAAATGGATTCACATGCACAATTGAAAATAATTGTTACATTTATATGTACTATAATTTTGGATCAAACCAAGAAGTATAGCAGCTACATTAATGAAGATCTCTTCTCTGTATCTATTCTGTTATTGAATCACATATGCAATACTTGTGCATAACACAGTGCCCATCTCTAAAATATTAAGGTTTATTTTATTTTAATGTGCCCATAAATAATAAAATGAAAGTTAAAACTTAGGGGAGGAAAGACAGACTTTGAAAACGTGTAGGAACAAGTAGTGAAAACAGATCATTGCACAAATACAGGCATGTTATTGGAGTCATCAATTAAACAAGTGCATCAAGAAATTCAAGAGGTTTAGCAAAATTAAGTGAACATCCCTTTGGAGAGGCTGTGTAGCATATTATGTGGATTTGAGGTCACATTGACTAGAGTTTTAAATTTTGGTCCCATTAAAATATAACCTTTTATAATTTATTAACTTTCCAAAATTGGTTCTCATCTCTAAAATATGGATAATTACAGCACTAACCTCTAAATTCACTCTATGTTTTAACTTTAGGTTGCTTATTTTAAAAGAGCACAGAGTGTAATGCCTGCTCACAGCAAGCATTCAGTATTTGGTAGCCATTGTTTTAGCTTAATGGTCTGCCTGGATCAAAGAATCCTAAATTTTTATTAAAATTCCATTGTGGTTTCCTACTTTTTAAAATGTTTAATTATTTCCCTTATTGTATGGAAAAATGTTTCACCTCTACATGAAAGAATAACAATGATTTTAAAATTTAAAAATGTAAATATAATTTTGAACATGAAAATATTATTTATTAATATTAATCACTAATGTAGTTAGCATTTTAGAAATGGTAAGCTTGTTATCTTGTAAATAGGTTAGAACAAACCATTTCTATATTGCTTTAAAAATATCTAAGTTCTTTTCCTTGAAAACGTACTGTGTATTTCCTTTTATAAATCCCCTTTACCATATACCTTATAACTACATTGATAAACTCATATAGCTAATATTATAGAATGCCAATCCACCTCACTACAGGGAGCAGCAACATAATTTCCAATGTCTTGGATACTCCATGACTGTAAATTACAAATTGCCAAGTGTGTGATAGGGCATCACTTTGAGTATCTGGAAAATTAGCTCATCATCAAATAATGAAAGTTCCACTTTTTTTATTTTCATTTAAAACTTGTCTTCATTACTTATTCATTTGTACTCCTTTCATCCCAAAAAGAACTAGAGTAAACTTTTAAAATACGTTTTCAAGTATTTTCTCTATTTGGCAGGTTGGTTACTGGAATGATATGGATAAATTAGTCTTGATTCAAGATGTACCCACTCTTGGGAATGACACAGCAGCTATTGAGAACAGAACAGTGGTTGTAACCACAATTATGGTAAGTTTTGGTATATGTTTTATGGTATTCCACTTTGTCCACAGGCAATTTTAGCTCCCCAGCTCACATGAACAGGCAGGGTAAAAGCTGAATCTTAGCATGGTGTCATGGGTGCTCTGATCCAGTCTACTGAGGCTTTGAATAGGGCTATCCTGAGCTTGAGTACTTCAGTACTTTTATTTGAATTATCTTTTTTTTTTTGCATTGTTCTTGGGAAAAATGCTCAGATGTTAAAAAAAAAAAAAAAAGAGAGACTGTCAAACTCTAGTTGGAAATGTATGAATGCTGAGACCCCAAAAGACAAAAAACAGTGAACATGAAAAAGATCAACAAGCAATCACATAAAAATGTCCAGTAGTAAACACCATATTATTGTTGTTAACATGTTGTTTTTTAAAACATCAATGTAATAGTATTTGATAGTATTTATAATTTTTGAGTAGTTTAGTCATTGAATAATGATTCGCATTGTCTGTTTACAACAGTGGAGATGTGAATGTGAAGATTTTAATGAGCATGGTTTATATAACTGAATACTTTATAAATTCATTTCATATTTATTTTTTATGTGAAAAGGACTTTTCACACCGATTATTTTTCTCACTGACCCATGAGGAATACAGAATATAATTTATTAGAATTCTAGAAATTAAGAAAAATATGAATGCTTCACTCAGTTACATCATAAAATGAAAAATAATTAAATTTTAAGACTTTTTTCAGAGCTTTTCTTGAAATTACCTTTTAAATAATAGAAAACCTTATGCATCTTTCTCTTTTGAAGCCAAACATGCCCTTTAGAGTCAATGCTAGTCAAAAGAGATCAACAATCGGTGACCTTTTCTATCTAACTTAAAGTTATATATGCTCAGCTCACTGTCTCTCCAAGCAAAACATATCTTTAATTATTTATGGAAACCATTACTCTAAATAACATGGTACCATTTTATGTAATTTTAGCTTTTAGCTTATATAACTTTAGTTTTAGGCTTTTAATAATATTGAATTGTTCCCAAAAATGACATTGAGGTCAAAAAAAATGAAAATACCAAGGAACAACTTTCGTATGTTGCCATTAGCTATGTCTGTGTTGCATCACCAGTTAGCAGCCTCATGTAATCTGTCAAGCCTTGATGGGAAGTTTATGATTTTAGAATGCAAAGCAACCAACAACAGTTTTGTGTAAACTTTCTTACTTAATTGTGTAATATTTGCATGGGACTTGAAAAGCAATATATATATATTTCTTTTCCTAAAAAAAAAAAAAGACACAGTCATGGAAAGTCATACTTCAGTACAGTCCTCCTCTTTTCAGCCTCTGATGAAGAATCCTATTTTAAGAAATTGATCAAGAAAGGAAAGAGTTCCACGCTGTTCGACCATTCCTAACTAAGGCTCCAGTATTGTTCTCCAGTGTAGTAAATTTAAGCTTATTTTTCTGTGGGATTCTTCTTGGATGATCAACTCTGGACTACCAAAAACAATTTTTTAAAAATTCTGTGACTTTTCTGAGAAACTAGAACAAAAGAAGAATTAATTCTCATCTTTCTCAAGAAAAGAGATTTTGAAAAAAAAAATCACTTAGCAATTCTGAGATATCAATTCCCCTATCTTGAAATGAGCTCGTTGTACGTGAAGGATGGAATTCTATCACTCCGATTTCCAAGGATAGGTTTTCTAAAGGCAAATATCTGAATTTGTGTGCTTGTTTTCTGGATACATATTCAATTGTTTTCTTATTTTTTTTTAAGTTTGCCTGTTTGTGAAATAAAGTATGTTAATGTACTTTATAGATACAGTGTAAAAAATCTCTTCTCCATCCCTCTTATTGAAGAGGCTGGACATATAATTCATAAAATTGAAATATTAAATTCTGCAAGCATGGCTAATTTTCAGGAAGCATGCTATCAAAAAATAACTAAGAATGCCTGAAAAATCCAACTGTCTCCTTTATATATTTGAAGAATATTCTGTAAAGTTATCTGTTGTTTGAAAGTCATGCCATTAGTATTTTTGCTATCAAAATAGTGTAATACTAGTATCTGTCTTTTTGTATAAAAGTGTAAATACATAATACCTCTAGTATTTGCAACTGGATAATTAATCATCAATTCAAAAAGACATACCAAAGTCTTTTGCTTGAAAGTGTTCTTCGTATTTGCTTTTATTGAAAATGGTAGCGCAGGACGTATGACATTTCTACCACTTCATTCATTTTTGAAAGAAATAAGATTCTTTGTAGATGAATGACATATTGGCACCTGCATGTAATAATTCCTCAAATTCAATTGAAAACTCCCAATACAGATGGAGATGGATAAACATTGTAATATGTGCAATGCAGATATCTATATTCAAAAAAAAAAAGCTGAGAGTGAGCACTGGAAATCATTCATTTTGATAGAAAATGATATGGTGTTATTGTTCAATTTGTTGTTCCTTTGTGTATGCTGTTACTGACATGTTGATACACTGTAATGATATATACTATTCTTAAATAAAATTGATTGAGAAATTCAGTTATTCACTCATAAATATTTATTGAGCGTCTGCTATGTGCTAGGGACAGTTACTGGCCCTGGGGGTGTCAGGGAAGAAAACAGACAAAAAGCCAGCATTCAGTGGAAGTTAATGTTCAAGTGAGAGAAAGCAGATAAGAAAACTAATTAATGATTATATTAGCTATCACTCTTAATACCATGTGGCATTAGCTTTTTATGCTGTTGAGTTTTTTCTTAAAATAGTGTGGTATATTTATAATGTGACCTTAACTTTAATGATGAATTTATTCTACCTGAATGTAGTCATTCTGAATGTAACTAAATTTAGATAGAAATAAAATTAGAAATATCTTTTTAAGCCTTATTAACTAAAATTTTTCTAAAATTTGTAATATTCATGACCATACTGAATGTACTTTTTGCATTCAGAGGAATGATTCCTGTAAACAGCCTAAGAAAGTCAAATCTGCCATGATATTTGGGTAAGTGTAGCAATAAAGGGTGAAATAGCAGACAGTAGATATTCCAGAGGGAAGAAGGAAGCAGTTTCTTTTGTAATCTCACTATGTTCTTTGGTCATTGCATTCTCTCAAGGAGAGAGGCAATGAATTTCAGACAAGCCTTTTTTTCCTCAAAGCTTTACAACTGAGTTTAAATGATGCTAATAACACATTACTCATCTAAGAAAGTATTTCTTACCATCTTATAACAATCCTTTAGGAAAATTTTTGAAAAAGCCAATTTGTTCTCTAAAGCATTGGAATTACATTAGAAATCTAAAAGCAATTTTATTTCACATGACCTTTCAAGAAGTTACTTTTCATAATTTTTTAAAGATTCATTTATGTATTTGAAAGTTAGAGTTACAGATAGAGAGAAGGAGAGACAGACAAGGAGAGAAAGAGAGAGAGAGAGAGAGATAGAATATCTTTCATCTACTGGTTCACAACCACATGGCCACAACAGCCAGGGCTGGGCCAGGCTGAAACAAGGAGCCAGGAACTTCATCCAGGTCTCCCACATGGATACAGGGGCTCAAGCACTTGGGCTGTCTTCCACTTCTTTCCCAGGTGTAACAGTAGGGAGCTGGATTGCAGCTTGGACTCAAACTGGCACCTAGTGGGATACTGGCATCACATGCAGCCCCACGCATTTTAGTTTCTAGTGAGATTTTTGAAATTTTATATCTATAAAATTTTGTACATGCATTCTATATATAAAGGTGCATATATAACATACAATACATGTACATCCAAATATATGTATATGTGTGCATATTAAAAAAATAAAAATGTACTTATTTTCTTCCTTGTAGTAAATCTCTTCCACAATATAAAATCTCTCCCACCAAGGGACTTATAGCTCAATTAGCTTTTAAGTAAAATTGTTTAAGTCAAACTCAAAATTCTGTATCTGCTAAATTTACTCATTTTTTAATCATTGAATAATAACATCTTAATTTCTACCTTTAAGAATTTTACCCATGATATAAACTATCTTCAGGACTCTTTGGAGAAAAACAACTATCCACATAGAAAATAAGTTTGATGTTATTAATTTCATTTTAACTGTTTGTAATAGTAATGGCAATTATTATATTCTTGATGTTTTGGAAATCTTGAAGTCTTTCTAGTAAATATCTTGTTTCAATGGTTTCACTTTTGATAAACACACATAATACAAAAAATTCTCAGTGGAAAAGCATACTTTATTAATTAAAAATCATCTTAATTCATTTACACAAACATTTTCATAAGCAAAACCTAATGTAGCAGCCTCTGAGTTATTTCTTTCCTGAAATAGTAGAGTATATGTAGAACACCATCCATTGTGGAAGTTGTCTTGCTGAACTCATAGTCTCTGAGAAGTAATGCCTTTAAAATAACTTTTAAGGAATCATTGTTCCATGGAGCACAGTAGTTGATACTAAAGATGGAAGTTATACTCTTGAGGCAGAAGTAAGGAGTTCTCACTGTACTGCTTCTCTGATCCTTCCATTTTTGTTAACAAACACATGGGCCGGCGCCGCGGCTCAACAGGCTAATCCTCCGCCTTGCGGCCAGAACACCAGGTTCTAGTCCCGGTCAGGGCACCGGATTCTGTCCCGGTTGCCCCTCTTCCAGGCCAGCTCACTGCTATGGCCCGGGAGTGCAGTGGAGGATGGCCCAAGTGCTTGGGCCCTGCACCCCAGGGGAGACCAGGAGAAGCACCTGGCTCCTGCCTTCAGATCAGCGCGATGCGCTGGCCGCAGCGCGCTGGCCGCGGCGGCCATTGGAGGGTGAACCAACAGCAAAAAGGAAGACCTTTTCTCCGTCTCTCTCTCTCTCACTGTCCACTCTGCCTGTCAAAAAAAAAAAAAAAACAGTTAAACACTTGGGACTCTCTAATCTACTGTAAAAGATACCCCACAAATCCCTAGAATCCTAGAATCCACTTTTAATACCTTGAAAAGATTTGGTATTTTCTTTACCTATAGTAGACACCAAACTTCATGTTAAATATCCCCAGGATGCCCTCAGGCAGCTTATCAGATCGGGGCAGATGAGGCAGTTAGAAGACTGATGAGGATGTGCTACTCTTTTAGATTTGATGTGAAAGAAAAGCAAAATGAGAGACACTCAAAGGAACTAGGCAGCTAGAGCTGAGCTGCCATGAAATCCTTTGGTCAGGAAGAGCCTAGCCTTGCTCTGCCTTTGCTCCTCCTGCCTCCCAGAGTGCAGTCACCATATTTTTCCATGCACCATGCATCACTTATCCTGAAATCTCAACAATTACTTATCTGCTAGTGTGAAAATCCAAGCTTAATATCTAATCACCAACTTCAGTAAGCTAAAGGTCTTCCTGATCTTGATTGGTTTGCTTGGAAGGAAACAAAGAACTGATGGGTCTCTGTTGTCCAAGAGGAAAATAGAAAAAACAATAAATACATAAATATTTTACTCATATTTACATAATTCTGCTTCAGAAGAGGATGACCTAGTATTTACTTATATTTACTTCCCTTTTGAAGACCAAATCAGAAATTCTAGTATGACCACTTACATTGATATTCTCATGTAACACTAAAAACCAGAGCCTCTTTATAGTTATTGAGTGCTTTCTATGTGCATATGATGAAGATAAATGGAAAGTTGCTTCCAACATTGCTTAATTCAAAAAAAAAGAAATCAATTCACTAAAAATTCAGAAATGCATTTATTGAATCTTGTTCCCTCTATTGTTAACTTGTCTAAAATCTCAATAAGTTTCACCTGTTTTGATGGGCAACATCTTCAAAAATGTCCAGATATTTTCATATGTAGGCTCAGCTCACACGTCTGTCACTTGTTATCTCTGTAAAATGGAACAATTTGCTTAACTTCTCTGTGTCTTAATTTTTCCATCTGCAGATTGGGAAATGTCCACCTCACAATGTTAATGTGAAAAGTAAATAAAAGTTCACACTTAAAGAACTGAGCCTTGTACCTCAAAGTGTAGGCAGTAATTAAGTCAGAGCTATTATTGTCTTTCATCTTAGATTGTGTTATTATTCTCCACCACTCATACTCCTTCACACTTATTACAAAGAATATATGGTGATATTGACCCTAAGAAGACTAGGGGTATACCTTACTTATTTTTGTGTATCTCTCTCAGAAAACTTCTTGGTACGCAGTAGCTCTTTAGCAATTTTTTAAAAAAATAAACTGATGACTCTTAGTTAAACAAATTGTTCACTAAATAAAGTAGATGAAATTTAGCAAACTAGATTATTTTCTACCTAGAGAAACTTCTACATACAAAATAATTAAGTAATGTCTATATTTAAGGGCTAAGACACTTAAGTGTTCTAATATTCCAGATACTTTAGAACTTACTTTCAACCTTATTAATAAATGGGAGTCTTAGCTAGACTCCTTTTGAATAACTCCTAAGCTTGTTATCTTTTCAGATGAGAGCTGTAGAGACATTTCAATTTGAATGTTAGGCATTTCACAGATAATGTGGCACTTGCTTTTTTTCACATGATCTTCCAAATTGTAATTATCCTATTATAAAAGTAGAAAATGAATTACTTCACAATGATGTACATGTTGTAGTAGATTTTAGAAATTAACAGTACTTTCCATCAACTTGCCAATCTTCATGATCACATAATTTCCAAAACTCTTTATATTTACAAACCATTTTCCATAAGCTAACAATTCTTCTGTCTTTACAGCAGAGATAACTAATTATTTTAATTTTGTAGATGAAGAAACTCTCTTTCCCAATTCCACTGTTAGAATATTCATCAAATTCAAAGAAATCAGACTGCTAAGTCACTTGGCCCTGCAGGATTGAAGAAGAGTGCACGGCTCATTCCTGGCCAGTTTCCCACTCTAGAATTATTGAGGTCATCTATAATGGAAAATAAAATATCACATAATTTACATTTTTATTAATTTTTAAATGACTTTTTACATTTACAAGTACTTACAAGCAAAATCAGAATTAATGTAGACCTCCATGTTGTACAAAGTAAAAGACCTAATCCAGAGTTCCAAGAGCAAATTCAGCTTTTCCAATTATGAATTTTCTGGGGAAAAAAAGATTCTTCAAAGAGCTTACTACAGGAATGTTTTGTCTTCTTCTTCTTCTTTTTTTTTTTTTTTTTTTTTTTTTTTTGACAGGCAGAGTGGACAGTGTGAGAGAGAGACAGAGAGAAAGGTCTTCCTTTTTGCCGTTGGTTCACCCTTCAATGGCCGCCGCTGCAGCCGGCGCAGCGCGCTGATCCGATGGCAGGAGCCAGGATCCAGGTGCTTTTCCTGGTCTCCCATGGGGTGCAGGGCCCAGGCACCTGGGCCATCCTCCACTGCACTCCCTGGCCATAGCAGAGAGCTGGCCTGGAAGAGGGGCAACCGGGACAGAATCCGGCGCCCTGACCGGGACTAGAACCCGGTGTGCCGGCGCCGCAAGGCGGAGGATTAGCCTATTGAGCCACAGCGCCGGCTCTACAGGAATGTTTTGTAAAACATACAGTTTTTTAAAATGTAAATACATCATCCTAGTAATACAGTGGCCAAAGGAGGCCATTCTTTGTCTCTAAATGATTGGAAAAACTGAGATGTGATCAGCAGATCTCTTCATATCACATGTTCATCAGGCCTATCCATTGGTTGGTGGTGTCATGCATCACTTACAAAATCAAGTGCTTTATTGCTAACATGTCTGTTTAGCTCACACCTGTAAGTTGTGTGTGTTTTAACTGAAAACCATCAAAGAAATTCTAGCCAATGGCAAGCTCTTTCATTGTATATGGATTTTCGTAATAATTCTTTATTCTGTTTTCTGTCTCATTTGTTTAGAAAACTAAATGGGACTATCACTTAAAGCGTAAACTCATCACAACTGGAGGAAGATTATTAGTGTCCATTAGGGACATATTTTATAATATAGTTAAAATTCATAATTCACAAAACCTATACTAGACATTAAGAAAGCACATTTAAGGCAAGTAACTAACTTTAAAAAATGTTAAATTCATTTCTTCTTGACTAATTATGTAGCAGATGCTTAGTCTGAGAGAGCATTTTGCAAAACACTAGCAATCCAATACAAATCATAGAGCCCTTTTCCTGAAAGAAGGTACTGTTAAGTGTGGCTAAACAAGAAGCAGAATACTGACATATTTGAACTTCCGTGAATCTTTCGTTACATGAACATGACTACTAAATAGTCTTTAATTTCATAAGATGTTTTGGGAATATTAATTTCATTGTCAAAGAAGGTAACAAGCTTCTTCAGAATATTAGTAAGGAACATTTTCCCTATCACAATCACAATGCTAGGTATGTAATAATATTCTATAGAAAATTATTTTGTAAGATTTTACTTTCATTATACAATGTAAAGCAATTTAATATACTTATAAGTATCCTTACATATTTACCTGTTTTTTATTGATGTCTAGCCACACAAAATCAATATGTGTGCCAATACTAAATAAACTTTTTGTTAAATTTTGAAATTGGAGCGTTACATAAAGGCTTGTGAATGTTCTGTAATTTCTCCTTTACAGTTCTACTTCTCTCATTATAGGAATCCCCATATGTTATGTACAAGAAAAATCATGAAATGTTTGAAGGAAATGACAAGTATGAAGGATACTGTGTAGATTTGGCATCTGAAATTGCAAAACATATTGGTATCAAGTATAAAATTGCCATTGTCCCTGATGGAAAATATGGAGCAAGGGATGCAGACACAAAAATCTGGAATGGGATGGTAGGAGAACTTGTTTATGGGGTAAGCAAATCCATTTATTGAAGAATTTACTTACATAAACCTGTAATTTCTTTTCACATGGACACACACCAACATTTAAGTGTCTATTACTGTTATATTTTAATTTGCAGCTTCTTTCAAAGAGGCATTTTCAAGTGTTTCTCTATTCCATTAATAATGCAATTCACAAACAATGAAATAAACTGACACTTGGTAACTTCAAAATTAGAAAAGAGGTAAAAATTCAGAATATGCTGTCCTTTTAAAAAAAATGACTTCAGGATACATGGTGACTGTACCCTTAAGGTTGATGGTGATATTAATTGCAGGAAGAGATTTCATGTAATAGTATAAAGTTTCTCATTATTTTGTCAAGTTCTTTATATCCCTATTGTTTATAATTTCTCTTAAGCATTTTTTGAGTAATTAATGAAACACTCACTACTGTGGCTTCTATTAGAAGATTCTTGTAATTCTACTGAGCTCAATAAATTTAAACCTTATGTAATTCCATCATTTTTAAAGTAGCTTACACACAGCAAAGCAAAAGCTAGAATTTATCCTGGAGCAGATCGCAATGAAGCACACCATGCCCTTCCCTTGAGTACAGCAGATAGTGAGGGTACACATTCATAGCCAAGGGCAAGTACAGCATAGATGTTCTTGCCTGAATGAACAAGGCCAAGGTCAGTCTCTTCAGCTATCACTGTGAAGTGTTAAAATCAAACACTGTTATCAAATGCTGTTGTTGGTATGATATTTCAAAAGTCTAGAAACCAAAACTGCAATTGACGGTAAGCTCTATTCATCTTGTAACCAGTAAAAGTAACATACACATGAAATGCATTCTCAGATTTCCTAAAAGTCAATTCATATTTCACAGATTTCACCTTCAAAGCATATTCAGTCTGATTAATTCTCACAAGACTCCTTTGAAATGAAGAATTACACAGAGAGCCATCTTCGTCCAGAAGAAGTCTAGATAGATTCTGAACATAATGCAAATCCACAGAGGGACTCACTTTCCCAGCCTGAGCTGCAATTCAATAATTTCATGATTCTGCATCCTGCTTTTCAGACCGTGAAGCAATGAACATTTTCCGCACAGTACAGTATAGTAGCTAAAACCTCAGCAGAAAGAGGAAATTGTTTGACATTATAAAGCAATCAGTTAGTTTTATATCCATAGGAAAGAACTGCTGACTGCTTAGGTGACCCCAGATGAAGGGGAAAATGCATTTTTTAAAAAAAGCAAAACATAGTTTACCACAGGATTCATTGATAGTTTCATATAGACTTTTTGTTGCAAAGAAAAAGAGTTCCTAAAGCATTTCTTCTATGGTTATTATTTTTAACATTTGATACAGTAAGAACATTTTAGATATAATGTTATCAAAGTTATTAGAACTATGGATCAGTCATCCCTTATCCAAAATGCTTGGAACCAGAAGTTTTTCAGATTTTGCCTTTTTTTTCATATTTTAAGATTTGCATATACATGAAAATATAGCTTGGGGATGACACTCAAAGCTAAACATGATGCTCATTTATGTTTCTTGCATACCATATGCATGCAACCAGAGGAAATTTAATAAATATTTTTAATACTTTTCCATAAAAAAATTTGTGGACATTAGTGGGTTTTGACTACAACCTGCCACATGAGATCAGATATGGATTTTGTAACTTGTGGTTTCATGTCCGTGTTCAAAGAATTTCAGATTTTGGAGCTTTCCAAATTAGGAATTTCCAACCTGTACAGTAATTAATTTCCTTTAGAAAACACTATTGAGTGTTTCATCTCAAGAAAACATAATTGGATTAGCAGTTAGTTATCGGCAGCATAACTAACCTGAGTTACTTTCTGGGACATTTTTTATATATTTCCCCTATAACGTTCTTACCCACCAGTCAGCCCAGGCCTATCCCTTTTCAAGTATTCTGTTCATGTTTTATTTGGGAAGAATTGTTCAAATAAAGAAAACAGATGATATGAAAAGAGAAACATCAACTAAGGATCTAATAGATGTGGAGAGAAATTTAAAAAAGAAAAAGAAGCATCATTAGCGACAACAAAATATTGTATCAGTAATATACATGTAACAATAACTAAAAGTCTCACAGTCAAGTTCTCAAGGAGAGCAAGACATCATTATCATGCTCACTCATCAGCCAGTGTGTGAGTATTTAAAATCTTTGTGTCACCAATTGAGCTGACCGCTTTTGTTCCCAAAGGGATCTTCCTCCACATCTCTTATTCTTCCCACAGATTTAATACTTTTCTCTTCTGCCTCTCAATTCTTACTACTTTCTTTCTTACTGCTAACACATACATGAATATTGGGGTCCCAACATGCTAGGTAAACTCAATCCATTCTCTTCTAGCAGACAAAGACTATTATAAGGCAAAGTGATTCATTTTGAATCTGTTTTGTTTAGTCTTTGCAAGCTTTGTCACTATAATTGCTATGAGTAGATTGTGAAACACTGTCCTGATAGCCAGCACACCACCACAAGGGGACCGAGAAGCAAAGACTGCTTTTAGCTTCTCAGGTCTTTCTGCAGTCACACTACGCACTGCAGCAGGTTCACCCTGACTTCCTGTGTGTGATGCTCTGGAGCCTTCTCCTGAACCCTGCCTTCCGTGATGTGTTTGTGTGTTGGGGTGAAGGGGGAGTGCTATTTCAGTCTGACAGAATGTTCCTCACGGTTATTCCGTTGGCCCACTAGCGCTTCTGCATAGATTCATGAGCCTCACTCCAATGATGCTCAAGAACCCAAATCGCATCCAGTTCTTCAAAGACATATTTTATGCACTTAATTTTGGGAATCACTAGTAATGAAAAATGGCATGCACAGAGAATATATATATATATATATATATATCCTGTTTAGTGGTCTCTTGGGAAAATCTCAGACTTCAAAAGTGTCCCTAACCAAACAGTGTTGTCACCACCATCATCCAATGTATCCTTCCACTGTAGTTTTCTGAGCTCGGCACACTTCATCTCCTCTTATGTGTCTTTCCTTTAAGACTCTCATGAGGGGTAACTTGCATACAAGATACACTATACAGAGTAATGTAATATGTGAAAGGCAGCATTTCAAGTTGATGACAGGATGCAGTATTTATTTACTGCTGTTGAAACACCAAAAAAATGGAAAATTAATTCTGTAACATTTAATCATGAAATATACCAAATAAATTTCACAGGGATTATAGGTACTAAAATGAAATATAAGTATGTAATACTGATATTGGAAAGATTTTTCTAAACCATGAAACTGAAAGCTGAAAAAAAATAACATAATCTTATAAGGCAACAACCAAATTTAAAATATATATATGTTATAATAAAACATCTGAACTAAGTTATGGAAATGAGACAATTGATGAATAGGGAAAAGACTTGTTCATTTATGGGAAATAAAGGTTGGTATTGTTAATATATTGAAAAGCACTTACAAATTAGGAAATAAAAGTAATAGGCCATATGGGAAAATTATGATGGGTAATATATAAAGAAGTAAAAGTAGCTGTTTATAAAAACAAATTCAAATTAATTCAATGGGATTTAAGTTTCCATACAAAAAAATAGTAACAAAAAATAAGAATAAAGATAAACAGATGTTCTACAGGGTTCAGAGTTGCACATACTTTCACATAGTGCTGGTGACAGTAGAATTTTGCATCATCTTCCTCAAGAAAAGTTGGACAAAATATATTAATAGCATTAAAATGGTCATTAGAACAATAATTCTACTTCTAGAAATTTATCTTAAATAATTGAGATATGTATGCAGACTGATCTTCAAAAATGTTCATAATATCACTGTTTCAAATTGTGTAAAACTGGAAAAAATAGAAATATCCCTTAAAAATAAGAAATTGAGTAAATTTTGAGATTTTCACATGATAGAATATTTGCAACCATTGAAACTTGTATGTTGAAATGAAGAAGTGCTTATCATATTCTTTTGAGAAAAGGAATTATAAAATATCATGTTCTTGGCTGGTGCCACGGCTCACTAGGCTAATCCTCCGCCTTGCGGTGCCAGCACACCGGGTTCTAGCCCCAGTCGGGGCGCCAGAGTCTGTCCCAGTTACCCCTCTTCCAGGCCAGCTCTCTGCTATGGCCCAGGAGTGCAGTGGAAGATGGCCCAAGTCCTTGGGCCCTGAACCCGCATGGGAGACCAAGATAAGCACATGGCTCCTGGCTTCGGATCAGCGCAATGCGCCGGCCGCAGCACGCTGGCCGCGGCGGCCATTGAAGGGTGAACCAACGGCAAAAAGGAAGACCTTTTCTCCATCTCTCTCTCTCTCACTGTCCACTCTGCCTGTCAAAAATAAAATAAAATAAAATATCATGTTCTGTTTATTGCATTGAAAAAAGAAAAATAACATTCACAGAGCAAAGTCTAATAAGGCATATAGAAAGAATAAGTGGTCAAAATAAGATAACTTTTCCTGTTTTGCTGTGTCTGTTTTTAAACTAATTTATAGCTAGTTCTTTTATCACTTGTTTAAGGAAAATTATACAAATAATAACTAGGGAAAATAACAATGCATCAGTGATGGTTCTGTCTGTTATTTGTGTGGGCATTTATTATGCAAGCAAAGTTTATTCCCATGTAAAGGCATATAGAGTCAATTCTAAGCAACTGGGTGGAGAGCATGATCACAAGGTACCTCCCCTATCTTAACAAACCACTTGCCCTTGCATCAAGCTGCAGGTCATTGTACCAAACCAGGGGCTGAGTGACAGCCACTTTGTAAGCACACAAATGTCCAGCTATGCTTCTGAGTCCATGTTGATGCCAAATAATTTTCTTTTGAAATACGTAATCAAACCCCCTTTTCATTTGTAGATAGTTTTTATACCTCCATATATTTCATTTTGTTTGAGAGGTTACATGATTGAATGAATCCCAGACTCAAATCCCAGAGCTGCTGTGATATGTAAAACTCCTCTCTGACTCTGTTTCAGCATCTACAGGAGGCCATTACAATGGTTCTATCAGTATCAGAAAGAGAATCCTTCTATAGGTGTTCACTATTCTCATGTTCAGGTTTTCAATACATAACCACATTAAAACTATAAGGTAATCAAGAGAGCATCCTCATTTAGAGCTACAAAAACAGTTTCAAAAAATTTGCTCAAAATCACAGAACTCTGAAAATGGAAGTGTTGTTTTCTAATCATAATAACTGAAATTGAATCTACTGTTTTCCAAATTCCTTTTTAAAAACTGAGAGTAGAAGATCAAAGTATGTGAACAGCAAGAAATAAATGCTAATATCTAGATTTTTTGTGTGTGTGCATTGAATTGGAAATTGTGGTCAAATAATGGGTTTTCTTTTATCATACAAACACAGACTTTATGATCAGTTTTCTCATAGCTGAAAAGGAATAACAAAGAACTCTTTCCAATTTGCAATTCATAATATTAAGAGATAGTCAAATAATAAATCAGTGGCAACATTTCAAATGAAACAGAAACGACTGCAACATAGTAGCAATCCTGGCCAAGAAATTTAGAAATTCAGCCATATGGAAAGACAACTAAGTCTTCTTTTCTGCACTGTCTCAGATTCTGAAAGACAAATACAGTTGAGTCCAAATTATTTTGCTTACCCACTTTCTCTTTTTTTCTTCCTTTTATGTAATTATTATCACTAATAAAAACATTTTGTACAATTTAAACAATACTTTAAAAAAAAAACACTATTCATGTTTGATCTTTCACTGGCTTTACTCATTGTTAACACTGCCCCAAAATATAGAATGAATGCATGACTGGTTAGCTGTGAATGGATCACTCCGGGCTGATGCTCTATGAAATGCATTAACCTACGTGTTTCCCTGTGTCTTTTCTCTTACAGAAAGCAGAAATTGCAATTGCCCCTCTGACAATCACTTTGGTACGAGAGGAGGTCATTGACTTCTCTAAGCCCTTCATGAGTTTGGGCATATCTATCATGATCAAAAAGCCTCAAAAATCAAAACCGGGAGTGTTTTCCTTCTTGGATCCTCTGGCATATGAGATTTGGATGTGCATAGTCTTTGCCTACATTGGTGTCAGCGTGGTCTTGTTCCTAGTTAGTAGGTTCAGCCCCTATGAGTGGCACACAGAAGAGCCAGAGGATGGAAAGGAAGGACCCAGCGACCAGCCTCCCAATGAGTTTGGCATCTTTAACAGCCTCTGGTTTTCCCTGGGTGCTTTTATGCAGCAAGGATGTGACATTTCACCCAGGTTAGTTTCAAAACACGATTTCCCAGTACTTCTAGATACTGTGCAGTGTTTCTACATGTTTTCCTAAAGGCAGAATCACAGAGAAATATTTCAGCTTATAAATTAGCCCAAGTATATTCATAGTTAGTTCCTTCCAGCTTAGTACAACAGCTAGATATAGCATAAAGATTAACTTTCTCAATATAAAAGTAAGTAACTCATCAGAGCTCTCAAAAAGTCATTTAGTACTAATATTTCATTCAGTGGTTTGACAAATGCAAACTAGAATCTAAATTGTAGAGCAGGAATTCATTTTTCGTCAGCTTTTCATAAACAGATGTGGTTGCTATTCTTGATTTGTTGCCTAAACAGTAGGAAAAGAGCCAACAGTGTAAATAATATGTTAGTTTTATGGAGGCTTTTGCAGGACTTGTGTAGTCATGGTTTCCCTCCTTTGAATACCTGGAAGACATTACTAAGCTACAATATTCACCACAAATGCAGCTAAACTCCTATTTCAAGAAAAATGCGTGATTTCTCCCATTGAGAAAGTAGCTAAAAGAATGAGAAACAAAGTGTTGAATTATTGACTGTATATTGGCATCATAAATATATGCTTTTGTTCTTTTTTAGAAATGTCTGATTTCTCAAAAAAGAGGCACTTTGGCTACAATACACTTGATGTTTTTTAAGATCCAGGAAAACTACTGATGTGTTTAAATTCTAGTAACACAGGGAATTGGATTGATAATTTTCAGTTAATGTAATGAGAAGAAACCAAAGCAAGTCAAACAATGAACTTTAAAAGCCAGTATTAAATAAACATTAAGTTAAAGCAGTAGGTGTCACTTTAATGACAACAAATATTAGGGGAGCCTTTCAGAGTTGAAAATGCCACCAAAATATGAAATGATTCTTTACAATGAAAAAATATATGTTTCAGAAAATTTGCCACAAGAATTTTAGATAGTTTCATAGTTCCAATGAATGAAATCAACTATTAATAGTTCCTGGATTTTTTTTCATTCCCTCCTCATTTTTCATACTTCACCCACACATCTCTGGTAACTCAAGAAAGAATGAAGAAAGAAAATGTTTACACCAGTATGTAAAGATAGTTTGTGATGTGGCTCAACCTCTATGCAGTTCAGAAATTAAAAACTCCTCAACTATGCTCACTTGGAGATCAACCCTAGAGCCTCATGCAGTACAGTCTCACCTTGGCCTGTCTCATCCGTCCTGGCAAGATTCTCACTGAAGCTGAAAATGAGTTCTATCTTCAGTCTCTGCCAAGTTTGCCTCTACAGCTTTCATGGGTCAAATATATGACCCCACCTATGGTCCAGATATATTGCTGTTTTCTATACCACTAAGAGAAAAAAAAAAAAAAAACACTGCAAATTAAACCATAAGTCTATATTTGATCTCACCAACCATAGGCTGACTCCTAATTTTAGAGAAGCTAAAATATACAGAAAGATGGTATTAATAAATTTAAGTAAGTATTCTTCGTCTCTATCTGAGGGAGTTGCATTAAGTTCTACAATTCTGCTAATAAAACAATACATAGAAATTTTTTTCCAATTTTCAAAGGCACTTAAATATTAAATGTAGCATGAAAACAATGTTATACAGATATACTAAAATCATTTTGTCAGTAGCCTATTGGAAAATAAAATGATATTTACCGTAATTATTTTTAATTGATGGTATTTCTTATCCTTTTCTGTTGGCTATAGAAAGGAAAATGTGCATTATCTTATTCATGTTTAGATCCCTCTCAGGTCGAATCGTTGGAGGTGTGTGGTGGTTTTTTACACTCATCATTATATCATCTTACACTGCTAACCTGGCTGCTTTCCTGACGGTTGAGCGAATGGTCTCCCCTATAGAAAGTGCAGAAGACTTGGCCAAACAGACAGAGATTGCCTATGGAACGCTGGATTCAGGGTCGACAAAAGAATTCTTCAGAGTAAGTTGAGGGTAAAACTCACCATGAAATGTTTATCTCTATGAAATCTAGGCAGTTTTTCCAATAGTCACATTACGAGCTGTTGCTTTTATAGTTTTTGCAAATATAGTTTTAGTGGCTATGTTAAATGCTAATAATTCTTGCATTTTATAATCACTTTAATTTGCAAAAATAAGTTGATTTCCTTATGTTACAAGAACTTTCCCTAAGGAATGGTAACAGTGAAAACGTAGTTTAAGAAAGTTTATTACATAATTCATCTAAAATATTCAATATTGATAATGCTATAATGCTACTAGATCTGGCAAGATTGGTTTTATGTATGCTTTAGAGCTAAGAACATGAAAGTGAAAGCAAGTTTTACTTTCAAAGAATACATTTAACTTGCTGCATTTGAAACTCACAAGCTGAATTGCAGATTTTACTAAAACTAGATGTAGTATTATTATACAATCTATTTTGTAACAATGAATTTCAAAACAACCTATTGGTAAGAACTATTGAGTTCTGAGCACCTCTGTAAAACATTGTATGGCATTTAGTTTGTGTTGATTTCTCTGCTTTGCATTTAAAATTTCCCAAACTGGTATAATTGCATTACATATTCACATATGAATATGCTGTTTTTCACTTTCCATCAAGATAGTAAAGGGTCTTTGTTTCAGCTGTTTGTTTCATTATGGGCTTGAATTTTTTTTTAATTATTTGAAACAGACCTAAAAAGAGTTCCCTTCTACTGGCTCATGCTCCAAATGCACATAACAGGCGGGCCCTGGGCCAGGCAGAAACCAGGGGCTGGGATCTCAATCCAGGCTTCCCAAGTGGCCAGGAAGGATCCATGTATTTGAGCCATCACCTGCTACCTTCTAGTGCCTGAATTAGTAGAAACCTGGAATTAGGAATAGTAGACAGGATTCAAATGTTGGCACACTAATACAGAATTTAGGCATTTTAATAACCTCTTAATCCCTAGTTTTTGCATACTGAACCCTCTTCCCCTCCTGGTCTACTTAAATCCAGAGATATACACTTGGTAATATCTGATCACAAATGAGGGTTCATTTTTATGACTTCAGAAGCAAAAGCAAAAGAACTTTGAAAGTAACTATAGAGGCATTTTCACATGAAACTAAGCAATAATTAGTATATTTTATATTTAATGCCATTTGTGGAGACTAGAATATTTAAAGCCTAGAAGGGAGAACATATTTCATTATTTTCTAAGCTTTTATGTAAAAATAGCAAATCTTTATTCATGCTTATATATAATATTTGACTGATTACATTTTCATTTTAAACTTATACATATAATTTTCTCATGGCTTGAAAATTAAACAACAAAATGTGCTACTCCTTAAGCCAACTTTCACTCTAATATACTTGAATTTCAGTAGGATAGTTATTATTTTTAACAAAGATTTGATTGTAATATTCTAATACACCACTGATATTTACATAATGTTAAATCAAGAACAAATCACTCAAAACTCAGTGAAACTCATCTATGAACATTAATTAAAAAATAAATCAGACAATGAAACAATGTGATTGTCAACTTGGAGCATTGTTATCAGACAAAACAAAACATAAGTAAATCAAAAAGCATACCAATTTTAAAACTACAAATAGTCATGATAGATTTTATTAACTGCATCCTATGGATAAATTTAATTAATACACGTTTTTTAACTTATGGAACTCATCTCCATTTCTAAAGCTTAGTAATAGAAACATACTGCTCATCATGCATTTTATCATAATTTCAGTAGTTCACTGCAAGTGTTAGTTTGCAATTGCACCTCCCAAAAGTAGGTAAAATTTAATGTTTGCCTAGAAACTATTATGTAAATGCATCAAAATAGAGAACAGATTTGTGCTATCCCTTGCATTTTACTGACAAGTGATGACTGATTGTCATTTAAAGAAAGAAAATATTTGCAGAGTTCCATTCTGCCTTGAGTGATAAAGGAAAAAAGAAATGTCATTTGGATTCCCTGAAAAAGCTTCAAAAATAATTCACTGGAAAGTTCTTCAGCATCAAGCACAATGAAAAGATACATTTTTGACCTTTTAAAAGTTACGGTTTTTTTTTAACTTTTCAATTTCAAAGCACTGGTGAGGTAGATAAGGTAGTATAGTGATAAGAAATACAGGAATAAGGAAAGCTGCTTCCAAGATTTATAGTCTTGTATACAGGCTGTGCAAGTACCACACCTTGGTTTCTTTCTCTCTCATCCAACTTCAGTTTTAATATTGGAATATTTTTGTAAGTGTAGATATTTATTGTTGCAGAATGCTCTGAACCCTAACGAGACAAGAAAATAATTTGCCCTAGCAGCACACTTTCAAGAATGCATAACTTTGGATTCTCTGATAAGAATCTCATTCATTTCCTGCCCTGTGTGCCTCTCTTCTCCCCTGTTCACAATGACCTGGTTTAAATAAACCTTTTGTCTGATGGATTGAGGAAACAGCACGTGAAGGGTATTTTTGGACTTGTCAAAAATGTTTTCTCCTAGGAACATGGTAATTGCACATCTATCAACTCCACTAAGCCACCTCAGGCACTGAACAATCCTCAGCACTTCAAAAAACGTCACCCTTATAATCAACTGGAAAAAGAATTAGGCCATGGGGAAAAATTACATCTGAACTTGACTGACGCCTTTCGTCTGTCCCATCATGAAACTTCATTTGATTCACGTCCTTTGTACCTTGTTAGGCAGAAACACAGAGGCATTTAAAGAATATCTGTACTTTTCTCTTAATGACAGCCTCCTCAGTGCCTAGGGATTTTTTACTTTATTATACACCTGATTCAAACACACTGATTTTCATTTCAATGCAGATTTTCATCTTGTGCCTGTTTCAGTCCTTAGTAAAATCGTGAATGCATGAATGAGGTAGATTATTTACTTGCAATTTGTAATATTATTAAATAATGCATTGATGAACTCTCAGTAAATCATCAGTCTTGCCATAAAACCTACTAGAGGGGGTAAATAATTCACCTGGTGGCAATGTAAACATTCACTGTAATGCATTCTTGTTGAAAAAGGAGGACAGCACATTTTTAAAACTCCAAGAATTATTTTGAATAATAGATTAGTGCATTAAATCAGATAATTTCCAGTGCACTGAGTTTCACAATAAAAATGAAACAAACGCAGATCTAGATAAATTTTCTAATTTCCAAAAAATGAAGACTTTAATATTGTTGCTTATTATCCTGAGCATATTCACTTCCCACACTTAATTATTAAGTAAATACTACAATTGAATATTTCAGAGACTTAAAACTGCCATGGTCAAGTACATTTATGAGTATGCTGGGTTTGCAGAAATTTCCTCATTTTAGCCTGTCTCATCAAATTTATAAATAAATATTTGCTCATGCCTACTCCTTAGCAAACATTCTTTGCAGTCACAAATCAGGCATAGAGAAATTACTTCCAGCCCTTTGCCTCTTGATTCCTTCTCATCCCTTTGCCAAGTGCAGGTGATCTTATCTAAATCATGACCTTTTAAATCAGAAGCAGAGAACTTGTAAACATTAACATAGTGATATACAGGGCTATTTTTTTTTTTTTACCAAATACGTTGCTTTCATCTTTCCTCTATTTTTGGGACTGGGAGTTTGTATTCTACAATTTCTATTGTGCCTACAACCTATGAAATTCAGCCTAATAACAATGGGTTTCCTTTTCTTCAGGATTTGAAAGTGATTAATTCAACCCTTCTTCCACCTACTATTTATACAATTTAATAAATTTAAGCAAATTCAGCAGCAGAAAAATAATAATGGCCTAAAAGGACCAAACCCTAAAAATACCCCATTTAGCCATGTTGTTTTTATTTAACTGATCTGTTCCTTTAATAAAGTATTTAATCAGAACTGAAAATTTTCAAGTACTTGAGATGTTTTAAAATATTTCAATTAAAACAATACTTGGGTGAATTTATTTCTATTTTCAATATACTATACATAATGAAGTGTATATTTATGGAGCCCTACCCCTTTTTGGGTGAAGCTTATATAAATATGTAAGAAGGTGACTAAATGTTAAAGAATGTGTTTACCATCATTTCTCTAAATATCAGAACAGATATTTAAGGATAATCTGCATCCAGTAATCCAGAGAGTTTGTATTTTTCTAAACTCATTATAAAATGGGAAAGTTCATTCTCTGGAACAGAATTCTATTTTGAGAGATGGGATGAATGAAGCCTGGCAATATGGCATTCCCATAGCTCTGGGTTCTGAAGCCAGGAAATTCTCTTTCCTGGAAGCACATAGAATATTTGCAATTCAATTGAAGTTTTACAATGGGATTTTTTGATACAGGAATTTCTATAGTTAGAAGTAGTCAGTTACTAACTAAACACATGCATATACATCACAATCACCATGTCAAGTGTTAACAGCATTAAAGCATTTCATAGCACACTACAGGATATCTATTCCCTTGTTAATACTGGGAATATACTTTAACATAAATATATATTAACATAAAATATCATTTCCTTTGGTATTCAAGTATGTGAATCAGTTATTGTGTGGTTTATTATTTAGGTTTATTAATTAGTAATTTCTCATCTAATAAAATCAGCATTTTGAATTCCACTTAATTAGCTTTTTCTTTGTCTACCTGAATAATTTTCTTTTAACCCAAAATATGAGTTTTGAAGTTTGCTGTTCCAGATACTTTTTGGTGATTAAAGAATTATTTCTTGTTGGAGTCTAGATTCTGGTAAACAAATGAGGTTCAATAGAAATAAATAAACATACTACTCAATATTATATTTACATGTAAACTTAAATCTAGATTAAGTCTCCATTACTTTTTTTTTTTTTTTTTTTTGATGCAGATACAAAACTTTAGCATCTTGTTATGGAATAAGTGCAATTGCACCAGATAAACATCTGTGTGTACAACTGTATTATCAAGTCTCAAACAGGAGTCCAATTTTCTTAACCTACTAAATATATCTTTGGGAAACATTTGAGTTCATGTGGATAGATTTTCTTTCTTTTTTCTTAAGATTTATTTATTTATTTCAGAGGCAGAGTTAGAGAGAAAAAGAGAGACAGCTGTCTTCCATTTGCTTGTTCACTCCCCAAGTGGCTGCAAAAGCTAGAGCCGGGCTGATCCGAAGCCAGGAGCCAAGAGCTTCTTCTGGGTCTCCCATGCAAGTGCAGGGGCCCAAGCACTTGAGCCATCTTCTACTGCTTTCCCGGGCCATTAGCAGGGAGCTAGATCGAAAGTGGAGCAGCCAGGATTCAAACAGGGCCCATATAGAATGCTGGCACCACAGACAGAGATTTAACCTACTACACCACAGCTTCAGTCCCTGGATATATTTTCACATTAAAAAATTCCTGTGTGAATGAAGAATGTAATGTGAGTGCAGATCCAAGCAAATGGACAGGTAAATTAAGTAGTGGGAGTAATGTTGATACAACTTAGATACAGAAAAATAAAATATAAAAACAGATAAAGTTCTTGGTTTGAGTCAGGGGATTAGAATGAACACCTCTTCAAAGTATAAAATGGGAAAACAGTAATCACCTCTCTTCAAAGTCAGTATATGTTTGGAGATTTTTGTCAGAAAAAAAGCCTACAAATGTTTTGATCAACCTAGAGTTTGATTCTTAGAGATACTTGGCTTAATAACTGTTGCAGATTTTTCCTCCTCTTTTTATGTTCAACTACTGACGTAATATGGACTGCACTTTTCTGTACATCTTATTTGGATGATTTTCATTTAAACACTGAGGCATGGAAAAAATCATAAAGCAATAAATCTCCCTATTTGTTACAACTCAAACACAGCATGGAAAGTAGTGTTATGACCTCTGCATCCAAGTTTACATCTCTGGTGATCCTTTTCAAGCAAATCATGAATGTGATATAAACTATAAATGTGATAGAAAACACAATTTTAAATGCTTAGTGCTCTTCATGGCATGCTACATTTAAAAAGTAATAACTTGCTAGTTAAGCAGTTGAATATGGTTAATATTATGGCTGGAGACTCAAGTGTCTCTTTAATTATCACTTTTAAATGTCTGTCATTTCAAAGATTTTCCTTAAGTAGTTGTAAAGCGCCTTTATCTAATTTGAGAAGAATCATGTTACTATTCTGTTACCATGTTGCAAATTGGAGTTAAAGGGCAATGGGAAAGTACTAGGAGGCCTTATCCTTATCTTGGTTCAGTCAATATTAACACGTTGTTCCTTTCTTTCCTGTATTTAATTTTATTTTAATTTCCTCCAGAGATCAAAAATAGCAGTGTATGAAAAGATGTGGACCTACATGCGATCAGCAGAACCGTCAGTGTTCACTAGGACTACAGCTGAGGGAGTAGCTCGTGTCCGCAAATCCAAGGGCAAATTTGCCTTTCTCCTGGAGTCCACTATGAATGAATACATTGAGCAGCGAAAGCCATGTGACACGATGAAAGTGGGAGGAAATCTGGATTCAAAAGGCTATGGAGTAGCAACGCCCAAGGGTTCCTCATTAAGGTGGGTGGAATAGTATAACAATATAACATGTGTTGTTATAGTATTCCACCTTCCCTGATGTCCCTGAGAGATTATTTTGTTTTCTGTGTAACCATGGTATGTTTGTTTGTTTGTTTGTTTTCTTTTTCTCCATTTCATTGTTTTGATCAACAATCAGGTAATATTTTTAATTTTATAATAATTGATCATAGTTGACATCAATATTTGAAGGCCATATAAAAACCAAACTGGTTGAACACTAGCTGCTTCCAGTGGGCCTAAAACATGGGTATTAGATGCTTTTGTATCTCATCAACTTTTTTTGGCCACCAAAATGTATGCTATTGTTGTCAGTAATGATTCTACATTTTATCATTATTTTTCTTTTTTAAATTATGCCTGGCCACTAGTTGCCGAGTAGAAAGAGATTGACATCTTTCTAGCAAACCACATTTTTTCCCATTTCAATGTTTCATTTATTATGGCATCATTATATTTTAGATTATCCTCAGCTTGTATTGGTGCTAAGTGTGAAATCACATCTATTTACAAAAGCAATTATGATCAAAGGGAAAAGTGGACTCTGGTTTTATAGTGCTTACTCAAGTCACACTCCCACTTATTTCAAAGGGAGTATGGTGTAAGTAAGATCTGTAAAATTAGACCCGATGACCATCCAAAATGTTTGCAGATGCACCCCGATGAACAAAGCATTAGAAGTGTGAAGTAAAAGTGAGACTTTCATTCTTAGGGAAATATTGGTCAAATCTGCCCTTTTTATCCTTTTGGTCCTGGACATACAGAATTCACATGTTTATGTCCAGGAGGCAGAATTTCCTAATTTCCTTAAGCAATAGAGGTTTCTGTGAAATTTAAGGGGCTAGAGCCCATCAAGAGTGATGACTGACAGATTACTCTGGCGTCAGTGCTGCTTGGGAGAGATTCACACAAAGCTCAAATTCAAGAAGAAAGCAGAATCTTTGCTAAAGGACTTACCCAAGAACCTGGTCTTGAAAAATGATGTCTCTGGTAAGCCACTGAATAAACGAAGGTAATGAGACCTCTACTGTCACCCAGCACAAGGGAATGCAGTATAAAACATATATGATTGTTTTTATTGGTTTCAAAAAGGGAACTGCAATGTGTTTTGATGTATATGTTGGGTGGGATAGGGATAAAAGAGATCTAAGAAACAAATTCCAGTACTGGAAAGAATGGTGTTAAACAAATATTTTGTGTTTGCTAGCAGCATTGTAATAAGTAGTGAGGAGGTTCATGATATGCTACAAAAGTGACAATTTTAAAAGGAGACAGAACAAAACTAATGGGTAAAGATAAATTTGGGAGTAGACTTTAGCAATTCTGAAGTCAGGGTTTTTTTGAACATGCATTCCATAAGAAACTGGAGAAATGTGCAGGGAGAAAGCCAAACTAATAAATTATCCATAATTAAATTCTGCCCAAAACGATTTTAGCCACTGAGAAACTTATACTGGCCTCAGGATATTTGGTCTTAATATTTTGTGTGATACAGTATGAGAAATATTCAGAGAGACCAAGTGGCAAATAAATCTCTGTTGAAGTAGTAGTTATAAGATCACCTGGGAGTAAGTTGTTTAGAAGAAATAAAAGGGGGAAAAGCAATAGTGGCTGATATGTAGATCAGTGTTCAGACTATTGATTACATTCACTGGGTGTCTCTTTTGCTCTTAATTAATTCTCTGTGGATGTAGCTGCTTTGTCCTCTGTCTTGTGTCTACAGATAAAGTCAAGCTCCAGGGAGTAAATTTGGCCCTCAGATACGGGTGTGTTTGACTCCCATTGATGGCAAGAAGAGTTCCTCTTAAATGTACCACTTTGTCAAATCCACACTACAGGGATTGTTTGGGGAGAAGCTGAAGGGCTTCATCTGTCTAGAACTGTATAATAATCAGCCACTGGCTTCCCCCTCTTTTCCTGTCCTTGCCTGAATCTTGTTAATGAGGCAATTGTTAAACACAGCTTCCTGGATGGAGAGTTTGTTTATGTGCTTTGTTTTATATATGCCATAATTTCCTGAGCAAGCTGGCCTCTGCATGCCAAAACCAGTTATTTTGTCCAGTCTTTGAGAACATTGGAAGGGCACTGTAAGCTAACCAACATTCACCTTATCCGTACGTTCTTACTCTCCCACCTCCACCCATCTAAGAAGGAGGCTCATTAGGATTAAATCCTCATTCTTATTCCACTAGGTTTCTTTTGTGTCAAAAGAGACAAATCAATCTAGATATTGACAAATAGGCAGCTTCTGTATAAATGATTCAGTTTGTCGAAGTAAATTTAAAATAATTGCTTTTATCAGAGCAAGGTCCAGAGAGCATATTTGCATCAGCTGTCTTTGAACTCTTTCTCTTAATCAGTTCAGTAGAGACTTAACTGTTTTGCTCTACAATCTATCTTTTAACTAGATTTTTTTAATAGTAGCTTCAGATATAGTGAGACTTCTGAATTTCATTGTCATTGACTATGGCTTTCTTAGAAACTCTGCTGTTGTGTTTCATTAGGCAACATGAAACTTTAAAACAGTAAGTTTTCCTTCTATGTGAGTTTAAACCAGAAAACGCAAAGGACTAGCAATGTTATTTTGATCTGGGGAGTTTTCAGTTTCCAGGCTTTGTTGTTTATCCAAATGCTTCAGAATAAATGTCACAGAAAAGATAAATATAACATATAGTCAGAATGGGAAGTGGACTTCAAAACAAAGCAATCAGGATTATCACAGAGCCTATCTATGACTTGACAAAAATGTAACAGTGAAGATGAGTTCCCATTTTTACGGTAGAGAATGAAATATAGGGGTGTTCGTTATTCAGAGACTTTATTTCTGACTCGTGTTTTCTGGATATACACATTGAAATTCACAGCCTTTGATCTATACCGTCACTTACAGATAGCCAACAACAATGCCCAGAAATTGTTGGTTTACTCTACTTTAACATAGATTCTCCAAATTTTAGGTAACAGTTAATGCCAGATAAGTTGATCTTGTAATTTCTCCTGCATGCCCAAGCTGTTTATGTTTCTGTGAATATCATGGCTTTCCTCTGCATTCCTTTTCAAGCACCCTTGACAATGCAAAACAAGTGTGAAAGCCTTTCTCTGGCAGAGCAATTTTTAAAGATTGTTTTAAAATATACACTTTAGATGGCATTGCAGTAGAATGTTAAAGTTTAGATGAAAGAGGAAGTATATTTATTTTTACTGTCTACACTATCAACTTTACTATACAAATTTACTGTAGTATAGATATCTACTACACTATAATATTGATGGTATAATAAAGTTGTTTCCACTAAACTACTGTCACCTGTACTACCATATCTGCATTATACTAGTTATTATACTATTGACTTCACTGTACCATAGTTGTTTAGAGGGAATCCTAATTTTTTAAATATAGATTGACTTAGATAGATGTGAGAAGAGAATACCTTTTCAAAATGCATTCATAATGCCTAGCATCTCTAAGTACCTCCAGAGAATAAAGATCATATCCGAAGACTTTCCCCAATCCTTCTAAGGATTTGTATACTTGAACTTAGTGTTTGGAGCCCAGTTAAAAAGCTTTAGTCTCCTATAATTTTATCATTCAACAGTGATTCTTCCCACTCAGACTTTGCCTTCTCTAAAGATGTTTGTAGACCTATGCATAAAATAAAACAAATGCCTTGTCATGAAAAAAAAAAATCATGTTCCAGGAGAAAGCACTTCCAACAGAACTTTACCAGTGGGTGAGAACTGAAAAAAAAAAATGAGGCCCAGTTGGACTTGGAGATGCCCTAATGCAGAACCCACAGCAAGGAGAGCTGGTCCTTTACATCCAAGCCATCATGGTTAGTTTACAACAGACAACCCAGAACCCTGCAGGAATAACATAACAGGGGCAGGAAGTCCTAAGAATGGGAATTAGAATCGCACATCCTTCACTGGACTTTCTCTCTCAGTATTTAACAGTCTTTAGCCTGACAAAGTACTCAGCTCCATGTCTAGATCTTTATCAGGGTAGGCAGAACTCTCTATAGAGCAAATTATGTTTCTTCCACTTTGACATTTTCCAGGGCAAATGTGTTAAAACTTACAATTCAAATTCACATATGAAAAAGCTGTTATCCTAAGGGATCATTTACTCATATAAAATTTGTGAGATATACCTAGCATCAATTCAGGTGTAGTTAGCCTTTTTAAAAATAAACAAATTTGTTGGATATTGTGTATGAGAATAAAGATGTAATCTTCTTTAGCGTTAGAAATAAATCATCTTAGGTAGACACTGGAAAACCACGAAAGTACAGAAATTCAAGGCTGACTACTTAATACTACTGAGTATTACTTTGCCTGAAATGAATAAACATTTATCATGTCTTCTGGAAATGAGTTGAAATACATTAGTAACCACATGTGTTTTGAAAACTATTATAAAAAGAAATATATTTTTTCTTATGGAGGTACTTTATTATTTCTTAGTGTCATTAAAATACACTACAGATAACTTCGTTTTTATGATCCCATTATGTTTTGGAATGTAGTCTATCAGTCCAGGGAATAGACATACACACACAACAAAAATCAATTGCACTTCTCAACACACAAATACACACACACTTCCATTACTGTAATGTGCTTAAACAGATATCTAGTATGATGTTAAGAGATGCTGATGTTTACTATGGGAACCAAATATTTTGTGCTCACAAACTGAGATGGCTTATGGTAGAGCTACAATGTTACATGTGTCCCAAGGGAAAACACTTGTAGGGTAGAATGCTTGTAATTCACCTTTCCTTTACTGGATGTTGAGTACAACAGGAAGCCTAAAACTTTTGCTACCATTTGACATTCTGGATTTTTTTACTTATCTTTTTCCTATATCTAAATCATATAGCTAAAATTACAGCTCTCCATGAAAAGGAAATAAGTGGGTTTTTTCTGCATTTCATTAACCATTTATATATTTTTGCCATTCTTCCAATTAGATTTTTAATTGCTAAAATCATGTGCTTTCAGTTATTTTTTAAAAATTTACTTACTTGAAAGAGTATAGCGAGAGGGAGGGGGGAGAGAGGAAGAGAGAGAGACATCTTCCATCTGCTTGTTCACTCCCCAAATGGACCCAAATGCCAGGTCTGAGCCAAGCCAAAGCCAGTATCAGGAACTCCATTCTGGTTTTCCACATGTGTGGCAGAGGCCCAAGCCCTTGAGCCATAATCTGCTGCCTTCCCAGGTGTGTTAGTAGGAAGCTGTATCTGAAATGGAGCAGCTGGGATTCAAACCAACACTCCACTATTGGATGCATTTGTTTCAAGCAGCAGCCTAACCCACTGCACAAGACTGGCTTCTGATCTCAATCTTTTGACAGTCCATTCAATAAATGGTTGCTGGATTTCAACTGGGAGTTTATTTTTCAATTATTGTTTTAATAATATTTTAATAGATATTAATCTTATTTTAATTAAATTTTACATTTTTATGGGATATAGCATGATAATCCAATATGTGTTTAAGTGTGTATTGATCAAAAATGATTAGTTAGCATTTCCTTCTCCTTAAACACATTTTTAAATATTTTTGACTAGTACTTTATAATTGTACATATTTGTGTGGTACAGTGTGATATTTAAATAAATGTATACTGATAAAAAATAAGAATAGCTAATGTTTCCACCTCCTAGTCACCCTACTGCGCTACACATCTGTGAAATGTAGTGCTTCTGTCTAATTGTAAATTCAACTTTTAGTCCATAGCTCTCCTCATTACCACATTTAAAAGTTGTATTCTAGCAATTTTCTAAGAAAATAGATAATTTGTGGCCATCTTAATTTCTACCATTTGAAAGAGGAACTAATTGATGAAATAGATCCACTACAAAGTTTAGCAGCCTATTAAGTCTTCACAACATGGTGTGATGAGAGACTTAACAATAGATCTCAATTCTGACAGTTCTAAAAGAATCCAGAATTCCAAACTGTTACTCATTTATCCAACACAGTTGCCTCATAGGCAAATTCTATTAGTACAAGTATAAAAAATCTCTAAAAGTATCTATATCTCATAGGATTTAAATCAATTTATTGGAAACATACAGCTAACATGAGTACAGAACACAGAGCCACCCAAGTCAGGCACCTTTGACCTACACAAGCTAACTATATTTTGGAAACAGAGTTATGGATAAGAGCAAAGCTCCTAAGCTGATACTTGGTAAAAGTGCTAAAAATCTGTGGATGATTTCACCCCTACATCAGTAGCATAGTTAATTACTTCCATGTCAAGTACCCATATGGTTTCCATACTATGTCATTCATCTTTTCAGGTCATTTCTCTGTAAGGAATGATCTCTGAAAGCAGTTGCCCCACTAGTGATCAGGCCTAGAAGATGCCTAAGAACAAAGCGCATGCATAAAGGTTCCTGTGAGTTTGCATTCCCCTTTCTGTAGTGGTAGGCTTCTACCTGTGGTGGTAGACTGGGGTTCTCTGGAATGAAAACTGTAAAGCCCCAGTGCTAGAAGGGGGACACCTCCAGGGATACTGGCAATGCTACAAACCTAGGAAAAGGCATAGTTAAGTATGCCTCCCAGGCTTCATATCCTAGTCACGGCACCATTATGTCGCTCCCGCATTCGTGGAGGAACGACACAGGACCCTGCGCTGTTCTTTTGTCTGCTCGGCCCTCCCCGGGTTTGCTGCTGGTCCTTCCCGGGTTGGCTGCCGGCCCCTCCACCTCCGTGGAGGGGCGGCACCCCCTGCCTCTTTCCCCGCTTCCGCAGAGGAGCGGCACACCGCCGGCCGGCTCTCTCCTGGAGGTGGGGGGGCGCTGCTCAGGTGTTCCTTCAGATGTTCCTGGTGCATGTTGTCTCTCTCTTCCTTTATAGTCCTCTTCCACCAATCCCAACTCTGCTGCCCACACGCCGAGCACGCTGCTCTCCTCCAATCAGAAGCAGGATCAGCTCCTGCAGCTTATCAGTCAAATTGGCGAGAGGCAGCTGTGTAGAAGTTTACTCCTCCCCAGCGCCATATTGTGGGAGAGCAGATGCATAGAATAAGTCTTAATTCCAGTAACTTAGTCTAGTCTCAGTTGCTCCCCACAGTTAAGATCCCCGAGTGAGCAAATAAAGACCTGCCACTCAAAAAAATATCAGAAGGCATATCTTAACAAAAGAATAAGAAGTGAAAGAAGTAATGGAAGGGAACTATGTAGGACCAGGAATCCCAGAGCTAGGAAAAACAAGTGGAGCTGCAGATATTATTGCACCTGAAGTTGCTATTTTCACTTTTATATATAATCCGATATTTTGGTTGTGGCCCAAGGGGTGGCTATGCTGCTTGCGTTTAAGTCTCAGTAACAGGACAGACATTCTGAGAAATTATCTATATGAGGCTTTCAAGGCCCTCCAGGCTTGCCTGATACTCACAAGTGAACAGGATGTGCAGACAGAAGTCTCCATGACAGGAGGGAGCACGAAGGCCGTGTCATCATGACGGCATACCCAGATCAATGGCAAAGAGTGAATGTTTGCATGGTGCTGGTGGGAGAAAATAGCCAAAAGAGGATCTGCGTGTATCAAATGTCAGTGGTATTCCATTTCTATTGAACCTCCCTTCATACACTCCTCTGGATCAACACTTAAGTACCCTCAAAAAGAAGGTTTTGTTGTTGTTGTTCCTGTTGTACATAATATAGTTTTTGACCATGACTACAAAGTTGCACTTTAGTCCTGACTATATTCAATTATTAAGAAAAATGTGTCTGATTGATTTTCTCTGCCATGGGATTCCAGTCTATAGGATCATGAATTCTACTGATAGCAAACAGTACTGAAGTTTGAAACTATAAAGTTGTATGAGTGGCTCTTAATTTACCCTCAGAATATCAGCAGATGTCATGTCTCACAAGTTTTGTTGTCATTTGCACATCATTTGTGTTGAATTCTATTCTCCAGACTTACCTTTCTGTAGGAAACCATGTCAGGAAGATGACAACTATAGCACAGCATCACAGGCAGCTGCAGAAGGAGGAATCATGAGCATTTTGAGAGATCATAGGTTGTAATGTTTACATAGTTGTAATGTTTACAACTCTGAACAGTTTGGGAAGGTCAAGAAGCAAAGTTCTATAATCATGCATCAGTGGATTCCTACTCCTTGTTGTCCAAGAGCCCTCTTAGCTAAGAGTTTAGAAGTAGAGTGGAGAGGATCTGAAAAAGAGAGGGAAAAGTGGGCTCTTTATTATTGCAATAATCAGATACATAAAGAATATTTTTAGACACACAAAACATACATTGAGAGGGAAAGATAGTAATCTGGATTACCATAAAATTCCAAAATGCCTATAATAAAATACTATAAATCTCACTTTGGTGTGGAGATAGAATCCATTCTTCAAGTTAGAATTCATTAAATGCTGCTTTAATGAAGTTTTATACCAAGAATAAACATCTACTTACTACATCATACCTAAATAGCATTATTTGACAAAAATGGAAATGCAGCTGTTTGCTTCAGGAGAGTTTATATACCACTCATCTGCAAGTTTAGACCATTTTAACTTCATTTTATCTCTAAAGATAAAGTCACCAACATAATCCTAGCTTATGATTCATATATAAGAAAGGAACATAAAATAGTTTAGCAATCATTTAAAATGAGCTTGAAATAGTAATGATTCTGTTTTAGAATTATATTCCATTTTGATTTAGCTGGAATAAGAAATGACAGCCCAATTATTTTGTGTTTGTTTTCCCAGAGAGTTAATTCTATAACTTATTTTCAGAATGAAACAGCATACATCTGAGATAATTGTGCCACAAATATACATTATCAGTCACACCTAGAAACACCTGAATTAAAAGATAAGCATTCAGCTCTCTGAAATAATTTGCTCTGGCCTCAAACCTTCTCAAAAACAAGCATTAAATTGCTTATAAGAACATTTTGTAAATAACAGAAATTGGGAATATTGTGAACATGTTGATTATCCTCCTCGATTTAAACAAGTCCTTTTCATAATTGAAAGCAGTTTCCTTTAAATTATTCACTTATTTATTTACTTGTTTGAAAGACACAGAAGGGGAGAAGGAGAGAGAGAGATCCTCTACCCATTGGTTCTGTCCTCAAAAGCCCACAACAGCCCGGGTTGGGCCAGGGCAAAGCCAGGAGCCAGGAACTTAATCTGGGTCTACCAATGTGGTGGCAGGGAGCCAACATTTAAACATCACCTGTCACCTCCCAGGGTGTGCATTAGCATGAAGTCTGAATCTGCCCCCCCTCTTAGTTGCCATTATTCTAAGGCGTTTGCAACTAGAACCACACATATACATAAATCTTAAACACATTATCAGCAATTACAACTGCCTTACTTTGTTGGTGCCTGGAGCATAAAAAGTATTTTTAAAGACTTAAAAAAGTAAAATGAAGCCAGGCATCCAAAGTCCTAAAGGATCACCCTAATCTTTGGCTTATATTTGAAGCTAGTCAAATGTAAATAGAAGTAAAAAAAAAAAAAAATCCAAGAAAGCTGGTGTCAGACTGTCTCCTAACCAAATAAAAAGTAAAGATCATAAGCAAAAAAAAAAAAAAGTTTAAGTTTTCTATTAAGTGCTATAATAATGATAATACTGCATTAGTCAAAGAATTAGTTAACATGTAATTTTTAAAAATATGTTCACTCCTAAAAGATGAAGCTTGCATTTGGTTCATACAGAACACTAAAAATCACTGAACTTATGTTCTTTAACTGAAAAAAATAGTAATAATACAATGTCAGACTTTTCAAACCACTCACACATATTTTTTACTTGCTCTTTGCTCTTACGATGTCATTTTATTATGAAGAAAGACAGCTATTCAGAGATGTTAAGTGACTTGCCCACAGTTCCACAGCTGACATTAGAACTGAGCTCTTCTGACTCATTCCAGTGCTCTTATGGGAAAGAACAAAAGTGGAATTTTTTATATAAATGCAATTTACTCTGAAAATGTATTAAGGAGTTTCTGTGATTCTTCCACAGGGCAGTTTTGTCAACATTGATAAATACACAGAATATTGAAATTATCTACAGAGAAATTAAGTTCCATAATTTTTAATATGTTAAAAATACATAAACTTACTGTGCAGAGGGAATTATACAAAGGTGGATTTTAGGTCAGCAGAAAAAATGTTTGGGCAAGAATTAAATCTCTTCCCCCGCAAATGTAGAAAATGGTGTGAGATCCCGAATATCACATTTGTTGAAGTAAAGTAGAAGATCCTTGCATCTCACATCTCAGAGAGATGTGATCCTGACAACTGGATTCCTTCCCACTTTCAAGGGTCAGGTTTGGAGTCATGCACTGGACTATCTAACAGAACAACTAAGCATTCTCTTGGAAATTGCAGACACCTAATAAGAATGAAGGAAAATTCAGTCTTAGAAGCTCATGCAGTTTTGGAATTAAAGAAGTCCCTTCTTTGGTAAATAGCCTCTTCTACTGCAGTCCTCAATGTGAAACGGAAAGGTTTTTAAGGAATTCACTTCTCCGTAAAAACCAGCAGAGTTACACAGATAGACACAGGTTTTGTACACCTAGATATATGTACATTTAAAATAATATATCAACATGAAACTTTTGGCAAGGTTCAAATATTCGCTAGATTATATAAAAGGAGAAATAAAACAGCCCACACACATAGAAGGACTTATTTTGATTTTTGCAGTGTAAAATTTCTGTTTCCATATCTAGATGATAAAAATTGATACACGTAAGGTTGTCTTGTGGTATTTCAATATGAAATGCTTGAGAAGGGTAATTTTAGGGCACTGCAATAACCCTAACAACTTCAGTACTACTTAATTTCTTTCTCATTTTTTTCTTCATCTCAAATGACAGTCAGTTTATGCCCTGAAGCATGAAGATCGCACACCACTGTAATTTGACTCACACTAGCCAGAATACCTATAGTTATTCTTATTCATGGATTCCCAGATAATTTCTCAATATAAAAATATTTCCTTCAAAGCTCTGTCATATAAGTGACTTTTATGGATGAAGGTAACATATAATATGTTCTTTTTTCCATTTGAAGTGCAGTTTTAAAATTTCCAATTGTATTTTTTCAAGAAAAAAGGAATGGTCTCTTTCTATGGATATTTTTTAGAAATTAGTATGCTAAGAGGATAAAAGGCTGATTTGCCAAAATAGTCATTGTAAAAATAATCTTTAAGGAAAATGAATGAAGTTAAAATTCCCAAGGAAAAATACAGGGAAGACATGCATGTTGTAACTGGAAGAATTTTATTATGCTGTGTTTATATCATGAAACTGTAAGGTTATTAAAGTTCATAGTATGAATCCAACACCAAAAAAATGGTAACAGTAACAGATGCAGACAAGGTATCATGTATAACATAGATTCTGCCAGATAGTGTTTTTTCCCTGCACATTTTCATAACAGCCATTAGAATGACGATTATAACATTCCTCATTTTGATGTCTCTGGAAAACATTGGGACAAACTGAGGTTCCAAAGTACATCCATTTTCTCACCTGATGTCATTTTACTTGATGAAGAATTTTAATAAGTTACCCAAAGTTAAATAACAATAGCACATGATCTTGTATGGGTTCAGGCTCATTCTTGGTCTCCACTGTCCTTCATGTCTCACGAAATGCAATCAATTGTCTGGTATTTGATTTTTTTAATGGGAGCCATTCACCCACCATCTCTGAAATTATGCCAAAGGGTAACAAGAATCCGACTCTAAGCTTTGTTAATTAGAAAGTTATTGAATAAGGTATTTCAAACAAGACTATATCAGACTATTCAATGGAAAGGAATTAAAAAATTAGTAATTACTATGTACCAAGCATACATACACACACATACACACATATATATTTACAAAGTATTCATTTTTCTAACCTGACCCACAGCTCCTTGAAGTTGGTGCTGTTATCTTCATCTGGACAGTTAATGCTGCTGAAACAGATCAAACAGAGGTTGAATTGGAGCTAGTTGCTGTCTAATTCCCAAATCCACACTCCTTTCACTGTGCTACTTTGTTTCTCTCCAAAGACATCTGGAGTCCTAGTTTAACAGAAACACATGAAGGAAAAAAAAATCCATCTATGGCCATATCAGCCAGTAAGCTCCCAATCTCATCTGATCTTGAATGTTAAGCAGGATCAGGCCTAATTATTTCTTGGACTGAGGGAGAACAAAAAAATCCCATCTTTTTCCTACTTGAGATTCCATGTTTTGAAAAAAAAAATAAGTGCATGGTTTCTGATAATAACTATTTCCCAGACTTTTTCCTAAATTTCTCACCCAAAGACACATTAATTTTTAAAATTTTTACAATAATTATGGTTCATAACGGATTTAGTACTGCTCCAAAACTGGTGTCGCATAGAGCACTGTCATTTTCCTCTCAAAGGACATGAAGAGCATTAGGGAAACCGACTGAGCACTACAGCAAACCCCTTCTCCCTAAGGAACTCTAGGTGCTCAAGTGGCCTTCCGTGAATTCCCTGCTCTAAGACAATCTTCCTAGAGCTCTCTGACAAAACAGACCAACTAAGACAGAATTTCCCTCTTGCAGAGCTAGCATTCATTCCCCTTTGGCTTAATCCTTAAATGGGTTTTGAAACAAGTTCAGTAAAAGCCCCAGTATATCAGACAGTTGGTAGTGTCTTGTGAGACCTAAGGAAGGGGTTGGCCAGAACTGAACTTGACTTTAATACAAGACCATGTTCTATTATTGTTTAACTTTGGGTATTTCTCCCCTAGGAGGAGGACAGAGGAGAACTAACGAGCTCCAGGACCAAGGTAAGAGGGGAGTTTTCTTTCAAAAGAATGGGTTCCATCCGTTTGAAGGAAACCCCTCCCCCACCAATTTTTTAATCCCTTTTCCTTTTTACATTTATATTTTTTAACCCACCAGCATTAGGAAACCAGCTTGCAATCCGTGCCTAATAGTTATTTGAACATTCACTTATAAATGTGATAGCAGGAAAAAAAGTAAAACCTTTACATAAGTCATACTAGTTATTTGCTAATGCATTTACGTTTTCCATCATCATTAATGATTAGTTCAAGTTTTCCATTAAGATTGAGATTCCTACCTAGGCCTCAGGAAATTGTTTCCAGCTGCTAATTTCTCCTTATGCAGAATATCTGCAGTTATTATAAATCAAATTCTAATGGGTGAGAAGTCACAAAATATTGAAATTAAATCTAAAGCATTCCTACAGAAATATGTCATGAAGAAATGCTTTAATAAGCTGCTGAATTAATTTTAATGGTATATATTTTGAAATATGGTAAAGCTGGACTTTTGGTAAGAAGTAGTATAGACTTAGTAAGATTATTAAAGTACCATATGAAAACTGTGGTTAGAAAAACAAAAGGAAAAGGAAGAAATACTCTCTTACACATTGTTTCTTCATGATTATACACCCAGCTCTCTTTGGTTCTGCTTTTAATGGTTTCTGATGTAACATCTCATTTTTATGTTGCTGTCCATGGACATCAGTATGCCCTAGCTTTGGTATTCTTTTAAATTGGTCCTTCCATAGTTGAGAACCCAAGCAGAACAAGTGAGAGAATTTGAAAGGCATCTAGAATTTATAAGAAAGATAGACCATATGGATTATGAAAGGGACTAGCTTCCAGATCCTGTTCAGCAATAATTCTTATCAGTGCCCTCCAAAGAGGCCAGAGCTTGTATGACTTAATTAGATGTTGGAAAAATCTTGGTTCTGTATCCAGTGCTCACAGCTTCTGGCACAAGAGATCCTCTGCGGTTGTCGACACTCCTGCTATCAAGGGCACAGAGGAAGGGATCCCAGAGAGAGCTGAACAAGTTCAGGAGAGGTCACAACTTGCAGGAAGCTGACAGCTGAAGAACTCCCCCGATTCAGCATTATCCAAGCTTTTCCATTTGGTACAATCAGAAAAATAAAATTTGAAGCACTGACACACTATTTATTAGCAAATGTCTATATGCAAATATGCTTTCAGGGAGTGATTCATTGTCAATATGTATATCCATATTTCAAAGCATCTTATAGGTAAAATATAAATATTGTACATAAAATATAAGTAAAATGTTTCTAACTGAAAAAAGAAGTCTTAATATCAGGTAGCTGAGACCCTTGGACTCAAGAAGAATATGTTAGTTTGGGAGAAGAAGTATACAGAAAAAATAATGCTTCAGCCAATTTGTTGTAAGAAAATAGTCATCAACTTTCAGAAATATACTCCTACCATTCTCTTTTTTTTTTTAAGTCAAAAGAGGCAGCATCCTTTTTTTTAAGATTTATTTACTTTTTTGAAAGAGTTACACAGAGAGAGAAGGAGAGGCAGAGAGAGAGGTCTTCCTGGTTCACTCCCCAATTGACTGTAATGGCCAGAGCTGTGCCAATCTGAAGCCAGGAACCAAGAGCTTATTACAGGTCTCCCACATAGGTGCAGGGGCCCAAGGATGTGGGCCATCTTCTACTGCTTTCTCAGGCCATAGCAGAGAACCATCAGAAGTGGAGCTGCCAGGACTCAAACCGGCACCCATATGGGATGCTGGCACTGCAGGCAGCGGCTTTACCTGCTACACCTCAGCGCCGGCCCCCTTCTGCCATTTTCTTTCAAATGGGTAGAAGCCTGGAAAAACCTTAAAGTTGCAATGTTGGGATATATTTTTGTTCAAGACTAGTCTCTTTGGCAGGAATAATAGTAATCATGCAATTAGGAACATACAGGAAAGGACACATGCAAAATAAGAATTTGACTCTTAATACTGAAGCATGCTATTTATATAGTCATATTGCAATACTCAACAAATCCAGAAACCTAAGAATTGAACTTTTAGCACATACACATTTTTGTTGTCATATTATCAGATAAAACTTAGTTTTGACTTACTCACTGACTCTTTTAGTAAAAAGCCCAGGATATATTTGAATCGCATTATGCATTCCTGATTTATTCATTCCTGGATTTTAAAATGTCAGGTATATGGAATGTCTGCTTAAGCAATCACATGAAATAAGCAAAATTGTCACAATATTTTAGTGTTAGTACTGTTTATGTTAGTACTACTTAGAATTTGATATCTACATACACATTAGTTATGTCAGAAGATTTGCTGTATACTTTGAATTTTTATGAAATATATAATTGTGATGTCATTAATGGAGAGACTTGGTGGTAGTTCTATGATTACTTAGCTCTTTGGATAACCTAAAATTGAGAAGCTAACTTTTTTTTTAGTTTTGTTGCTTAGCAAAGTGAAAAATATTGATTTTTCTATTAATGCCACTCAATTTATTAGGCATATTAAAAATACCTCACAGAAGTATCCCAATTGGTAGCATAAGACATACTGAACTTCTGATAAAGAACATGTAACTGAAAGACAATATGATATGTTTTAGCATTAACACCAACAGAAGCATACATTGGTTAGATTGTTTTAAGACTTTAAACTTTTTTTCTGAGTTGTTTAATAAAATAAATGAACTGTAGTATACATGTTTTGAATTATTATGAGCCCTGTTGCTCTCAAAGATAAGCAGCTTTATGTCTTCACTTAGAATTCATAAACTTAAAACCTTTAGAGATCTAAGAGCTTAGAATTCTTAGGCATCAGCCATTTTCAGGATAACAGAAAAGCCGCGTGGTCTCCTGGTTATGAGCTCCCCATGTAGTCTTGAACTTTGATGGAGCTTGTAATCTATATTTCTATAAGCACTATTAGTTTATTATCCCTGCTTCTATAAGAAGCACTATTTTTTTTTATCAATTAAGTTCCTTTTTCTATTTGTACTGTTCTTCTACCTAACCAAAATGCATGCTAAAAGATAAGATAGGTGAAATAAGATCATAAAAGTAACATGCAAATATTGGCCTACTACTAAAGAACCTGAAACCTTAAATACGAGAAGAAATTTGAAGCTGTGATTTTTTTTTTACTCTCAAGCACTTGATAGCAAATCTAAAATATTTGTGTATGAAGTTTAACTAAACCTATCAAATCAGTTGAATGCCTATTAAAATATATGGTAAATAAATCAAATTAAACCATAGAGTTGGCATTTAGTATGTGATGATAATAAATGTGATTTATACTTTCTAATTGAGCTGAATTACAAATTCAATAACAGAAGTAATATATCTAAAGGCAATAAGTCTTATTTGTTAAATTTAATTTGTTTAAAATTGACCTATAAAAACCTAATTGTCTGGGATTTTCATCTTTAAGTTTAGTTTGGAATATATTTTCCTTGATATTAACAACAAAGTTGAACTTTTTTTTTTCATTTAGTGTTCTTTCCTTGTCTGGCTATACAAAGAGAATTGGTGACCCCTTTATTTTAACCACTTATGATCTCATGGAAATACCTTCTGAGATTATATTATTCATACAATGAACCTAATTTTGCCTGTCATTATTCATAAAGATATCCAGTATCAATATTTTATATCCTTCTTACCAACATTTAATATTTTTGAACTATTAGTTTTATTTTGTTTTAAAATGCACACCATGGCATTTCTGTTAGGTTCATAGCTAAAGCATGCTATTTTTTTCACTAGAAAGCATTGCTTACAAAATAGCACCTCAAACTAATTCACTGTGATATCAATACTACATGTGGTTACCACATAGCAACTATATTTCTCTCCCTGTGTTAGGACTGAGAATAATAAAAATTATCATTCATAAGACATAGTTGATAACTTCCAAGATGGGAAAAAAGCTATATACAGATAACTTTGTAAAGTGTCAAATAACTCAAAGCAAATATGAGTGCTTCAGATAGGAGATGTTATACTTGCAAAAGCAGGAGATAAATAGGATTTGGAGAATCTGGGAAAGACCTCATTAAGAAGGTTTGAGTTTATCAGGTTTATAAATATTATTTGAATGAATAAATCAGTGAATGATTACTGGAAAATAAGAAATTTACTAAGGCCAAGATGAGGTGAAAAAAGGAACTCCAAGTGAATTTTCTATCATGAGTTTGCAGTCAGTTGTGAATAAAGTATCTTTGGTGCTGAATAGACATCAGTGGTAGACCGACTCAGGTCTAACTGAGCCCAGCTGCAGGTCTAACTCAGGTCTAACTGCAGATCCACCTTTGCCATTCACTGGCCTGGCAACTTGAGGCCTTACTTTCTTCTTTCACAAAATGCAGAGTAGTCCCCAGTGAGAATTTTAACAGAGTTCACAGAGAATATTAACATCTTGACATGATGTCTACCACAATAAAACATAATGAAATTTCACTTTTAGAAGTGCAAAGTGAGTTGATGTGATTTCAGCCTTGAATGTCTGAAAAGTTAGAATGATGTCTCAGAGGCAGTCGTGAATCAAGAAGGCTCCTGCCATGCGCTATAAACCAGCAAGAAGCAAGGTTACTCTGAGTAGCAAAGAACAGGGTGATAGCCAGTGACTCTGTCTTCTGGAGATAAAAACTTTAACTGATGTGATGCCAGTAGAATAGAAACGAAAATATAAACTTGGGAGACATTATTCAGAAAAGTTATTTATGGGTAATTTGTTAAAGGAAAGGAAAATTCAAGGATGAGATTGAGTTTTTGTGGTTGAGTCTTGTTTTTTTTTTAAGCATTATTATTTTTATTTTTATTTTATTTTATTTTTTGACAGGCAGAGTGGACAGTGAGAGAGAGAGACAGAGAGAAAGGTCTTCCTTTGCCGTTTGTTCACCCTCCAGTGGCCACCGCGGCCGGCGTGCTGCAGCCTGCGCACCGCACTGATCCAAAGGCAGGAGCCAGGTGCTTCTCCTGGTCTCCTATGGGGTGCAGGGCCCAAGGACTTGGGCCATCCTCCACTGCACTCCCTGGCCACAGCAGAGAGCTGGCCTGGAAGAGGGGCAACCGGGACAGAATCCGGCGCCCCGACCGGGACTAGAACCCGGTGTGCCGGCGCCACAAGGCGGAGGATTAGCCTAGTGAGCCGTGGCGCCGGCCGAGTCTTGTTATTTTATAATTTGTTTTCAAAGTTTTATTATTTCTATGTAAAAGTTTCTGATATGCTATTCTGGAACTTTCTTGTGATGCTCTTGTTGGGGATTCAAGATCATATACCTTAAAATATTAAAGCTAAAATCATTAAGAATTCCATGTATATTAAAGTAGAAATCCGTCACCTTGAGAGAAAATAAATATCATCATCTAGGTAAATCAAGACAGCATATACATTATTGATATTGCTTTTTGAAGAAAACTATCTACTGCACTTCATTCTTGGATATTTGGAAACTATCCATTCAGTTAACAAGATCACCTGTCTTTCAAATTTTATCTCAACTCAAGGGGTATTTAGCATGAGAGAATAGAAGTTGCCAACTGACTTAAACAGGTAATACATGAGTGAGAGGGTTCACAAAGCTTAATGAGGGATAATCCCTGCCAGACTTGACAAACTTCTTGGGAAAAACAACATAGGAGAGATGAATAACACTTTTAACTACTCAGGAAAGGGACTGAAAGGAAGTAAAGTGTATTATAGCACTATGGGAAAGAGCACTGGACCAGAAGGCAGAAGACCTGCTGCCAGCTGGGCTTGATGGACAAGTCACCTAACTTTCATTAGGCCCAGTGACCACATCTGGAAAAGGAGAAGATTTAAGGTGATTTCTAACCCACGTTTTCACTGAAACATTCTAGGATGCTTTACTTTTAAAGCAATCGGTAAACATCTTTAGAAGCTAACATGATGGAAAAGTAAACATGATCCGTGGAATGGCTTAGAATTCTGGAACTGGTAGAAGGAGAATAAGCATCATGGTCTAGATGATGCAGGAATCCAGTCAGGGATGGGGCTGAGTCCACCAAGTGCCTGATGGTCCAGCCAAGGCACCTGCTTGACAGGCCCAGCATTGTTGCACAATTCCAGGCTGGGAGCATGATGGCAACCAGTTCCTATATTATTGAAATTATACTTGAGAATAATAACTTGAAAAATGACTAACATTCAGAGATACCACATAAACTAAAGAACTTCACATTCTAGGTAGCTGTGGTCTCATCTTGAAACAAGGCTAACTTTTATATGACTTGATCAGAGATAGTGACAACAAGAAGGAGGTGGCTTGGAGCAGGAATTTCACCTCATACATTTGAAAACAGGACCCCAAAAGGTCACCACATATAAATTAAATAATTTATTTAATATGAATAATTGATATTTCCCCAACATAGTATTATATAATAATAATTAAAAGTATCTTTTGACTATGTAGATAAATTCTTTATTGATTTTACATGGTCTTCTAAAAGGTTTTACACAGGATGTGTTTGCAGAATGATCACACATTGAAGCTGGTATCTTGGAAGTCTCTTCTCACCAATTCGCAGTCTTAAGAGTTCTCTATGAAAATTCTGGAGCCATCATGCCTTCAGAAATGTTTTCATTTCTCTTACCTTTAATGAATATACTTAAAATAATCAGTAATTAATTTTAAAATAAATGTAGAATCTAGAACAAATTTTTTTTAATTCATATTCACGTTTGCCCCTCTAAGGTCTAAGAATCCCCAGAAATTATATGCCAATCTGTAATTTTGTGTATTTGTGCCTTTCTCCTGAAAAAGTAACTGTAATTTTTATTGGATTCTAAAAGAGGTCTATTATCCAAAACAGGTTAGAAAATTCTTGTCTATGATCTAAAATTGATAAAATAATAAAACCAAATTGCCTGAAGTATTTGTATTACCTAAAAAACACTTAACATTAAAATATAATTACATTTTCCATGCTTTAACAATTATTGGCAGATATCCTCAGGAAAATTACAATACTTCTTCAAATAATCACATTCCTCAGACCCAGTTCGCAAATAGGAATTTGTCATGGAATTTCCAAAGAAGATGCAGCTTAGAGACAATTAGTGGAAGCTAGTCCAGTACATAGTGAATTTATTCAGTTCTCCTTGCTCACTTGAGATATGAAATGCAGACCTCCATACTAACTTAATAGCAGGCATGCCATCCAAATCCTGAAGCAGACACTAAATCCATCAAAGGGGTTTTCAGATTCTCATTATGAATCAAGCTGTATCTGAATTTCTTTCCACTTACAGAAAATTTTTCCCTTCGAAGTTTGATATTGTTATCGATCACCAGTGCCATTTTATGCAAATCTTACAATTGCATTAGCAAAATGGAGTGAAAACTTAATACCTTTTCCAAAAACTTTTACATATATAAAGAGAGAGAGCAATTTAGCCCAAATTCTGCCACTGGAAATGAGTGCTCAAATCCAATGGAGCAAAAAGAGCCTTGTGCTTGTCTACTGGAAGGAATAATTTAGAAAGAAAAGTAATAGCATGGCTACAAGTTAAATTGAAAACTTAGTGGAGCATTGATAATGCTGAGAACTGGTTACTCTTCCAGGCCTAAATAGCAGATAGAAGGTAGAACCATGAATGCAAATGTCTTTCTTTAGGATCAGACAAACTCAGCTCTGAACTCTTTATAATTTGACAGCCTATTGATTTTTATTTACTTTTCATATTTTTTCTGATTGATAAAATAAGTATTTTTCTCAGCAGATTATTAATTGGCTTTACACAAAGTTCTGGAGTTTGTTGTAAATTCTTGTTTCCTTTTGCTAATGTGCTCTATTCACCATTATCTGGAAGACATTAACTAAATTACAAAAAGCAAATCCCTATGATATTTGTTCCTCTCTACCTATCTCATCTTAGGTGGAACAAACTTTCATGCATGCAACTCTTGTGACAATACTGAAAATGCAGCTATCACTGAATAATGGAATGAGAGTTATTTCTTATTTTTCATGAAAGTATTATTTATTAGGATGACATAAAGTTTAAAGCAAATGAATTTTCCAATCTGGAATTTGCTTGATTCTAAGAAAATGATATAGTAAATATGTAGTATTGTGGAAGATTAAAAAATAATATTTTTCTATTCTTGCAAAAAATCCAAAAATGACTTTTCTTAAGGTCTCTAATACTTGTTTGAAAAACAACATAGTTGCCAGCAATGGAATCCTTTTTAAAAAGCACAAAGCTATATACAAACTTTTCTTTAAAAATGTACCATTTAAGAGGACTCAAGACTATTCATAGTCACATTTATTTAATGCAATCTGGGAAAAAGACTCACCTTATCTATGTAAATATGTGTGAAACAGTAAGTTTCCTCTCTAGATCACTGAGAGTTCTATAAACTTCCTGCAAGTTCTATCTGATGAGTTAGACCTTCTAATTGATGCGTTACTCATGCTTCTCTGCCTGACCTGTTCCCTCAAGTAAGACAGAACCTGTGTAGGAGCCAAATACAGCACATGTTCTCCAGCCTGTGACCAGAGGACAAAACCAAATGGACCAAAGCAATCCAAATAATCAGAAACAATGATGTCTCTCTGATCCCTAAGAATAACTTCTAGATTCTGCCTCTTCCTCAAATTGTATTTCATCCAACGTAGAATATATATTTTGGATTTAATAAACAATTGTTTAAAGATTTATTTATTTATGTGAAAGGCAGAGTCATAAAGAGAGAGAGATCTACCATCAGTTGGTTCACTCCTCAAATGGCCGCAACAGCCAGGACTGGGCCAGGACAAAGTCTGGAACTTCCTCTAGGTCTCCCATGTGGGAGGCAGGGACCCAAATACTTGGGCCATCTTTTGCTGCTTTCCCAGGCACACTAACATGGAGTTGGATCAGAAGCAGAGCAGCTGGGACACCAACCATTGCCCATATGGGATTCTGGCATTGCAGGTGGTGGCTGAACCTACTGTGCCACATATCTGGCTCCCTGAATTAGCAACTCTATAAGATATTTATATTATACAATAATTGAGAAAGATTTTTCATCTGTTGCTAATTAGCAAAGTATCATTGTACATTATAGGGAATCTTGAATTGATGGGGGAATATAAAGAACAAAATGGAACCCAAATTATTCATAATCTCCCCATAGTGACTTATTATGTTTTATATTCATTTATATTAAATATACATAGCTTATTCTCAGATCAAGATCCAAATGAATGTGCATATTATTTATTTTTTTCATTTAACATCCAAAGTATTTAACATCAAAAGTATAAATTACCTGTCAAGGTTTTTGCTAATTTTAAAGGAATTTTCTTGTTTCTTTACACAATTTAGTCTTAGTTCACACAATTTTTTATGTTTTTAGAAAATAGTATTTATTGAGGACAATTAAAAAATCCACCTATTCAGGTAAATATTCTGGACATTTTACACCTGATACATATTTTACACATTTTATATATATGCACATATATTTAGATATTATATATTCACATATAAAATATATTTACATATGCATATACATTTTTATAAGGAGCATGGTGTGAAGAATATCCCAATAAAGACAGCACAAGCTTACAACTGAGTAGAATTTTTCAAGTGTATATAACTAATGGATACTTTTTTATGAGGATAGTAATGCACTAGCCCCATTACTCAGCAGTTAAGCAATACATTGTATTGCTTCATACACTACTGACATATAATATTCATCCAGTTAAGTGCAATGGGATATAATTTGTTTTAATCAAACTAAAAACAACATTGCAAATTCTTTCTGCAAACTATACTTGCCCTGCATATCCTGTGTGCAGATGTTGACTAAATCTAAAGGTTTGTATCATTAGTCCTTTATAACATCCACAAATCTAGGAAATCATAAAAATACAAAACTTTACTGAACTTAAGCTTTTAAAATTTGACCCACTTACTTAGATAGACATCATTTATAACAATATCTTAACAACAGAGAAATTAGACTACAAGAAATATGGTTTAGCACTAAATATAACAAGTAAGACATAAAGTAAAGCACAAAAGCATATCCAAATTTATAGAAGTAGATGATAAATTATGTATGCAAGGTTAGGGGATAAGAGCTAAATGGTTCAGCCTGTATTAAACATGCTTTTTATAAGAAAAATTTACTTTTCTCTAAGTTAGCTTACCCACAATTAATAAATGAAAAAAGTTTACATATGTTAGTCTCTAGAACTTTTGTTTTATGTGGCACTTCAACAAGAGTTTTGTTAGTAAACATGGGTGCTGTGTGCTAATGCAATGAAGTATTTATTTTCTTCATATTAAACTTGATTGAAGGAAATTCTGGGAGTAAATATCCCTGGAAGCTTCCAGAGGTCCTAGAATTTTACCAGGTGAACATTTAGGTTTTAGCCCTGAATCAAGTTCCCCCTCATCTCACCGCTAGGAAAACAACTCTTTGGAAGGAGGTTTTTCTTGGCTGGTGTTCCCCAAAGGCATGAGAGGCAAGGGCAAATAAGTATGTTTCCTGGGTAGTATTGCAGTCTGTCAGAGTCCATTGTCAACACATCTGGGTTCTCCAATGTTCTTTACACAGCCAGCAAGAATATGATCACTCACTGTTGTTTCCTCTCCCCTTTGATTTTTTAATGGAAAAAGAGTTCATTTCAGTTGACTTTACTTTTTAGAAACTTCATTTAATGCAATGAGCGGAATAATTAATGTAAAAAGTGGCCCACAACATTTTTCTTTTCTCTCTTATCTGCTTGGGAGATCACTGCTTATCTCCCCTAATGCTTAATCAGGGTGAGAATATTCCTTACAATCAATATCAGTTTCTTACATTGCTTATGAAGTCAATGTCTGAAATATGTGAAGGGGATTCCAATGCAATAATAAAATGCGCTCCATCAAGAATCTGCTTCCCAAGTCCCCTATTGCCCTGACTTATGATTTGCTTAGCTCTGTTAATATCACTCCTTCAGGTTTCTTTTTCTTTATGATTGGATAAAAAATATTTTAACCTAGTAGTATACATATATTTTAAGGATATTTTGCAATTCTTATTAATAATACCACATAAAAATAATTCACTCTGTAAAATAGAACACATGACCAAATGGTCATTAGATAAGTGGTTTATGCTGCACTTGAATTGCAGTCTGAGGAGGCTTTGGACTTACACGTACTATATAAGGAATTGTCAGACAATTGTAAAAAATAACAAGCATTTTTAACATGCAAAGAAATCTTGAAATACTAAAGACTTCACTTCAAGTATCAATCACAAAATGTCTTCTATGTTTCATTATGATGCTATTAAGTGGTCTTTATGGAGGAACAAGCTTCTGGAAGACATGTGGATTGTGAACTGGGCAGTGATTTATCTATTGACCAGACGCATAATATAAGACAAATACCTAGAGAGACACATATATGGATAGCAGTGTGAAACTAAACTGTTTTTACATGGCCTATTAGATGATATTAGTAAGACAATGTCTTAGAATAATTTTGTAGAAAGCTTGATTCAGTTTTCTCAACATAAAGCTTTTTTTCCTTATCCATACCTTTATTTTGCTTTTTTTGTTTTCTATTGTGCTGTGAAACTGTCTGGGTATGGCTAATACTCGAAACCCTGTTAAATAACCCTCTCATGAAATGGTTTTGGTTTTATCAAAGGAATGGTCTAAACCAACATATAAAATAATTGGTATACCACTTGTTAAAAAAAAAAACACTATGAAATCTTGAAGCTAAAATAAAGTGAATTATAAAAATAATTTTCTCCAAAATAGAAAATTTTAGTAGTCAGTTTTAGTTCATTAAAAGCTAAATTTATTTAGTTTATTGTTGAAACAAAATTAAATAATTCATTTCTTTCGACAGAATGCTTAAATTTCTTTATATTCACTGAGGTTTTATTTGTTTCTGTTTTCTAGTCTGGTCCTTTTGGTGATAAAAGCTGACAACCTAATATTGTTCCCTTTAGGAAAATATTAACTTTTACACCACTGATGTGGCACTTACTAGGGAATGTGGAAAAAGCTAGCTATTTAATTAAAAGTAACTCATAAAAAAGTTAATTCTCTCAAAGTGTGGGTCTACTTAAAAGAAGTGTTTACGCTCCAAGTGGATCAGACCATAACAATTGTGGAAAAGAAAACTGTTTACTTAAAATATGAGCACATTTTAAGAGAATAACTACTGTAAACCACAACTTAGTGGTAAATTAGGTAACGCTTTTTGTTAGCTAAGTGACATTTCCCTTGCAAATCATACTGTTTTAATATGGCTATTTTGCTTCAGTTTATCTATAATTCCTTTGGCATTAAGAAATCAGCGAACTCAGTGTTTCTCAAAGAGCATACCACAAACTGTACCCAAATTCCCTCAATTTATAAACCACTCCTTAGATTTAACAGAAGCTTCATTAACTGCTGGAAAAACCTCTTGAAAAAATTAGTGAGTTGTTGAAAAACTAACTTGAAAGCAGGGAAGAAATCAAATATATGGGAAGCAAAAGTCCATGACATTTTTTAAATCCTCTTAGAAAGTAATTAGAATATGCTGCTCCTTTTCCCCTATAGAGATAACATGGAGAAAATCTAATCTAGAGTACTTGCAGTCTGCATCACATGCAGCATGACTTCCTGGGGTTTAATGACTTAATTTAGATAATCAAATTGGATATGCATTCCTAATTTCTAAATAGCATCCAATGCCTGTAAGAATCAACACAAAATTTAGATGTAGGAACTTATCTGTAGGAGCTGCTACTATCTCTTTACTATCCTATATCTTTCAGCACATGAGAATGAACCAACCTGGTAATCACAGATTTCAAGACTAACTAAATGAACAAAGGAAACCCACACAAATAATAAAGGAAGTAACAATCAAGCTATACTCTTGATTAGCAGGGAATCAGTCCACAAAAATTAGTGGATGATTTGTTGGGTTTTTTTATGCCATTTTGTTTTTCCTTATGGAAGTGAATTTTCATTTTGTTCTCTTTGGGTTCTTTGACATTCTTAGAGACAAAGAAATTCAAAACACAATTCTTTCTCAGTTACTCGGAAATTCAAGTTTATTACTGCTTTGCAAAAAAAAAAAAATCTGTGTGACTGGTTGGTGATAAGTTATGTGACAATAAACAGAGTGTGAAAATGAACAGCACCAAATGCCGCATGTTTAATACATTTGAAATTAGTTACAATTGCCCTTGGTTTGGACTCCGGTGGAAGAGACTGCAGGATGGCAAAATGAGAGGTTTATTTAGCGTCTGGGAGAAGCTTATAAACGAGCTTAAGTCCTCATTCCTTCTAACATCTTAACAGCTGTACAGTTTCTTACAAAATATGTTTTATCGTTTCAAGAAATGCTGTTAACCTCGCAGTTTTAAAACTGAATGAACAAGGCCTCTTGGACAAATTGAAAAACAAATGGTGGTACGACAAAGGAGAATGTGGCAGCGGGGGAGGTGACTCCAAGGTTAGCCTCAATGTCACCAAAAGCGGGTAAACAGTATGTAAAGTAATAGGTGCATCTGCTGGGAGACTTCAGATTTGGTTCTACTACTACCAGTTAAATTGCTAATTCAGTCCCTTCACAAACTTAAGTATGCAATTACTGTCAAAGCAAAAATATTTGCAACTGTTAACAATTTGATGCCACGGTAACAATTCTAATGAAAACAGCCAGTGAAAATCTCTGCTTTGAAGAGGCTGTGAACCTCTATTTCTCGGAAAGCTGAAAGGGGTGCAAATTTCTGGATGAGAAATTTAGACCAGAGAGAGACAGAGAGGGTAAGTCTGTCTTGTTTTTTTGTTTTTATTTTATTTTATTTTTTTTTTACCATAATGGCCAGAACTTCTACCAAACATTCTTAAGAAGCAGCAACAACCTAGCAATGTCAAGACCTATTTAGAATGTCTGCCCGAACGTTTTCTCCATTGAAAACTATCAGGTTTCTATTAAACAACAAATCAAAGATAATCTTTTAACCTAGATATCTTTTGCCCTCCATAAATGAATCAAATAATGAAATGAGAAGGCTGCGAAAACAAGAGCAACTCAGTTTTTTCTTCATTTCATCTGTGTCTTATTTCCAGCTTCACAAAATAATGCTTTTATGCAATTGCTAAGAATGTATTCAATTAGTAGAATGTAGTAATTAGCACCCAAGAATCCATACTGTTGCATATCATTGTTTGCAGACTTCATTAATAAAAATCCACTGACAGGAAAATTCTGATTGTTAACTTCAGTTTCTATGTAAGAATGATAAAAATTTAAAGTATACACTCTTGCTTTGTTTTCAGATTTAGAAAATTGTCCCCAAAGAGAAATCCTGCTTAGTTGCAGGTTGTTGATTGGACTAAAAATGCTCTCACTTAGCCACTCTCCCTACACAGGTCAGAACAGCTGCCACCAGCTTGCTCCAACCCCAGTTTAAAAGTCTTGGAAATGGAGCTCACATGCGTATTCCTATCGAATAAGCAGCCCTTTTACAGGAAAAGGAAATTTGAGAGGACTTCAAAAAAGTTTATGTAAAATGGAATTGAAAGAGAATACACAGTTTCCATGAACTTTTCCTCGAAGACTACTCATAGGAACTTCACCTCCATTCTAGGGTGCCATGTTAGGGAGTACCAACTTCTATCTTTTGGAGCCTCAACTTTTAGAATTTTCTGATAGTTTATATAAATGTGTAAGCAAATGTATAAAATTATCCAAGTTTACATAATCTAGCATTCCCCAATGCAAATTAGAAATTAGAAATGTCCCATTATAGCAAAAGATATTTATTTCATTAGAAAAATTTTGTTTGAATTTTATTTTCATATCAAATATGAGAAGTAGAACAGTGATTTACAAATAAAACTTCCTACAAATAAAATAATGAAATCCTATTTTAGTGTACATTATAGGCTTCTTCCAGATAAAAAGAAGCAAACAAAACAGAAATATATGTATACTGGAAATAATTTATATAATAAAAATCATTTTATTTATTTAAAGGAAGGATTAGATAATTCAGTCAGATTTAATCAGCTTGTATCCAACACATTGTTTGGAACTTGATGGACATTCATTAAATATTTGTTGTCCAAAAGAATAAATGAGGATCTAACATTAAGGTTACCAAAAGCAAGCTGTTTAATTTTTAGGTATATTGTACATTAGTTTTCATCAAATGTGAACTATAAAATTAAAACATTATTTCAAATTTTGACAAGTAGTTTTCCAAAATATAATTAAAGATTGATGTAAAATGTTTCCCCATGTGAAATAATCGTTTGTTCTGTTTTCCCTCAGGAAAAACAAAAAACAAAAAACCAGTAGGTTGTATGTTGATGTAAGGTTCATCACCAAGAGAATAGGTTGTTGTAATCTAAATGTTAATAATGCCCTACTCTGGATTTGTAATAAAAGGTCATATTTTAAACAGCCTGACCCAACTGACATCAAAGTAAATTACCAGGAGGCGGTTGTTGCTTTTTCATTTTTCATTTTGTACCTTCTTCAGATGACTGATTTTCTCCTTATACTTACCTCATTTGGCCTGATCGACCTCAAAAGAGGTAGAATAAGGAGGAAAATACTGAATTGAAGAATGCGGGCAGCTCCAAAGCCTTTGGTATGCATAAAGCCAAAACAGAAGAGACAAATGCTGCTGATTTTAGAGTAGAGGGAAAGTACACAGTGAACTCAGCACCAGCGGGCTGAGTGCCTAGCTTCTCTAATTTGGAATATGGAGTCTTGGTCGGAGGACACTAACTTCCCCAACAGTGATTCATCCAGTGAAGGAGGAAAAATGGAAACTTGCACCACACGTGCAAAGATTACTGTGAGAAGACAAAAACCTGTCAGTCACGGGTCTGTAACTGGAGTTGACATCTCCTTCCAGCAAATTTAAGTAAACTTTGGCTTTATCTAGGCAATGTGCAAGTACCTGTGGAGAAAAAGATATTTATCCACTATTCTTTCCTTTAAGGAGCTTATGATTCCATATAAGCAACAACCAGACTATTTAGATTCCCCATGACAGCTTCCAGAGCCACTCTACTTCCACATCAGAATCCTCATCTGACAGCCACTCCCAGCAGTAGGATGTTCTCATCAGGCAGGATTTGGCCCAAGAGGCTTCACACTGAAATGTAAAACAACAAAAATATGAGGATAAGAGTCCTACATTTCAATAAGTTTAAGAGTAAAGGCACAATTGATGCTGTATAAATTAATTTGCTTGAAAACTCACTTCTTTAATAACATTGACATTACTGCAATGTGTTTTTTAAAATAGTGAAGAAATTCATACTCATTCATGTAAGTAAAATACAGAAATGTGCTAGTTGACAATGACCCAATTTAAAAATACCAACTGTAATATCTAAAATGTATTTTCATCTTTGAGTAATGTAATATGGTTTAGTCTAAAGACAAATCATGCACAAATTTATGTCAATTTTTATATGAGTTGTTTAATCTTAGTTCCTGTTGGAAATTGTGGCAATGGCTATAGCCATCAAACATCCAGAATTCAAAAAATAGTCTAAAAAATTATCAATATTTTCTATGTAGTTTGTTATTCTCTATGTATATTAAAATATGGACATTTATGGAGGCATATGCTGTATTCATATAAGATCATATTGTAGGTGTGATTGCCAGATAATATATGATTCCATAATTTCCTGGTTTTTAACTTGACAGTGAAGAATACAGGCCATTCCTCACTTTAATATGTCTTATAGTTACAAATGACTTACTTCTCTTCACCAAAGTCATGAAAAACCATGTAAAAATAAAGGGAGTAATATGAAAAATGTGCATTCATAAGCAAAAAAAAAAAGTAGAAAAGAAAAAGTGTGATAAACAAAAACCACTAAGGGACGCTCAGCCTTGGAAGGGACTCTCCCAGGAAAGAATTCTCTGTCCAATGCTAGACACTCCATCATTGAACATTAAGTATGATTAATAATATTTTATTTTCTAAATGCCAGTTTCAACTTACTCTCTAAAACCAGGCCCCCGGTGTGGAGGGCAGAAGAGGAAAAGAAGCCAGAGAGAGTGACAGAGTATTACCTTAAGAAAAAGATTTAAAACAAAGGCAGTCTTCATTTAACTCCGTTTTCCTTCAACTGTTTTTTTCTAGAAGAAACTTCAGTCATCCTTGTCCTTTCAGCTCTTAAGTTCTCACCTCCCAGCCCACCCCATTCAAAAGCAGGATACAGGCTAATACAATTTACCTCCGCAGTTGTTAAAGTCTTTGTAAGCTAGCCTGGGAACTCACCAGCGTCAGTTCAGTAGCTTGCTCTGGGTTGATTGAAAATAATTTAAACATCACAATTTTTGGAGCATCTACTCTCAGTTAAATACTATTTGGCAAATACTATTTGACAAAGATGAATGAGCTGTGGATTGCGCTATCAAGGGGTTCACCTTTCACCAACCCATCTCCAGGTGTGGTTTTGTAACAATCACTTCAAAAATTCAGGCTGGAGTAGGTGGTAAGGAAGGTAAAACCTATACAGACTGTGCTGTCTAATTACCATAATTAACCACTCATTCCACCCTCAATCTCAGCTTTTAATAGAAAGTGTTGAATCATGGCTCATTTAGGTTTTTAATACACAAAATATTTTAATAATCATGACAATGCCTATTACTTCTTATAGATCTATGAATCTAAGCCAAATTAAATTTTATAACATTGATCCCAAATTTAAATTGTTTTCAGAAGTCATATAAGCAAAAATAAAAACATGTTAGATATTGTTTTCAAATGCCATCAGTGTGGAAAAATGGTATTAGTTTAACTGTTATCAAGGGAATTCAGTTAACCAGAAACCCCATTTCTTGAATCTTCTGTTATATTTTTCATTGCTTAGGCTGCAAAGTCAGACTATCAAAAATCTTAATTCCTCTTCTGACTAGCTGTTTAACCACATGGATTAAGCTCTCTGTGCCTTGATTTTGTTTGTAAAGTTAGAGTAAAGGTAGCAAATATGTAAAATGCTTTTAATGGTGCCTGGTAACTAGTAAGTTCTCCGTAAATGTTAGGTAATATTATCACTCTCATTATTAATACATTACCTAATTGTATAGCTAGATATATGCGATAAATCCCTTTGTAATTAAATAGACACAGGCTGTGATTCCCCAAATGCATTCTACATTTTCTGAAAGAAGTGAGGCAGAGGCAATATAATTAGAATAAATAACGGTGGTACTTAGAAAGATCCAGAGAAACACAAGTCTCTAGCAAAAAACTCACTGACCATAAAAGCAAAAATAGCTAAAGAACCTAGATGTTACTGCTTGCCATCCGTCCTTCTAGCTTTGCAATTAACAGTGGGAATAAAAACAGGACAAATTCTTAGTGTTCTCAAAATACTGAGGCTAAAAGATAACTGACATCTTCCTTCATGAGATTCCTTATACAATATTCAATACTGGAGTAAATAACGATCAAAATTAAAGGAGGGACTTTGTAGTAGAGCCATTTGTCTATTCAGAAAAATCACAGTTACCCCTAATGTATCATTTACTTGTTGGTAAGAATTTGTAGAGTAATTATAATCACTTCACCTTTTACTCCAAGTATATTAATACGGTAGACTCCAGATAGATGAAATTGCTTCTGGTGATATTATCAGCATGGACTTTACTTTAAAATAATTATTTCTACATTTGTCTTATGAAGAACTTCGCTTGCATGAGGCACCCTTGGGCTGTCAAACCGGACTCACCTTGTCTTTCAATTAGGTCTTGGTTGACAGAGGTTAAGGAGTCAGTTAATTAGGGATACTATAGACATTCTTTTATATGATGAAGTGAAATCCCATTAACTGAATAAAAATGCATGCTGGAGATGAAATCAGTTCTGTCAGCTTCTGTTTAAGTCTATCAACCTGCAGCCACTTCCATGAATTTTGAAAGAGGGAAATAAAGAAGTTTGTGTAATTTGAATGACTCACACATTTATGTGGGGGAAAATTGAGAATGCTCAAGAAACCCAGCCCAGGCCAATAGTTTTGGATTCACAGTAATTGCATACATTTTATTTAAAAATCCTCCCTAGCAGTATGTGCCTGTTACCTAAAGCGATGGAGCAGGCCCCAGTTTTATGTCTGATTCTAAACCTGGGCCTACAGTACAAGACATAGCACCTACTGTGGCCTCTGCTCTGTCACTTTGCCATGCGATTCTAATGTAGTTTTACTTGAATAACATAAAATAACATATATAATGTTATTTATGTTATTTTCCACGTGAAGAACTCCTGTAAACCTTGCCGTTTTGAAACTCAGTGAGGCAGGCGTCTTAGACAAGCTGAAAAACAAATGGTGGTACGATAAAGGTGAATGTGGACCCAAGGACTCTGGAAGCAAGGTCAGTCGCTGCAGTTCGGGGCCTCCTCTTGTGTTCACAAAGCAGTAAACGGGAGCGATTGTCAAAAATATTTGGAAATAATCATGAAAACTGAACGTTTTTCTATGCTCTCAGCCACTGCCTAATTAATTAGAAGTCAACATCATAAATTTCAATCACAGGGACTGCAACCTGCTCCCCAATATTAAGACTTTTAAATAGATTTAAATTAACTGCAAAAATATATAAAATAATAAAATTCCTTCTATTACCCTCAAACTTACGTACCACTAATTAAAGTAATTTTCTTGGTTAAGTTTTTGTTTTTTTTTTTTTCGGTCAAAGACCATGAGATCTATTATTTCAAGAACTGAGGCATTCTTAAAACAAGAAATGGGAAATTGATTATAGTCATCCAGAAAAAGGACCTAAATATGACATAAATGCTTTTTCTGAAGTTCAGTTTTTTGTCACTCTCCTGCCAATCATTCCACTTTAGTTTGAAGAGGCCCTGTTATATTTCTGTGCTGACAGATAAACGGAGTGAACTTTCTAGTTCTCTTCTCCCAACTGAAACTATTTTAATAACAGTGTTTATGAAAAATAATGTTATTTCTAAGATCTCCTATCCATGAATTGTTTTTAGAACAATGATGGAATCTGTAGGCCTAATTCTGTTGGACACAAAGGAAAGTAATGTAAGTTTTCTTTTCCCTAAAGAAAAAACAGTAACAAGTTTATCAGTGAATCTAAATACCTACATAGGTTAATAGCATATAGGAACAATACCTGAAAACCATATTTGATAGTACCTTTTTCTCCCTATATCTTCTTCTAGAAATAAAACAAATTATTGGTTATTCTGACATTAAACCAGTGACTGATTTAAATCTAAGTGCACAATTAGTTTAAAGACACAGGTTAACTGATCGCTTTTCAGGCTTTTCTCTGCATTTTAATCATTTCTGTCTAACTTTGAACCAGAGTGGAATGAGGCAAACTTGGCCAGGAAAAAAAAAAAAAAAGACAAATATAGTTGTATCAAAACCCGATACAAAGTCAAAGAAACATAAAAACTGATGAGTGTTTATTTAAAGATGAAGTCACCCTAAAACTTCTGGCCCCATCAACTATCATGACTGAGCGAACAGTGATTATACTGCATCTGTTGATTTAAACACTGTTGTAATCAAACTATGCAGCAGTCTGACTCACATTTTGCACAAAACTTCTCTAAGAAGATGATGGCCACCAAACCTGTATCAGATCATCTATAAAAATGTTTTTTTGGTATAAAGTTATAAATGTTTATAATTTATGAAAAATTCTGAATTATTCTTGTAATTGCAGTATCTTCCATCCATAGTCGTGATTACTGCTGGAATTATTATGTGTACTAAAACTCTTGAGAGTAGTATGTCTAAAGTATTAACTGATTAAACATTTTTAAGTGGAAGTGGAATTATAGTTTTGAATCAAAGTAATTATAAATTTGTCCATACATAACTTCTCAATTGACCATGGTAATATGTTTATTTTTAGAAGTTATCTAAAAAGTAAAAATTACCTGAATGCTAAGCACGTAATATTCCTAAACAGTATATAATATGAAAAAGTGACATTTTTTATGAGATTTCCCATACAGGTATAACTAAAAGAATAAATGATGTGTATCCTAGCACATTATTTGCTTATATTTGGTAAAGTAATGATAAACAAAATGTGAAACTAGTAGCTTAAGATTCTTAATTCCTTAAGTAGGAAATGTGCAGCTATAGCTATTCAAGAGAAATTGCCAATATTAAAAGTATGTTTTAAAGGAAGAAAAGCCAAAAGAGGTCCCCTTTCCTATGCAATTCAATTTAAATATGTCCTCCTCCAATTTACTAATAAGCCCACTACTGTCACCCTATGTAAATATTTAAATGCTTAAATATGGCTAAGAGTAGTGGTTTTTATTGCATTTTTAGCAATAATAAAATGTTACAAATTTTACTTAATGTAATTATATACAGTTTATTGGTAATCATCATAATTTCACTTCTGAGAGCTATAAGCTTTATGTTTAATCTATAAACCTACATCAGTGATTTATAAATAATTTCCGTTTAAATTAAGCATTTACTTGAATTGGCTGTTTGGATTTCATATGTTCTTTTACCTTTTGGATGTGACATTTCCACAGTTAACTGAAGTATCTTTATCCCCCCCAGGACAAGACGAGTGCCTTGAGCCTGAGCAACGTAGCAGGCGTCTTCTACATTCTGGTTGGCGGCTTGGGCTTGGCAATGCTGGTGGCTTTGATAGAGTTCTGTTACAAGTCCAGGGCAGAAGCGAAGAGAATGAAGGTGGCAAAGAGTGCACAGACTTTTAACCCAACTTCCTCGCAGAATACCCAGAATTTAGCAACCTATAGAGAAGGTTACAACGTATATGGAACCGAAAGTATTAAAATTTAGGGGTAGGACTTAGGGCCTACGGCAGTGAGTGGGGGATGCATCCTGTGAACGCAGTGTTGTGACCTGTCTGTCCAGTGGTGGTATTGCTTGCTTCATAATTAGAGCTTTATATTTTTGGAAACTTCAGTGCAAAGTGGTTCGATTTTCTTTGGCTGCAGATGTACTGTTTGAACCTTTATGTTACCAATAGATATCTGCATTGCAAGGGTCAGAAAGACAAAAACCAGAATTGATCTACTAAATGATTTCAGTATATTCTTCTTGAAATTTGGAAACAATTGGAAATTAGTTCTGGGCTTCCTTGTGTACAAACCAGGCAAATCTCTGTAATAGCTTAATGTTGGGGTACATGTTAATAAGCACAAAAAGCTAGACAACTTCCTAATTTTTATGGTCATATTGTTTTCTAAGACACAAGTATACGTAGGATCTCCAAGACACATAATATATGCTCAATGAATATTAACTGAATCTAATTTGCTTTACATTAATCATCCAAGTGTTTGTTCAGATGACAGTAGTCCTTGAGTCTAACCTTTAGGAACAGTGACCATGTGAATTTTGACTACAATTCACATTGATTAGATGAAATTCAACTTTTATGTTTGCAGTGTCACTCAAGTGAGTAGTCATTTTAGGCAGTACAGCAGTTTCTCCATCAAAGATATCAGCAATACAGTATACATATGCTATAGGGGGATGCAGTAAAAGATAAAAATCACACTGAGTTATGACTTTTTAATTTCAATTTATTTTAAATAAGTCTCATCAGACCCACTTACTCATATCCTCTCATGTCAAGAAAAATAATTAGCATTCAGTGAAATATAGTAGATGGAGATCATTTTTTAAAGAACTAAAATGTCCATTTCTTTGTTCTAATGATAGAAAAATAAGATCTAAATGGACTTGTTATTGCTCTTCCTAAAATCATGTCTTTAAAACCCATTTTCTAAAATTATATATAATAACCTACTGAACAGGCTGCTCATTGTGATCCAATGATAAATGAGTCTTTGAACCTCCAAGAAACATTCAGTACTTGATTTATCTGTGAGTCAAAAGCAAATTTAACTTTAATCAGATATACAATGGAGGTTATGCCAAGTAAACATGCTTGATTTTGTTGTTTATTTATATAAAAGTTATTGAAGTAATTGTTATGATCTTAAAACACAAAAGCCACCCTTTTTTTAAAAAATCAACATCTAACTGCTGTCACCCATAATCTACAAATGAATGATGGGAAAAACTGCACATAAGGAATCCCAAAATGATTCTTCCCCAATTTTTTGAAAAATAATTAAGAACTAAAATTTCAATTTACTCAGATCAATGCAATTTTTTAAATATATTTTTGAAAGGCAGAGTTACAAGAGGCAGAGAGAGAGAGAGAGATGTCTCCCATCCACTGGTTCACTCCCCAAATGGCTGCAATGACGTGTGCTTGGTTGATCCGAAGCCAGGGGCTAGCAGCTTCCTTTGGGTCTCCCACACAGGTGCAGGAGCCCAATCTTCTACTGCTTTCGCAGATCATAGCAGAGAGCTGGATGGGAAGTGGAGCAGTCGGGATTCTAACCGGCCCCTATATGGGATGCCAGCACTGTACGTGGCAGCTTTACGTGTTTTGCCACAGCATCAGCCCCAATACATTTTAAGCTTGACTCCTAATAGCAAAACAGCAAACTGGCTGATGATGTCAAGATATCTTAGCCATTAGGGCAATGCTTTCATCTTGGTATGTACAGAGTGGAAGAGTTTCCCAAGCTGAGAAAGTATTTGAGCATTATTTAGAGCCAGTTATTTGAACTGCCTTCTGAGATGATTTGTACAAAATACTCATAAAATATTTTGTTTTCAGTGATTTATTAAAACTGACTTTTGTTTGGCATAACAAAAGTATTCCAACCATCAGGAAAATCCAAGGAAAGCAGAGAAAAGAAGGAATATTTTATTTTATTGTTTTAAAGATTTATTTTTATTTATTTGAAAGACAGAGTTACAGAGAGAGGTAGAAACACAGAGAGAGGTCCTCCATCTGCTGGTTCACTCCCCAGATGGCTGAAATGGCAGGAGCTGTGCCAATCCGGAGCCAGGAGCCAGGAGCTTCTTCTGGGTCTCCCATGCAGGTGCAGGGGCCCAAGGACTTGAGTTATCTTCCACTGCAATCCCAGGCCATAGCAGAGAACTGGGTCAGAAGAGGAGCAGCTGGGACTAGAACTGGCATCCCTATTGAATGCCACTGCTTCATGCCAGGGCCCTAACCCACTGCGCCACAGCATTAGCCCCAAGGAATATTTTAAAAATTTAGAAAAACTCATAAATAATAGTTCATTACAAAGTTTAGGGGGATTGTTTAAAAGAAATATAAATTCTTAGGTTGTGTATATACAAATTATATGTAGTATTGCTTTCTGAATCAGAACTTAGTATTGAATTTCATCACATTGCTTTTAGAATATATTTGAGGTTTTAAGACAGTAAGTTTTTTTTAAAAAAAAGAATGTGTTCATGTGCATTTGACTTTTTAAAAGATAGTGGCATTCAGTGTAAAGGAATGGTTTGCACCAGTAGAGACGACTTGAGTGTAAGTAGCTTTTGTTTTACTCTAAAATTAAGTGCCTTCTTCCTTTCAAAAACTCTGTTGGCCATAATTTTACCAATAGATTGATTGGTAATTTGGATAATATTTTCCCATAATCCCCCCAAAAACCTGATACCTTCTACAATGGAAGAAGATCTACTTAAAAGTGATCATTTTTCAAAGCAACATATGCAGTTGAGGTTAACAGCCATTAGCCAGAGTAGTTCAACCAAACCCAGACTTTACATAAACTTGTAAGACAGCTTTCCAGTTTGACAGGCTCAATAGGTTCACAAAAGATAAATGGAAATAACAGTTTATGGAAGAAGCAGGATATGTAAATACAGGATATAAGAATGCTCAAATAAATTTAAAGAGAAATAGGGAACTGTCAAAGATGTGTTCACTAATACAATCAGTTACATTAGTTTATAAAAGAGGAGAGATGGTTGAGAGTACATGAACTTTTTCAAGCAATGGAAGTTTTCCTTTCCTCACAAGGCAGTCAAGAGAAGAAATAAAAATAAATTTTATAGTGCAGCCTCTGAAGATGCTTTTTTTTTTTTAAAAAAATCACTATGCCTTTAATCTTACTATAGTATTCAAAAGGGAATACAAAACTAAGTAGACAAGAAATAATTATCTATTTTACTTAATAGTAAATACTAAAAGGGAATTTGTAGACACATATCCACACTTTAGTCTTGGCTTCATTAAATTTAGTGATGGATATATGGCTATGAGTTCTCCAGAGCCATCTTCCCTAAGACCTCTATTAGACAAGCCCTGGTCGTCCTGGGACCCCAGAATTTCTTAAGTCTCAGGATGGACTAATGGAGTGACTTGGATTAGACTCATGAGTATTCAGTTTTTCTTGGTTTCCTCAACATTTGACTTAATCTAACTAATCTAAACTGTCCCCAAATTGCTTTCTCACGAAGCTCATGAAAAATGCAAATGCTGTAACTAAAATATTCCAAATAGCTAAGTACTCACTGAAGGATTCTGACACACAGAAGTCCCTCTGAAACATTTAACATTGGAAAATAAAATCATACTAGAAGGTTGTCAGCAAATCTGACACCAAATCTTGGCCTATGATTGTTGAAACACTTCAGAGTTCGATTTTCTTGATACAGACAGTGCTGCTGTGCTGATGTGCCATTTTATACAACATACCCAAAAGCATGTTCATTCAAATTTTGAGTGGAAAATACTCATCTCTAATAAGATAACCTCCTATAATGATAACCCAGGAGGTTATCATTATTCAGAGAACAAGAATCTTGTACCCATGTTCATTTCCTAGTTCCCTGGTAAGATCCTGCAATATGTGAGATCCTTAACTGAGGGATCCTTTCGGATCTCCTACTTGAATTGTTTCATTTCTACTTTCTCAATGGTATACTGAAATTCAGTTTCTGTTCAGTTTAAAACAGTGTCCCATATATTCATTCAGAATTTTCAAGGTACAATTTGCAAACTGTAAAATTCACCCCTTTACCGTACAGTTCTGCAAGTTTTGAAATGTTTCATTTGGAATTCTATCCTATCAATTTCATATACAAGGTAGAAAAAGGGTATTTTTGCATACATGAACATTCATCCACTCCACCATTATTTACTATTTTGTGCCAAGTAAAAGCCAAAAATATTTTTATTTCTATGGACTAATAGAAAATAACAGAAGTGTTACTTTTCCCTAAAGTTCTCATTGTATTTCCTTTATTTCTAAATATAAAAGCTATTAATGTTTCTATGTGAACTGTATAATGACAATGGAGATAAGTATTAATTTTTGAGACTGTTCACTAAAACAGAACTCTGAGATTGACTTTGGTTTTTATCATAGATATGTCATTACTAGCAATTTGACTTCAACTTTCTGAAATTATCAATATAACTGATCTCTCAACCTCTTTAGCATTTTTTTACTCTAGCATTTTAACCTATTTTTATTTCATTATTTAAGGTATAATTATTTTAATACTTATGTTCCAGGGCAGAGTAATCCAGGGATGGAATTTCCTAAAAATTTAAATGAACTTAAATCACATCAGGGAGTTAAGATACATTCTGAGTTGTGACAGAGTTATAATCTAATCATAGCAAACTTGGAAAATAACCCCTTTGCTTTGTTTTCCTCTTAACATTAGAATTCAGCTCCTAGAAAGAACTTAAAAGTAGTGAATGAATGAGAATTAGACTTACCAATAAGACTGCCTGTTTCTCCTCTCTGTATCTGCTACCTAATATCTAAGAGAACAGGAATTTGATGAGGATTTCAGAAACCTGACCCCATAACCTCAATATGGAAAATTCCCCAGTGATAACAATTCAATAGTTATATTGCAACATGTCTCCTTCCAGTGCATCCTGTTTAAGCACAATTCTTAAAATATGAGCTTTAGCTTCCAGTACAGGCAGAGAGCAAACTATGTGTCACTAATTGTGCTGTTCTGGGTCATGTCTATGACTGGTATGAATGAATGAAAGTGTCTGTGACAGGTCTGTGTTATGAAAACAGGAAGATGCCCTAAGTACTTTTATATGTAGTTAGGCAATTTATTCCAATTTTAGTAGTCTAATCTTTGCACTGTAAAGAAGACATTCTAATAAGAAAATACAATTTTAGAATGTTGTCAAACAAAAAGAAGCCTTTAAAAAAGAGATTTGTTTATTTATTTATTTATTTAAAAGGAAGAGTGACAGAAAGAGAGAGGGAGAGAGAATCATCCATCCACTGCTTCACTACCCAAATGGTTGCAACAGCCAGGGCTGAGCCAGGCTGTAGCTGGGAGCCAGGAACTCCATCCTAGTCTCTTCCTATGTGGGTAGTAAGGGGTCAAATCACTTGGTCCGTCTTCCACTGCCTTCCCAGGCCTTTAGCTGGGAGCAGCCCTGACTCCAAACAGCAGGCTGATGTAAAATACCAGCGACATAGAGGCGGCTTAGCTGACTACACCATAACAACGGTGTCATAGCGAAGCTTTTAAGCTTGACAAAAAGTACTAGGATATAGAGTGCAGAGAGTTGAAAGCTGTTTCCTGCCCAGATTTGCTAAAGAAAACCTAGTTTTATGATTTTAGGGTTAGTTCTTAACCGGCAGCACCACAAACTCTAGACTGATTCACTCTTCAGGTAGCTGAGCTTACACAGTTTTCATATGATCAAAATAATCTGGAAAAAATGCAGATGTCTAAATATTGATATTTTGGTGTTTGTCCTGTCAGATCTAGCTCAAGAAACAGAAATATTGTAACACTCCGCCTTCTTTCTGTTTCCTTTCCATGCCACCCAGTTGACCTTTTCTGAAGCCATAAGAAACAAAGCCAGATTATCCATCACTGGAAGTGTGGGAGAAAACGGCCGCGTCTTGACGCCCGACTGCCCCAAGGCTGTACATGCGGGAACTGCAATTAGACAAAGTTCAGGATTGGCTGTCATTGCATCGGACCTACCATAAAAACCAAAAAAATAATTGAGTGCCTTAATTAAACTGTGTTGGTGACTGATGGAAACACAGCCCCGAGGGACACGCCAAGCGCAAGTCTTGGCTCCCCTGATCCTTTGGCTGAGAGCGGGAAGTACGCCCTAACGCGCTGGACATCAGCAGCAGCAATGTGTGCATGAGCTCAGCTCGAAATCCCAAACTCAGATTTTATATCAGGAAAACTCACAACCTAGGTTTCTTCGGGGAGGGGGGGAGTTGGGATGGGTGTCATTAACAGCAACAAATTTCACTGGAGTGGACTTAAAAACTAATCAGACTTGAGAGTTAGCTCATTAAACTGTGAAGTTTTGCTCCGAAAGGCCTTGGTCTTCACTGAGAGGGATAAAATAGTTATAGAAGTCAATGAACACGCTAACCTGTGTTTCCAGAACACCCATATAACCAATGGAAGAATTTCCAGCTGAGAAAACAAGTCACTAAACTGTGATAAGAAAATAATAAACAAACATGTAAATCCTGTGAAAAAAAATTTAAAGGAAGTATTTACACTTTGGAGAAAACAAATACTGAAACATGCTTGCTTTTTAACTGACGTAAATTCAGTAGAGGACAACACGATTTTTTTCTAACCATCTTAGGGAACAATACATTGCAATAATTGATATAAATGCCATCACTGTAATAATCTTTAGATACTTTTTTTTTTATAAACGTTGTTGGTCATCTTCTTGTTTGCTGTGACCTTAACTCTGTCACAGGAGTGGGTTCACATACTGCATTTGTCTCACTACCAAGAACAAAAACAAAATGAAGAAAATGTTGATGTTAAATCATCGGTCTGCAATGTAGAATCAAAAGAGACTACGGGTCACTCATGCTATTGATATTATTTATAATCTTGTTCTGTGTATAACATTGTGGTTTTTGTACCCACCAAAAAGAATAAAACAACAAATGTTCTTACAATATCTACAGAGCTTAAAGATTTTCTTTCTTATAAAAGTTATTTGAGAAATTACAAGAATATATGAGGGATTGTAGAAGTCAAGTGGTGGACCATATTGGAAAATGTAGCTAGCCCTTATTATTTTTGCCTACTAAGCTACCCATCTTTTACAGATCTTTGACTCATTAGCAGATTAATTTGTCAAAGATGGAGTTTTTGAGTCGGGAAATGAATCATTGTCCTAACAGCAACATAGTCTGTAATTGTGTGTTGAAATTTACTTGACTGTATTTTGCTGCATAAAATTACATGTTTCTTGGGCTTCTCCCCTCATTCCTATTGTTCCATTTAAATCTTTTGATGGCACTAATAATAGTTTGGGGTAGATATTAAACAAAGAATTAGTTCTTGTTTTCAAATAGAAATTGTGAAGAAAATTATATCTATGTTTATTTATGAAAATTTTCTTATGTGTGAGTTAAATTAACATGGTTCAAAAGAAGGTTTGGTTCACTTGAAATAATAAGTATAGTCATACACTGCATAACAATGCTTTGGTTGAAAATGGACCATATATACAATGGTGGTCTCATAAGATTATATCACCTGATGACATTGTAGCCATCATAATTTGTATAAGTAAGATATTTGCACGATGATGAAATCGCCTAATGTCCCATTTCTCAGAACATATCCCCATTGTTAAGCAATGCATGACTGTACTCTAATTTGGATAAAAATCATGTACTTAGGGATCTTGGCAGAAAGCACAAGTTAGGATGATTTCAAAACTCTGAGCTTGAAGGATGAGTTGAGTTTTAGTTGAGTTGAGTTCTATTAGGCAGAGTAGGTTTTAAGAGCTTTATGGGTGAATAGTAGCCCAAAGCTGTGTACGTCAATAGCTCATTTAAGGAACATATGCAACTGGATGGGCAGGTGAGAGCATAGAGTATAACATCGTGGAAGATAAACTTGAAAAAGGTGAAAGATTAATCCCCTTCCTTCAATTCTGGAGATCCCCATTTCCCATTCAATCGCTGTGCTATATTAAGAGCAATCTTAAAAAGTGTAAGTCTAATCACACAAACACACACACTCTTCCCTCAGGAAAAATTCTAAGCTCGTGAGCAGAGCAAATGAGTTCCTCATGATCTGGCCCTTACTGTCTCTTCTGGGACTTCTCATGCATCCTCAACTTCTCCCACCAGCAAAGAACTTCTAAGGCAGCACACAGAGCACTGCGTGTACTATTTCCTCAGTCTATAACTCTTTCCTGCCTCCTCCTACCCAGCTAACTTGTACTCATCCTTCAGTATGCAATTCAAATTTTACTTGCCCTGGAAAGATTTCCATGACTATTCACAAGCCCCTGCCCATGAAACTGAGTTAGGTGCCATTCTTAATGTTTCTTTACCATCACGGCACTTACCATACTGCATTGTAATTGCCTGTGTACTTGTCTGTAAAACTACTAGACTGTAAGCTCCATGAGGGCAGGGACTGTGTCTATCTTGTTCACAGTTGTATCCCCAGCACCCAGCACAGTGCCTGGCATATTGTAGGTGCTTAATAAATATTTGTTGAATGAATGAATTGAATTGAATTAATTTAATTTGAAAGCAGAAAGACAACATTTTTCCTCATTGACAATTCCTAGAGTATGTGCTAAATATATAATGCATCTGAATGAAGACTGAAGGTTGATGATGTCATGGTGTAGTTTATGACAGTAGAAGGAGTGGCTAAAAAGAAACCAAAAAGGATGATCTGGTAAGTTTTCTGATCAGATAGAAGTGTACTTAGCTGTGGAATACTTTGACCAGAAAAATTGCTTTATGAAAACTAAATAATCTCATACAGGATTTTTTTTTTGCCCAGGTATAACCTTCAGAAGTCGCATGGCAAAGTTACAATATAAAGTGGGGTGGAGGGTATATATCTTATCCTAAAAATAATTTTGCCATAAACAAAATTATAAATATGACATAGGTACAATACAAAGGGATACCTCTCTGGATTCCAGTCTTAGTGAATGCTATAAAACTTGCAAACATGATTTTTTTAAAGATTTATTTCTTTTATTTGAGAGGTAGAATTACAAAGAGAGGGAGAGACAGAGAGAAAGGTCTTCCATTCGCTGGTTTACTCCTCCAAAAGGTCACAACAGCTGGAGCTAGACTGATCCAAAGCCAGGAGCCAGGAGCTTCTTCTGGGTCTCCCACATGGGTGCAGGGGCCCAAGCTCTTGGGCCATCTTTCACTGCTTTCCCAGGCCATAGCAGAGAGATGGATCGGAAGAGGAGCAGTTGGGACAGGAACAGCACCCATATGGGATGCCAGTGCCACAGGCAGATGTGCAGCCTACGACGCCACAGTGCTGGCCCCAGGAAACATTATTTTTAAAACATACTTAAGTTAAAAAGCACTTAAATAAAAACATTTGGTTTCACCAAGTTGAAGAGCTGAGTTACCAAACAACCAAGATTAACACTTAATGATCCTACACATATCAGGCGAAGATAAATTTGAAGCTGTATCGGCAGGTTAAAGGTATACAATTAGTCCATTAGAAAAGTCTAACAAATCTTCAGGAGAACCACTTAGCTACATTCAGTTTAGTAACCACCCTCTGAAAATGCCAATAATTCCACCATTACTGCACTTGTTTCAGACTGCCTCATGCTTCTCTATGTGCTTCTTGGACTCCTCACTCACAACTATGAAGTCATTCCATCACCTGAAGCACAGCACACAGTTGTGGTTATCCATAAACACCGCTTTATATAGTAAGTCACTATCAGTGAAAACAATATTCAAAGAATTTTCCCAGTAGACAAAATATCCCCATTTGCAACATCAATGAAGTGCTAATAGGAATAAGAAGTAAACAATAAGTGACATCCAGGAGAGTCTGTGAAAAGACAAATTGAAAATGCACAGATTTATCTGTGTTTAACTTTATTATTAACATGATATTTTCTGAAAAGTATGTCCTTTCAGACACATTCACAAGGAGTCTTTAGTTTCAGTCTAGCAGGCCAAGGCTCTTAGCACTTGGACAACCAAATACAAATGTAATATGTAATTGGTGGTGAATTCACATATTTTCTGAGCAGCTAGTTCTTTAAAAGAAATTTAAATAAATTATGATGAACAAGAGATCCAGAAACAGTATCCCACATAACAACAAAGATGTAAAATACATTCTGTGAAATAATAAAAACCTGCTTTTTTACTTCTCTTTGATTTTATTTATTTATTTTTTTGTGACGGGAGTGGGGTGGAGAGTGGGCAGAGGAATGAAGAAAAATAACAGATGGAGAAAGGAGATATTAAGACAGCAGGAGACTAGTAGGAAGTCTAATAGGTTCCTATTGTATGGCCAAAAGAACTTAGAAGAACAGCAGTATTTGATATATGATTTTTACACTAGTAGATTTATAATTTTTAATACACAATTTAAAAATTATTTGAAGGGAAGAGGAGAAGAGAGAGGAAGAGACAGAGACAGGGAATCTTCCCTCCACTCATTTACTCCCCAAATGGCCAGAAGAGCTAGATCTGGACCAGGCCAAAGCCAAGAAGGAGGAACTCCATCCTGGTCTCCCATATGGGTAGTGGAGGGCACATACGTGGGGGCATCTTCTGCTGCCTTCTCAGGTACATTAGCAGGAAGCTGGATGGGAATTATAGTAGCCAGGACTTGATTTCAGTATGGGACACTGGCATCACTAGTGTAGGCTTACTGCTATGTTACAACACTAGCCCATAGATGTTTAACATTTGGTGTATTCCTCCCATGACCTGTGCACCTGCAGTTTAAGATTTTTACTTCATACATACTGGCATCGTGGTTGACCTGAAGGAGGGAATCAATGAGAAAATCCTAAATCTCATGTTTGAGTGGATATTAAGAAGTTAGGGATTATTGTCTATATAGAAACATCTGCCAGCTCCTTGGAGTTAATTTCCCAGCATAAATTTCAAAATTTTTTTTCAACAAGAAAGGGATTTGGAACAATTTAGCCTATAGCTGGCCCAATCTAGAGAACTATAAAATCTTTTGTCCACCTAAAATGGTTGGTGCTGCCTCAAACTTCTAAAAAAAGGACTTAGTTAATCTGATCTGAGATTTTTTTTTTAAGATTGATTTTTTTTATTTGAAAGACAGAGTTACAGAGAGAGGTAGAGACAGAGAGAAAGAAAAGTCTTCCATCCACTGGTTCCCTCCCTAGATGGCCAGAATGGCCAGAGCTGAACCGATCTGAAGCCAGGAGCCAGGAGCTTCTTCCAGGTCTCCCACACAGGTGCAGGGGCCCAACGACTTGGCCATTTCCACTGCTATCCCAGGCCATAGCAGAGAGCTGGATCAGAAGAGGAGCAGACAGGACCAGAACCTGCGCCTATATGGGATGCCGGTGCCTCAGGCCAGGGCTTTAACCCACTGTGCCACAGCACCAGTCCCCCTGAGATTTTTTTCAAAATCGTACTTCCCACTCTGTTTCAAAGCAAAAAGTCTGCCAGCATTATCAAGCTCCCAAGATAATTATCAGAATATGTGGCTACAGAATCACTGGGGCTCAGATCTATGCTGAAATAGGGACACTTTACCTTGACAATTGTTTGCAACCTCTAGGCTCAATTCAGTAAGTATACATCTGTGTCACTCCTCATCATATTAAAACATCCCAATACTCCGTGTGTTTTCCCACATTCTGCCCCCTCCCATTCTCTGCCACACTTTTTATCCTTCTCCCCATTCATCTTCCCATGACTTCCTCTCTTTCTGAACTTGCCACCATTATCTCAATGCAAAGTAAGAAAAATCCCAACATCATCAATTCCCCCCAGAGCACTGCACAATCTGATACCATCACTCTATATATCACTTCTCTAGAAGAAAAAGGAATGGCAACCCTCACCATTATACTTCTGCTTTCGGGCATAAAAAAAACTCTCCTCTTTGAAGTGGATGTTATTAACCACCAGTTAAAAGGGACCACCTACTTGCCCATGTTGTCTGCTGACTTTTGTCTTTGCTCTCCATTCATCAATGGTTTTTGTCATTTGGTTTATTCTTCTTGTGTACCCCAAGTTATATCATTATCCTGAGTAATATTCAGGTCAACTGAGATGCTTCATTGAGCCCCTCTCCATGTAGTTCCTTGACTTCCAATCAGCCTTTGCCTCTGTTACTGAACTTACCCACCCCAGTGGACTTGTAGTTGATGTTGTGGTCATTCACCTGCTCATCTTACACATGATGACCACTTCTCTCCTTCTTTTTGTACCTTAGTCACATAAAAGAGAGGCCTTTAATCCATTTTTTAAATGCTTTGTTAGGTCTAATGCAGCCCCTTGGTGCAGCAGTGGTAACTCAAGTAGATGAGTCCCTAAAGTCAGTCCCTGGCTCCAGGTATTTGAGGAATGAAACAGTAGATGGTGTATTATTCTCTCATATTCTCTCTCTCTCTTTCTCTCTACCCCTCAAATAAGCAAATGAAAAAGGAAATGTAACAACTGATACCACAGAAATAAAAACAATAATCAGGAATTACTACAAACATCTGTATGCCAACAAACTGGGAAACCTAGAAGAAATGGATAGATTCCTAGATACATAGAATCTATCAAAATTGAGCCATGAAGATATGTAAAACCTAAACAGACCAATAACTGAATCAGTAATAAAGACCTTCCCAACAAAGAAAAGCCCAGGACCAGATGGCTTCACTGCTGAATTCTACCAGACATTTAAAGAAGAGCTAATTCCAACTTAAGCTATTCAAAACAATAGAAAAGGAGGGAATCCTCCCAAACTCCTTCTATGAAGGCTTCTATGTAGCCTATATCATTTTATTCCTTGCAACAAAGATACAACAGAGAAAGATGAAACAGAGAAAAAGAACTATAGACCAACATCCCTGATGAACACAGATTAAAAAATCCTCAATAAAATATTAGCTAATAGAATCCAACAACACATCAGAAAGATCATTTACCCACATCAAGTGGGATTTATCCCAGTAGGCAGGTCTGGTTCAACATTTGCAAATCAATCAATGTGATAAATCACATTAACATACTGAAGAACAAAAATCATATGGTTATCTCAATAAATGCAGAGAAAGCATTTGATAAAATACAACATTCTTTCATGATGAAAACCTTAAGCAAGCTGGGTAGAGAAGGAACATTCCTCAACACAATCAAGGCAATTTATGACAAACCCATGGCCAGCATCCTACTGAATGAAGAAAAGCTGGAAGCATTCTCCCTAAGAACCAGAACCAGATAAGGATATCCACACTCACCATTGCCATTTAATATATTCCTAGACGTTTTAGACAGAGCCATTAAGCAAGAAAAAGAAATCAAAAGGATACAAATTTGAAAGCAGGAAATCATACTATTCCTGTTTGCAAATGACATGATTCCAAATACATAAGTGATCCAAAAGACTCCACCAAGAGACTATTGGAACTCATAAAAGAGTTTGGTAAAGTGGCAGGATATAAAATCAACACAGAAAAATCAATAGCCTTTGTATACACAAACAATGCCATTGCTGAAAAAGAAGTTCTAAGATTAGTTCCACGTGGCCATCAAAGAAGGAGGTACCTTTCTCTGAAGGGAGGAGAGAACTTCCACTTTGACTATGACCTTGTCTGAATAAGATCTAAGTCAGCGAACTCAAAAGGCTTCCACAGCCTTGGCAACTCATGACTAGAGCCTAGGGTGATTACTGATGCCATAAACAAGAGTGTCAAATTGTTAAGTCAACAACAGGAGTCACTATGTACTTACTTCTCATGTGGGATCTGTCCTTAATGTGTTGTCCAATATGAAGTAATGCTATAACTAGTACTGAAACAGTATTTTTCACTTTGTGTTTCTGTGTGGGTGCAAACTGATGAAATATTTACTTAATATATACTAAATCGATCTTCTGTATATAAAGAAAATTGAAAATGATTCTTGATGTGAATGGAATGGGAGAGGGAGCGGGAGATGGGAGGGGTGCGAGTGGGAGGGAAGTTATGGGTGGGGAGCCATTGTAATCCATAAACTGTACTTTGGAAATTTATATTTACTAAATAAAAGTTAAAACAAAAGAATAGTTCCATTCACAGTAGCTCCAAAAAAGAATTAAATGCCTTGGAATAAATTTAACCAAGGATGTCAAAGATCTCTACAATGAAAATTACAAAACACTAAAGAAAAAAATGGAAGGTGATATTAAAAAATGGAAAAATCTTCCATGTCCATGGATTGGAAGAATCAGTATCATCAAACTGGTGATCCTACCAAAATGCAATCCCAAACAAAATACCAAAAACATTTTCTTCAGAGCTAGGAAAAAAAAAAAAAAAAAAAAAAAACACTGCTAAAATTTATATGGAAACACAAGAGACCCCAAATAGCTAAAGCAATATATATAAAACAAAACCAAAGCTGGAGGCATCAAAATACCAGATTTCAAGACATACTACAGGGCAGTTATTATAAAACAACCTGGTACTGGCACAAAAACGGACTTGTAGACAAATGGAACAGAATAGCAAGTTCAGAAATCAATCAACACATCTTCAACCAACTTATGTTTGACAAAGGAGCAAAAATCAATCCCTGGAGCAAGGACAGTCTCTTCAACAAATGGTGCTGGGAAAACTGGATCTCTACATGGACAAATATGAAGCAAGACCCCACTCAAAATGGATCAAATATCTAAATCTATGACCCAATATCATCAAATTTTTAGAAAACATTGGGAAACCCCTGTAAGACATTGACATAGGCAAAGAGTTCTTGGAAAAGACCCTAGAGGCACAGACAATCAAAGTCAAAATTGACAAATGGGATCACATCAAATTGAGAAGCTTCTGCACTGCAAAAGAAACACTTAACAAAGCGAAGAGGAAACCAACAGAAAGGGAGAAATTATTTGCAAACTAAGCAACTGAAAAAGGATTAATATCCAGAATATATAAAGAATTTAAGAAACTCCACAACAAAACAAACATCCAGTTAAGAAATGGGCAAAGGACTTAAATAGGCATTTTTCAAAAGAGGAAATCCAAATGGGCAACAGACACATGAAAAAATGCTCAGGATCACTGGTCATCAGTGAAATGCAAATTAAAAACACAATGAAGTTTCACCTCACCCTAGTTAGAGTAGCCCTCATACAGAAATCAACAAACAACAAATGCTGGAAAGGATATGGAGGAAAAACGTACCCCAAACCCCTGTTGGTGGGAATGTAAACTGGTGCAAGCCACTGTGGAAGGCAGTATGGAGATAACTTAGAAATCTTAATAAAGACCTACCATATGATCCAGCCATCCCACTCCTGGGAATTTACCCAAGGGAAATAAAATCAGCATATGAAAGAGTTATCTGTACCCTCATGTTTATTGCAGATCAATTCACAATAGCTAATTTATGGAATCAACCTGTATGTCCATCAACAGAAGACTGGCTAAAGAAATTATGGCATATGTACGCCATGGAATACTACACATCGCTGAAAAAAAAAAAGAAGTCGTCCTGATGTCTGCAACAAAATGGATGCAACTGGAAAACATATTTAGTGATATAAGTCATCCCCAAAAGGACAAACATCATATGTTTTCACTGATCAGTGGTAACTAATAGAGCACCTAAAAGCTAATCTATGGAAGTGAAATCGTCACTTTGATATCGATGACTTTGGATAGCCCTTGTCTTGACTGTTGAGGAACAGTTTTTTTTTGTTTTTTTTTTACACTATTTGTTGAACTCTTTACTTAACATTATTAAACACATGTGTATAAAGTTAATTGAAGGGGCTGGCATTGTGGCATAGTGAGTGAAACTACCGCCTGCAGTGCCAGCTTCCCATATGGGCACTGGTTCAAGTCCTGGCTGTTCCACTTCCAATCTATCCCTCTGCTATGGCCTGGGGAAACAGTGGAAGATGGTCCAAGTCCTAAGGTCCCTGAGCCCACATGGAAGACCTGGAAGAAGCTCCTGACTCCTGGCTTCAGTTCAGCACAGTTCTGTCCATTGCAGCCAACTGGGGAGTGAACCATTGGATGTAAGACCACTTTTTCTCTGCCCCTCCTTCTCTCTCTGTGTAACTCTTTCAAATAAATAAATCTTTTTTTTTTTTTCAAAAAAAGTTAATTGAAAATAGATCTTAATAAAAAATAGGAATGGGAATAGGAGAGGGAGGAGGAAGAAGGGTGGGATTGTGGGTAGGTTGGGAAGAATAACTATGCTCCTAAAGTTGTATTTATGAAATGTATGAAGTTTATATACCTTAAATAAAAGGTTTTTAGAAGGAAAAAACAATCTGCCATGCAGTAAGCCTACAAAAACAATATATAAATAAACCCTGTTAGGCTCTATAACTTCAACAAAATGTTCCTTCCAAAGACAATATATAAATAAACCCTGTTAGGCTCTATAACTTCAACAAAATGTTCCTTCCAAAGTTACCATAAACATCTAATAGGCATATGAAAGAAATATTTTCAACACAAAGCTAAAAAAACTGATGTCATCACAGATGGTATGGATATTATCACTATTTTACTCTAATCTTGTTTGCTCTTTCTCAATCTATTTTATATTCCAAGTTTTCCAAACATTACATGTTGATATTATCTATTATCTAGGTTGTTGAGTTTTTTTGTCCCCTTCTTTTCTGTCATTTAGAGATCTACATTCAACTATACATTATGAACAAAGAGCTATCTTCCATTCTCATCCCATATTTTTAATGGTTATCTTTTGACTTCCCAATTACAACATGCCAAACTTCTTATCCGTCACTCTATATCCCTGTTACATCTAAGCCTCCAAATTGAGTCATTCCAGAACCGCTTTTTGTAATCATTCTCATATGAATCAACATCTTAAATTCCTTGTGTCTCTGTCATTACTTACTCTGTCCCATACTTTTAATATATACTATGATTTAGTTCAGAGACTCCTACTTTATCACTGTTGTAACTACCACTGTCTCTTATATCTTCTTGCTTTTTGTCTCAGTTATATCCCCTCTAGTCCATTCTCTACATGAATCCCAGAGTGATTCTCCTAAAACACAAACATAATTCTGCCACTTTACTAATTAAATAACTATTATATAAGCCCTGTTGACTAAATAGGGCAATGGAGATTAATGGGCACTTAGATAACCAAGTTGAGAAATCAGGAGGGAAGTCTAGGTTGGAAATGAAGCAAGATCACTCTAAGGAAACCTCCAATCCATAAGACAAACAGTAATAACTACATAACTATCTGAACTTATAAACAATTTTTGTGGTAAAAAAAATCCATAGAAAATTATCAGAGAAGGAAATATAACACCTTAAAAACAGTTAATTTACCTAATACAGGGGTAGGCAGTTAGCCTAGTGATTAAGATGTCAGTTAAAACCCCAAATCCCATATGCAGTGTCCAGGATTCAATACCTGATTCCACCTTCTGACTGCAGCTTCCCTTTAACGCAGTCCCTGGGGGCAGTGATGATGAATTCCTGCCACCTATGTGGAGACCAGAATAGCATTCCCAGCTCCCAGCCTTGTCTCTCAGCTCAGCTTCAGCCATTTTGGGTGGAATCTCTAGTATATAAATAATTTATATAAATAAACAGAATTTAAATATAAAATCTTCCAATTAAAAAATCAAATTCAAATGAGAAATAATTTTGCTGGACAATTAACACAAAAATGTGCTTAGTCTAATAATTAAAGGATGCAAATACAACAAAATGTGACAAAAATATAAGACTGCCAATATAGCAAGAGTGAGAATAAATTTCAAACACTTGGCAGTATCAATTAAAATTTAAAATGATCCCTCAATACTACTTCTAGGACTTTGACATACTGTTTGTATTTTCAGGACTATAGATACAAGCTTAACTTTGTATAAATAACTTTACTTATTTCGATGTTTGTTTTATACTAGCTCTATCTTAAAATAGAAATCTTCCTTTTCCTACTCCTAAATGCCTAGCAATAGAGAAAGTTTAATTCTCTAATAAATATCAATAAATTCAATTATATAATCATTAAAAATAATGAATTAGGTACCTACATGTGATAACTGGATTGGTGTCCATAATAACCCCAGATGAGAAAACTGAAACACAGAGATTATGTAACTAGCACCAGGCCATTTCACTCTCCCTGCAGCACTGGCATCCTATATGGGCACTGGTTCGAGTCCCGGATGCTCCTCTTCCTATCCAATTCTCTGCTGTGCACTGGAAAAGTGGTGTAGGATGCTCCAGATGCTTGGGCCTCTGCACCCACATGGGAGACCCAGATAAGGCTCCTGGCTTTAGATAGGCCAAGCTCTGGACTTTGTGGCCCTTTGGGGAGTAAACCAGAGGATAGAGGACCTCTCTTTCTCCCTCTTTCTGTAACTCTCTCAAGTAAACAAGCAAAAAATTTTTAAAAAATTGTGACACTGGGTTCTGAGTCCTTTCTCCATGGTTTATTTACTTATTTTTTTAGAGGATTTATTTATTTGAATGGTGGAATTACAGAGAGGTAGAAGCAGAGAGAGAGGTCTTCCATCCACTGGTTCACTCCCCAGATGGCTGCAACAGCCAGAGCTGCGCTGATCCAAAGCCAGGAGCCAGGAGCTTCTTTTGGGTCTCCCATGTGGGTACAGGGGCCCAAGGACTTGGGCCATCTTCTACTGCTTTCCCAGGCCACAGCAGAAAGCTAGATCAGAAGTGGAGCAGCCAGGACTTGAACCACTGCCCATATGGGATGCTGGCACTACACGTGGTGGCTTTACCTGCTACGCCAAAGCTCCAGCCCCAACTCCATGGTTTAAATACACTCTCAATAACAGAAGTGCATTAAATTAAAAACTACAGTGTCAGGCCGGTGCCGCAGCTCACTAGGCTAATCCTCCGCCTTGCGGTGCCGGCACACCGGGTTCTAGTCCCGGTCGGGGTGCCGGTTCTGTCCCGGTGCCCCTCTTCCAGGCCAGCTCTCTGCTGTGGCCAGGGAGTACAGTGGAGGATGGCCCAAGTGCTTGGGCCCTGCACCCCATGGGAGACCAGGAGAAGTACCTGGCTCCTGCCATCGGATCAGCGTGGTGCACCGGCCACAGCGCGCCGGCCGTGGCGGCCACTGAAGGATGAACCAACGGCAAAGGAAGACCTTTCTCTCTGTCTCTCTCTCTCTCACTGTCCACTCTGCCTGTCAAAAATTAAAAAAAAAAAAAAACTACAGTGTCTTCTTAGATGGATCAGCTAAAAATATTAAATAACCTCCTCCATGCTAGGAACCATGCTAAGAATTAGTAATAAACTTATTAACAAGACAATGGAGATTTCTTCCTTTATGGTACAAAAGTGAGTTATTTTCCTAAATTTGGGAATATTGTTTGTTAGATGCACTAAGTTTCAGGTGGCTGTGAAATATCTGCACAGAACAGAGGAAAAAATCTGTACTAGAAGTGTTTTTAATGATTTATTTGAAAGAGCAACAGAGAGGAGGTAGAGAGGGATTATTTTTCATCTGCTAGTTCACTCCTCAAATGGCAGTAACAGGCAGGTTTCCCACATGGGTGGCAGGGGGCCCAAGTACTTGGGCCATCGTCTTCCTATGTGTATTAGCAGGAAGCTGGGTGGGAAGCAGAGCAGCTGGGACATGAACTGACACTCTGATCTGGGATGCCAGCATCACAGGGGGAGGCTTAATCTTCTGTGCCACAATGAAGGCTCCCCTTCCCTAAAATTAATATTTTTAAAAATTAAATGTACTTTTGGGAAAACGTTAAAGCAAATGAAGAACACCACAGTAAGGGGTTGACACTGTGGTGCAGATTAATTCTCCGCCTGCAGCACCGGTATCCCCTATGGGCGCTGGTTCTAGTCCCGGCTGCTTCTCTTCTGATCCAGCTCTCTACTATGGCCTGGGAAAGCAGTGTAGAATGGCCCAAGAGCTTGGGCCCCTGCATCCACGTGGGAGACCTGGAAGAAGTTCTGGCTCCTGACTTTTGTTTGGTTCAGTTCCAGCCGTTGCGGCCATTTGGGGAATTAACTCTGTCTGTAACTCTACCTCTCAAATAAATAAATAAAATCTTAAAAAAAAAAAAAAAACCACAGTAAAATAATTTTGATTAAAAACAAAAAAACAAAGAACAGAGATAGGATAAGATACAGATGGCAAAGAGGCAGAAAAACAAAGAGAAAGAAAGTAATATAAAATAGACAAAGCAGCAAAGTAGGAACTCTTTGATTACAAGGTATTTGATATAGAAGAAAAAGGCTGAGAGTATTATTTTTTTCTGAAAATTTATGAGGCTTCCTTCTCAATCAGCTTTACAAAAGAGAAGGGGAGGTGTTCTCCATGAAGTAGGTGACTATGTAATTCAGCATTCTGTCAGGGCATTTTTGTGTTGGACAAATGTTAAACCAAATAGGACCAGTATCAGGAGTATCCCAGTCCAACCAGAATGGAGGCATGGTAGAGAGATTATAAAAGCAGCTGTAATTCCTAAGCTGTCCTATATACCTATATTACACAACTTCAAAACGCCTACTACCAAAAAGTTGATTTTATTACCCTGGCTCCTTCACTCTGGTTTTATCCGGTGATTGGTTTGGGGCCACACAGTACTAAAGTGTGATAATTACCAGTTAAGATCAGACCTCAAGACAGCTTGAGCACCTCTTGGAGTCCTGCCATCCACATTAGGTCAAACACTGCCCAGCCTGGCTAGGATTTAAGTATCATGAGGAAGTTCAGCCCTGCTGCTCATCCACTTGATATCCAAATAAGCCTCAGAGGCTACGCAAACTTGCCAGCCAGCAGATAGACCATAAGAACCTAGTCAAGATCAAAACTGTTCCATCAAGCGCAGCCTAATTTCTTTTAAAAGCATGGGCACAGTAAACAGCGGATTCCAGCCAATTTTGGAGGGATTATTCTACGTACAGCAATGGCTAACATGACTCATTTGAGGAAACCTACCACCTCAGAAATGCAGCAACGTGGTTTTTTAGAGTAGTGAACCAACCTAACCTATTGCCCTGGACAGGTGTGAGAAATCCAGGGCACTTTAGCCAAAGCCCTAGTAGACATTATGCTTCTTTTTTGGCTTGTTTTCTTTAGTTTCTTCCAGGAAATTTAGAGTGCTCTATAGAAAATTAATTATTGGTTATTTTCATGCTTTGCCTAGGAAATTAAAACCTGACACTAATATCACATTGCATTAAGTAACATTTTACAGTTTACATACTTTATAACCATCGTTTTCTTTAAAGACACCAAACAAAACAAATTAGAGAGCACTAGCATAGCAAGTACCAATATCCCATTTAACAAGTGAGGAACTCAAGTGGAAGGGCAAGTTCAATGACGGACAAGCAGCAAATAGCAAAGCTAGAATACTTAAAATTATACCTATCAGCCGGCGCCGCAGCTCACTAGGCTAATCCTCTGCCTGCGGTGCAGGCATCCCGGGTTCTAGTCCCCGTTGGGGTGCCAGTTCTGTCCTGGTTGCTCCTCTTCCAGTCCAGTTCTCTGCTGTGGCCCAGGAGTTCAGTGGAGGATGGCCCAGGTTCTTGGGCCCTGCACCTGCATGGGAGACCAGGAGGAAGCACCTGGCTCCTGGCTTCGGATTGGTGCAGCTCACCAGCCGCAACATGCCAGCCATAGTGGCCACTTGGGGGATGAACCAATGGAAAAAGGAAGACCTTTCTCTCTGTCTTAACTCAGTCAAAAAAAAAAAAAAATTATACCTATCAATTTCCACTACAACTTCTCCTTTGAGCACTTATGCTAATGTTTGGGTGGTATTTTTCAGGTAATGCTGATGTTTGGGTGGTATTTTTCAGGTAGTTAATTAAATTGATGAGGCACCGTTTCCTTTCTTATAAAAGGTGGGGATAACATGGCTTAGCTCAAGTTATATTGATGGGGCCAGTGCTGTGGCTTAGAATAAACCCCCACCTGCAGCACTGGCATCCCATATCCATGACAGTTTGTGTCAGCTGCTCCTCTTCCAATCCAGCTCTCTACTTATAGCCTGAGAAAGCAGTCGAAAATAGCATAAGTGCTTGGGCCCCTGCACACATGGAGCCTTGGAAGAAGCTCCTGGCTCCAAACTGGCTCAGGTCCAGCTGTTGCAGCTCTCTGGGGAGTGAAGCAGTGGATGGAAGACCTTTCTCTATGTCTCTTCTCTCTATATATAACTCTACCTTTCAAATATTTTTAAAAAAAATGCATAAAAAGAATATACTTTGTTTAAAAAAAAGAATTATGTCGAAGAATAAATAAAATAATGTATTAATGCATAGCTGAATACTAGTACAAATGTTAAGCCCCTGCCCCACTTACCAAAACAGGACTCAGGTTTGTTAATCTCTACACTTAGTACAATGAGCATCACATGAAATAAACTTTCAGACAGGCAAATTTATTTCTACAGAAGAAGCATTTATTGCAGTTATAGAAAAATAACACTATTTCAACATCAGGGTAAATAAGCAGAAGTGTATTTTTTCCCTTGCATACGTATACTCAAATGTCAACACGTGATTTTAGGCCATTCTTAAATTAAAAAGGAACCACTGTAGAATCAAAGTAATATCTTTCAAGAGAAGAGATTTATTAAAGCTACATATCAGTCCTGTAAATCAGAAAACAGAAAATGGTCTTGTGCAGCCACTGTCAATTGGAGGATGCATCAGAATCACCCGCATTGCTGAGAACAGGGAACAAGAGGCAAATCACCAGGTGAGGCAAGCCCTTGGTTTCAGAATAAACACCAAAGCAACTTAAGATACAAACTTTGTTCCTCGAGGGGGGGGGGGGGGGCAAAAAGAAAATACAAGAATAACAAGATAATACTCTCATGTATTACTCCATGTCAGACTGTGTGTGCTAAGTGCTTCCAACAATCCATAACACAGCTACAGAGATGATCATTTTAACATCATTATCATTTGATGCAGAGGACATACGGACCCACCCCAAAGTCCAAAATAGCTGCTATTATTTATTTTAAAAGTAACTCACTCACTCAGGTTTGAGTTCATGGGCTACTGGTACAATTTTTATACTGGTGTCACTTTCACTAGCTTCAGTGACTCACTTACATGGTTGAAATAACAATTTTTGTATTAAAACTAAGACAATGGATTCAAAAAAGACAGGGAACTAAAGCTTCAAAATCGTATACTGCTTCTAAATCATCCATAGCTAGATGAACAAACTGGTTCTCAAAGTGAATCATTTTAGGCAGTTTTGGATGTTCCCTACACCGTTTTCTGAACCTCAGAAAGCTGTTTAAAGATGAAAACATGGGAATAAAATATCTATAATTTTCACCACTTTCCATATTCAGTACACTACAGTGTTTCGTAGTTTAAAGTTTCTAGCCATTTAAATACCTACCCACATATATATCTGAAATTTTAATATTCTAAAACTATAAAACATAGCTATAGAGGTGCAGTTAGGCTAAGGACAGTGTTTCTCAAATTTGGCACTAATGACATCTTGGGTTGGGAAATTCTTTCCTGTGAGGGAGACGTGCTGTGTACAAGACGTTTAGGAACTTCACTGGCCTCTTCACACTAGATGCCAGTATCAACCTGCCTCTACCCCAGTTTTAAAAACCAGAAATGTCTCCTGACATTTCCAAACATTTTCTGGGGGCCCAAATCACTCCTGGTTGAGAACCACTGGGATAGAATTTACATAGATATAATTGTAAACTCTGGGTGCACAAATACTATAATATTCCTAACTTAGAGTCTAGCACAGTAAGTTTCTGCTATACTGTTTATGCTGGGGCACAAAAGGGTTTTTTTTTTTTTAATATATAATATACTACAGAAGCATACAGTTACCCACGTATAATTATCTTTTTCCTATGGAAAACACTGACATTAGACACAGGGAGTGGGGGGAGAACAGGTAATCCAGTAACCATCTTTCTATCTCCTGGTATGAGAAAAACCTACAATTTAGAAATATTTGCTAAAGGAGACCTGAGAAGGTCACTGTAAATGTCCCTCCTTCTGAATCCGAAGTCTCTCTTTCTCTACTTGTAAGCGCTCCTTCTCAATCTGCAGCTTCTCTGATTCAAACTTCAAAAATTGCAGCCTATCCTTTTCCAGTTGCAAGCGTTCTCGCTCAAGTTTCAATTTCTCTGTTTCAATGTCCTGTGGTTGAAGTACGGACTTTTCCCCTTGGCCAAGTTCATTTTCCAAAGATGGCTTCTCCGAATTGACTATCTGCAACCGCAGCTTCTCTCTTTCGATCTGCAGCCGCTCCTTCTCCAGCTGAAGCCGCTCGTGCTCCATGTCTAAATGCCGCAGCCTCTCCTTTTCAATCTGCAGGCGTTCCTTTTCCACCTGCAGTCGTTCAGCCTCAATATCCAGTCGTCGTTTTTCCAGTTCTAGTTTCTGTTTCTCTATGTTTACAAGCAAATGGGGTTCATCATATGCAGGTCTAGATGGTGTCGAGTTCAGGGTAAAAAACTCATCAATGTGGGGGAAATCAGGAAGTTCATTTTCCCTCCTGGACTCTGGTATGACAGAAGACAACATTTCCTCTTCCTCCTCAATTTCAAACTGAGAGAAAAGAGTAAAGCGATTTAAACTCAAGGTTGTTTTCAGATGGGAAGAAAAATATTAATGACATAAAGAGAAAACAAATGGAATGACCTTGTATGGAAGCAAGAAAGAAAGTCTGAGAATTTAACCACTCCTGGATTATAACTAAAAAACATAAAGAGGCTCACAGGTTAATACTTACTTCAGGACTCTGGGGATCCCGTTCTTCCTCTTCCACTTTGACCTCTGTTAAGGATCCACCTGCATCTCTGAAATCTGCCACATTTTGCCAGTCAAAATTTGCATCATTTCGGAAGGCAATCTTTTCATCAATGTCCTCAGTAAGAGAGTCATCTAAATCGGAGGTGGGAAGGGGAAACCCTGACCCAACCAGCTTAATGTTTGCCTTCATCCTCTTTCTCTTCATAAGCGCACGCCAGTCCAGGTACCTTCTTTTCACTTCCGTCCCTGTCCTCTGTTCTCCTTCTCCTACAGCATTCACACACTGTGCAATCTCCTCCCAGGCCATTCGCTTCATCACGTTAATTGTTGTGTTGAGCTGCTTAGAAAAAATGACTTCTTTCCTTTTGGTAATTTCTTTCAAAAGTGTCTGAGTTTCTTGAACGCTAAAATTGCTTTTCCTTTTCCTTTTCAATTGCTTCATGTTTAAAACCTGAATGTAGTTTTTACAGTACACGTGGACGTGAAAAGAATCTGAGGAATGCCGCAAGCACAAAAACCAATGACAGAAAATCCCTTGTTGGCACTTAGTCCAAATCACTGAACTTTCCGATCATCTAGCAGCAGAGGCAGGGTGGCTACTTCCTAAAGGGGAAAAAAAGTAAAATCAATCAATTGGCCTGCAACTTTTGTAACATGTGCCAACCCAATAAGCTATATAATTTTGAAAAGAAATGTAAAATGCTCTAAATATTGCTCAAAATTGTCTACTTCTCTTGTCTGCCAGCACAGTTTTTTAGAGTTCATCTTCTACTGTTTTGAACTTTGTTTTCTCTGACCTCCATTTCAGCAGCAAATGATAGATTCTGTTTTTCACCTGAGTGATTGGAAACAAAAAGATGTGGGATGGACACATTTTTGGTGATGTTTTAGATGCACACAATCAGACAGATTATTGGCACCGGGGCTGGTGCTGTGATGTAGCGCGCCAAAGCTGTTCCTGCAGTGCCTGAATCCCATATGGGTGCCCATTCATGTCCCAACTGCTCCTCTTCCTATCCAGCTCCGTGCGATGACCTGGTAAAGCAGTGGAAGATGGTCCAAGGGCTTGGGTCCCTGCACCCGCATGGGAGACCCAGAAGAAGCTCCTGGTTCCTGACTTTGGATTGGCTCAACTCTGATAAAATACAACATTTTTTCATGAAGAGAATCTTCAGCAAATTGGGTATGAACATTCCTCAATATAATCAAGGCAATATATGACTAACACACAGCCAGCATCATATTGAATAGTGAAAAGCTGGAAGTATTTCCACTAAGATCCAGATCCAAACAAGGATGCCCACTTTCACCATTGCTATTCAATATAGTCCTGAAATTTTATCCAGAGCCATTAGGTAAGAAAAAGAAATCAAAGGGATACAAATTGGAAAGGAGGAAGCCAAATTGTCCCTTTTTACAGATGACATGATTCTATTTACAAGGGAACCAAAGGATTCCACTAAGAGACTACTGTAACTCAGAAAAGAGTTTGGTAAATTTGAAGGATAAAAAATCAACACACAAAAATCAACAGCCTTTACATACACAGACAATGCCATGGCTGCGAAAGAACTTATAAGATCAGTCCCATTTACAATAGCTACAAAAAAACCTTAAATACATTGGAATAAATATAACCAAGGTTGTGGAAGATCTCTACAACAAACCATTAAGAGATAAATAGGAGACACCAAAAAAAAAAAAAAAAAAGAATCTTTCATGTTCATGGATTGGAAGAATTAATATTATCAAATTATCAATCCCACCAGAAGCAATTTAGATTTGAAGTGATCCTAATCAAAATACCAAGGACATTCTCTTCAGAGCTACAAAAAAATAATGCTAAAATTTATATGGAAACACAAGTGATCATGAATAGCTAAATCAATCTTAAACCACAGAAACAAAGCTGGAGGCATCACAGTATCAGACTTCAAGACATAGTACATGACAGTTTTAATCAAAATAGTCTGGAGCTGGCAGAAAAACAGATATATAGACCAATGGAAGAGACACCCAAGAAATTAATTCACGCATCTACGATGAACTAATCTTTTGACAAATGAGCTGAAATCACTCCCTGGAAAAAGGACAGACTTCAACAATTGGTGATGGGAAAACTGGATCTACAAATGCAGAAGTATGAAATAAGAACGCTATCTTACACCTCATATAAAAATCAACTCAAAATGAACCCAACTTTACATTCTGATACAATCAAATTACTAGAGAAAAATCTGAAAATACATCTGCCCCTATGACCCAGCCACCCCACTCCTGGGAATTTACCAAATGAATTGAAATCAGCATATGAAAGTTATTTTTACCCCCATGTTAGTTGCAGCTCAATTCACAATAGCTAAGATATGGAATCAACCAAGATGTCCATGAAATGATAACTGGATAAAGAAAATGTGGTGTGTTTAAACTATGGACTACTACTCAGCTAGAAGAAACAATGAAATCCTATCTTTTGCAATAGAATGGATGCAACTGGAAACCATTATGCTTAGTGAAATAAGCCAGTCTCAAAAGACAAATAACATATATTCTCTCTGATATGTGACAGTTAATATACAACACAAAAAATGGATAGAAATAAAATGGCCATTTTCAAATATGACTCATTTTTGGCCCTTGTTTATACTCCTGTGGTACTCTGGTCTGCCTACTTTTACTTGGTAAATATTATGATTAGTGGGAAATTAAACCTGTGAATGTACACTGGATTAAAATTATGTCTTTGCAAAAATTGATGAAGCCAGGAGAGGATGGAAGGGGGTTGGAGTAGAGCAGGGGAGGGAATTGTGGTTGTGTTCTTGGAACTGTACTTACAGAATGTATAAAATCTGTTCTCTTTATATTAATAAAAAGTTTTTATGAAAATAGGCAATACTGTTTTTTAGGCAGAATCTACCAACAGTAATCATAAAAGCAGGTTATCAAAGAAAATTTTTAAAAATGGAACAAGCAGGTTAAATGTCCCTAAAAACAGAACAGAAAACTAACGTTACACCAAATTTCATATCAAATTAAGTATCTACAATGTGAAAAAGATAACTTTTTGAATCACTTAAAAACCATTATCATATTTTTAACATAAAAGCATGGTAAAAATACAAATATTCATCAACAGGAGACTGGATAAATAACTATATAAGTTAAACAATGACACATATGCAATAAATGTCATATTAGAGTATGGCTATATCACTGCATATCATCATCCCTGTTTAGATATCAAAATTAAGGCAGCCAACAAAAGTGTGAAAGGAAATGTGCAGGTCTTGGCATGTAACCTATACACTCAAGTTAGGAATAAACCCAGACCCAAAATATGCTATGTTTGACAAGCTTATTACTGTCTACCACCAATCACTAGGTATAGGAAGCTTAGACACAAGACATTTCTGCCTAGACCATGTGGCTATCTATTAGCCCATAGCACATTTGCTTTATTTCACTTCAAGGTGATTAACATTACATTAAAAATCTACTCATGAGAGATTTTTATTACAGGAAATAATATGTTTTTTAAATATTTATTTTATTTATTTGAAAGGCAGAGTAAGAGAGAGAGAGAGAGACAGAGAGAGGGAGAGAAAAAGAGAGATTCATCTTCCATCCACTAGTTCACTCTCCAAATGGCTGCAACGGCAGCCAGAGTTGGGCCAGACCAAAGCCAGGAGTCAGGAGCTTCACTGGGGTCTCCCACGTGGGTAGCAGGGGTCCAACCACTTGGGCCACCTTCTGCAGCGTTCCCAGGCCATTAGTAGGGATCTGGATTGGAAATGAAGCCGACGGGAGTCTAACCAGCACCCGCATGGGAGACCACGGTTGCAGCAGTGACTTTACCTGCTATGCTATAGTGTCGGCTTGGGAAATACAGTTTTTTAAGTCATATAAATTCACTATTCCCATCTATTGAGTTAAAAAAAAGCTATACAAACATATTTAAATAACCCGAATAAAGGTACAAAATGAAGTAAAAATCTCATTCTACCGTCAACATAACTAATAGGAACAAACTTGTGGGATTTCTTCCAAAACAATCATGTTTATAATAGCATGTAAGTATTAACAAACATATTACATGCCTTACATAGATACTAATACCACCCACATATTAATTTAAAAAGCAGTGACTTGAAACTATTAACAGAGATAAAATTATAAAAATGAAGACAACTGAAAACAGAAAAGCCATATGGGTAACTTATTTTAAAATACAAATGAAGAAACAGGAAATTGTGAATATACAAATATACCCACTTCTGCAATGAAAAATTATGAAATTAAAATATTCTGAAGATGTTATCATAAAGTCTCTCAAGCTAACGTGTAGAGGAATCACCTGGAGATCCTGTTAAATACAGATTCTGATTCAGCAAGTCTGGGTGAGACCAGAGATTCTACATTTCTGACAAACTCCCAGATGATGCTGATATTACTGGTGTTTGTAACAAGGTGGAGATGATCAGCACTGTCCAATGAAAATATAATGTACCTATATGTATAATTTAAAATTTCCTAGTATCCACAGTAAAAACAAAACCGATTGAATTTTCACAAATTATATTTTACTTTATATATTCAATAGTATTGTAATATGACAGAACTTCGTAAATTTGTGAAATATGAAATTAAAACAGATGTTTATTTTGGTGTGAAAAAATTTTGAAATGCATGCACATTGGGGATATTGGGAAACTGTGGAAAATGCATACAAACAATGCATGAGTTTCCAAAGTCTTATACAAAATAAACTTAACTTTTAATTCCATTTCTCTATAAACTTTTTGAAGTGCCACTGTATGAAATCAATACAGACATTATTAATGATTGATTTTTCCATTACTGTTTTTCCACCAAATCTATAAAATCCAGTGTATATTTTTACGGCTACAACACATCTCATTTTGTACTGTCTACATTTCAGGAACGCAATAGCACATGTATCTAGGGGATAACCTATCAGATAGTACTGATTTAAAGTGCATTGAAATCACCTAAGGAGATTAAAGAAAAATCTATAACTAGTCCCAATCTCTGGCCAATTAAAGCAACCTTGCAATAGGGCCAGGCAATGGGAGATTAAGAAGCTCTTCAGATAATACTCAGTTGAAGCCAGGAGTGAGAGTCACTGTGTTGGAAAATCAATGCTTTAAGTCTACTTACTCAAATGTGTTTAGAAAGGCACAAAGAGTGCAACTACTGTAGCTGCTAAGAAATTTTCTTTCAGAGATCATTAAGAAAACATCTATCTGCCACAAAAAATTTATAGTACAAATAAAAGTAGTTGAACTTGGGGAAAATATGCCCAACAAATTGATATTTCAGATGCAAGAAAAATATGCCTGATTGTAGGACCAATTCTCACTCCTATTTGTTGGAAATCCATCAAAGAAATTCAAGCTTAAGTCAATTTAGACTTAAAAAGATTGGGGGAGCGGGGGCTGATGTTGTGGTGTAGTGGGTTAAGCCGTCACCTACAGTGCTGGCATCCCATAGGGGCGCCAGTTCTAGACCCGGCTGCTCCACTTCCGATCCAGCTCTCTGCTATGGCCTGGGAAAGCAGTGGAAGATGGCCCAAATCCTTAGGCCCCTGCACCCATGTGGTAGACCCAGAAGGTCCCGGCTACTGGCTTCAGATCAGCACAGCTCCAACGGTTGCGGCCATCTGGGGAGTGAACCAGCGGATGGAGAGCCTCTCTCTCTGCCTCTCCTTCTCTCTGTAACTCTTTCAAATAAATAAATAAATCTTAAAAAAAAAAAAAAAAAAACATGGAGGGACCAGCACTATGGCATAGTGGGTAACGCTGTGGCCATCTGGGAAATGAATCAGCAGTTGGAAGATTTCTCTGTCTCTACCTCTCTCTCTGTAACTCTGCCTCTCAAGTAAATAAATCTTAAAACACATACACAGAGCAAAACAAAACAAACAAAAAACCAGAAGAAATGGACTCCTCTCTGGAGAGTATGATGTTATTGAACATCTAATCTTTATTAGAAAGAATTAGGATTGAATTAGGAATATCTATCAGTAACAACTATTAAGATTGCTTTTTTCACAAGGGTACTTCAAAAAGTTCTTGGAAATGCATTATGAAAAATCTGCATGGATTTCAAAATATTTTGCACCAAAATAAACTTATCTTCTTAAAAAAATGTGAAAGGAAGGAAAGGAGGGAGAGAAGGGGGAAGAATTGAGTAGCAGAGGAGGGGATAGAGAAGAAGGGGAGACCGAGAGGGGAAGTGAGAGAGATGGAGAGAGGGGAAGAGAAAGGACTACCATCTACTGGTTCACTGCCCAAATACCAGCAATAACTGGAGTTAAGATAGGCCAAAGTCAGCAATTCAATCCAGGTCTCCCAATTATTTGAGTCATCACTTGCTCTCTCCCACAGTGAGTATTAGAAAGAAGCCAGAATCAGAAGCAAAGCCAAAAATCAAATTAAAGAATTCTAATACGGGATTTGGTATCCCAACCAGTAGCTTAACCACTAGGCCAACATTCTGCTCTAAGCTTATCTAATTCCATTTTCTATTAAAGTACCTTCGTATGTAATGAGTGCTTAAAAACATTTCACAGACTTTCTATTGTACTTAAGAAGTTTATTCTCCCTGTTCTTTCTATTATATGTCCTACTGTAGACTCCTATATATATTCCTATATATCTACCTTTTCCAGTTGATCCATCATCTTTGACACTAACCTCCAACTTACTTCACCACTTCACCACTCTACCTTTTCTCTGTGCAAACATTACTAGTTATTCTATAATTTCTCAAAATTCTAGATTAGCACCATTCAAGAGAAATAGGAGTATGAGAATTGTGCATGTAATTTTAAATCCTGTAGTAGCCCCATTCAAAAAGTAAAGCAAAATAAGTAAAAATGAACTCAATGTACTCAAAATGTTCTAATTTTAATGTGTAATCAATATAAACATTAAGGACATATTTCACATTTTTATTTTATATATGGTCTCCAAAATCTGGTGGATTTTTTTTTTTTTTTTTTTGGACAGGCAGAGTTAGTGAGAAAGAGAGAGACAGAGAGAAAGGTCTTCCTTCCGTTGGTTCACCCTCAAATGGCCGCAACTGCCGGCGGGCTATGCCAATTCTAAGCCAGGAGCCAGGTGCTTCCTCCTGGTCTCCCATGAGGGTGCAGGGCCCAAGCACTTGGGCCATCCTCCTCTGCTTTCCTGGGCCACAGCAGAGCTGGAATGGAAGAGGAGCCACCAGGACAGAATCCGGCACCCCAACCGGGACTAGAACCCAGGGTGCCGGCGCTGCAGGCGAAGGATTAGCCAAGTGAGCTGTGGCGCCAGCCCTGGTGAATATATTATACTTTACATTTTACACCTCTATTTTGACTAGTTGTATTTCAAGTGCTCAACAGCAACATGTGGTTACTGGCTACTCTATTGGACAACTTAGCTCTGTCATGATTTCTGCCTTAGGACTATCACACATGTATTCTTCTAGTCCATTTCCCCAAATCTGATGGTATCTGCACTTTCATCTGGCCAATGCCTATTCGGCCTTCAGCATTAGGCTTAAATGTCTACTGTTAAGTCCAGTGTCTTTGCTATATGCTTCCACTATTAGGCTGTATAACAATGGTTTATTTTTACATTAGAAACAATAAGGGATCGAAGGTGAATACATTACTTCTGGTATTAAATAATTAATATCTAGTAGATGCATTTTTTTAAATAAAGTACATGAAAAAATTGTAATGGACTCTGTAAACTAAGATCAGACCACCTAGGCTTATATGCCATTTCCACCACTTGCTAGCTCAATGATCAAGTAAATTACTTAACTTTTTAAACTTACTTCCTCATCTGTAAATGGAAATAAAAATAATACTCATGATGACTGAATCATCAAGATAATCCAATTAAGAAGCTTATAATGCCTAAGATAATAGTAAGCTCACACTAATGTCAGTTATTATCCATTCCCTACCACAGTACCTGAACATAGCAAGTTTTTACTGAATGAATAATGTAAATATATTAAAAAGAACAAGAAAGAAGTATTAACAATGTATCCTGAGTCTTCAGAAGGAGAAATCCTTGATGGGATCAAGGGAGGTTTGGGAAAGAAATTAGCATTTGATATTCATTTTATAAAACAAGTAAACTTTGAGGGATCGACACTGTGGCATGGCTGGTAAAACCTCTGCCCACAGTGCTGGCATCCCATATGGGCACCGGTTAAAGTCCAGGCTGCTCCACTTCCAACCCAGGTCTCTACTATGGTTTGGGAAAGCAGTAGAAAATGGCACAAGTCTACTGGTATGGGAGACCCAGAAGAAGCTCCTGGTTTCAGATTGGTACAGTTCCGGTCGTTGCAGCCAATTGGGGAGTGAACTAGCAGATGGAAGACCTCTCTGTCTTCCTGCCTCTCCTTCCGTCTGTGTTACTCTTTCAAATAAATAAATAAATCTTTAAAAAAAAAATAAAACAAGTAAACTAATGAGGGACAGAAATAAAGGGAAGAAGCGTTAAGAATTAAAGCTGAAAAATAGGAATTATTAGCTATACTTTGTGAAAATGTGCTGAAAGAAACAAGTATCTGTGACAGTTTACACATTTTTGAAATTCAAGCAGGTTACTCTTTCATATGGAGGCACTATTACAATATAAACTCTAGTATATAAACAAAATATAAGCATATAATAAAAATACTTGAAGTTGTCAGATAATCCTAACTTATGTAGATACCACCATCAGATCTTGACATTCTTGGAATCTGAGATCAATTTACTAATTAGAGGGTTGTAAATTTATTGGTACATGGCAGAAACAGTGGTCCTTTAAAATCTACCACTGAGTCGATATGTTTGTCAAGTCTGGAAGTTGTTTTTGCTGTTGGCAAAACCCATTTTTCCTCCAACAACTCCATACCTCTACCTTACAAAGTATTATCCCTTTGTCCCTAACTGATCTATATGCACTTCAGCATTTTTAACCTCAATGAAAATGAGACGGAGGTCCATCTTAAGAGATCTTGGCTTATTTATGTGAAAACCTTGGACTGAAAACTTGACATTTTTTGATTAAGTGCAAGAAAGCCCCAGAGCCAATGCATCTTGAATTACCAAAATTTGGTAGCTATGCTTACACAGAGAAGAGCTATGTTTCCAAGAATGTTGCCTTTCTCTGCTTCCTCTATATTTTGTTACCTATGCAACCATGTCATATATACCAGTGTACCTATGCTGTTCATTCCCCAATAATTGTTTCAAAACAATATTTACTGAACTTCTACAATGTACCAAGCACTAGTCTTGGTGCTGGGGATACAGCCCCTCATGAAATGTAGATGTCATATGCTATCCTTTTTATACTGCTTGCTGTCCCTGTCTTTACAGGAGGTAATTAATAACTGAAATACCTACACCTTAGACACCATCCATACCCAATCAAAGAAAACAGCCATTTTCCTTAAATCCCATCTCAAAAACGTTCTGCACCAGTTGGAAATAGGAAAGATATGTGGTCTCCTTTCAGAATCCTTTGTGAAGATTTACTGCCAATAGCGTATAAGCCTGCGGTTTTTTACAAGGACTAACATCTGAGAACAAAGTTCCTCGATACCCCATGGGTTACTAAAATTAAGCCAGCTGAGAAAAATCAGGCAGTAAATTGGGGCGGAAAGGGGGGTGGGGATTTAAAGTAGCTCGGAGAGAAAAGTTTTCACAAATCTGCCAACTCCCCCCGCCCCACCTTCTTTAAAGTGAAGTTGCCCCTCCCCCACATTCCCACAGGAAATTCACTTCCCTGCCAAATAGGCTACTCGAAAACTTGCGGCAGGCAAATAACTAAAGTTTACGAAGGGCTGCCAGTTACCAAAGCACCTTTCACGCCCTCCCCGCCGCTTCCCTCGCGTCGCCCACTCCCATGGAAGCAGCAAAGACGAGATTCCCGGGAGGCCACGGGCGCGCACCTGACTCGTTCCCAGCGAAGAGGGTGCTGTGGGGAAAGTCGGGGCAAACTGGGGAGAGATTCCGCTCTCGGGATATTTAACGAGAGTCCTAAGTGCCCAGAAACTTCCACAGTGTTGTTTCAGCGGCGTGGGGCCTCGTCACCTCCCCAGTCAGGCGACAGTCGCCTGTGGTACTTCTCCCGAGAGACGTAGTCCCGCTACGCCGCAAAGCCAGCGCCAAAGCCCGCAGCGGTGACGCGAGCCACCTGCCGCTAACCTCGCCGGGACCTTCCCCGCTGCGAGAGCACCCACCGTCCGCAGACCCGTCGCTTCTGGCGGCTTCCTCCCACACAGATCCGCTCACCTGCAGCCCCGGCGGCACCTCCGCAAGATCGCCCCTAAGGGGGGTTAGAAAAAAAGATGCTTCAACGATTCCCCGCCCACTAACTTTGCCCGCCCCCTCTGCTGTCACGCATTGGCTCAAGTAGCTGCCGCTCACTTGATGCGGCTTATGCATTGGGCCAAATGGCATTGCCATTCTGGCTGGGAGCCCGCCCCAGGCCTGGCCTCACAATGGGAATCGAGTCCCAAACCGGTTCCGGGTTAGTGCCCTGGATGCCGCCCCCCTCGCGATTCGCCTGTCGCTGTGCGCTAGTCTTTGGCGCGCGGCTCTGTCAGTCAGGTGCGCTTTAGGAAAAGATTGGCCCCTGGCGATGAGCTTGCTGCGCTTTTCCGCCTGATTGGGGCACTGGCAGCTCCATCTCCTACTCTTCGCCTGTCCTTGACCCTCACCTGTAAAGGCAGAGAGTCAGTGGGAGGCTCGTGTTGCTCCAGCCGCTCCCTAGGCTAGCATCACTTGCTGCTCAACCAACTGCGACCTCGTTTGGCCCCAACCGTTCTTCTGAGATTGTCCTTGCCAAAGGTCACCGGTGACTTCCTTATGACCACATCTAGGAGTCACTTCTTATTAAACAACTCCTCAAAAAAAGAAAAGAAAAAAGCCGTTAGATTTACTGGCCGTTTCTTCAGTGTTTCCCTAGATATGTGCTTTTCTTGGTTTTCGTGAATCTTAGTCCTGTGTTACCCTCTTTGCCATCTCCTGTTCAGGCGTTGCTAATGGATCTTTCCACTGCCTCTGCTCAGGCCTCTCCCTTCTCCCCCATGAATTACACCAGTCATCTCCTAACTTTGTTTCCCAGTATCCTGTGTGACCAACTGTAGCTGGTTCTTCACACTAGAACCAAAAATACATTGTTGAAAGTTCAGTGGAATCTAGTGATAAAGAACAAAGTCCGGGCCGGCGCCGGTGGCTCACTAAATTAATCCTCCGCCTGCGGCACTGGCATCCCACATGGGCGCCAGGTTCTAGTCCCCTCTGTTGCTCCTCTTCCAGTCCAGTCGTCTGCTGTGGCCCGGGAGTGCAGCGGAGGATGGCCCAGGTGCAGGGGCCCTGCACCTGCATGGGAGACCAGGAGGAAGCACCTGGCCCCTGACTTCGGATCAGCGCAGCACACTGGCCATAGCGGCCATTTTGGGGGTGAACCATCGGAAGGAAGACCTTTCTCTCTGTCTCTCTCTCTCTCACTGTGTATAACTCTACCTGTCTAATAATAATAATAATAATAATAAAAACAAAGTCCTCAGGAGGCTTAGGACACCTTGAAAGACAAGGCCTCTGCTTTCCCTCAGACTTCATCTCCACGTCACTGCCCTTCCTTCTTCTTTACCCTAATTCCTTTGCATCTTTCAGTTCCTGGGCTCTACATTGGCCTTGGGCATGCAGTTTGCATTGCTGTTTTCCCACCCAGAAAGATTTCTCCCTACCTTTTCCCTGATGTCCAAGATTCCTTTTAGACTTGCTCTCTGAAGGAAGTACTCTGCTTCCAAATTTTCTCTCCAGAGCCAGATAAAAGACAGGACTCTGAGTTAAATCTGAAGTTCAGATAAACAACAAATAACTTTCAGTATGAATATGTCCTATGCAATATTTGTTAAACCTGGCAATCCTACTCTTCCTTTTTTAGATATTTATTTATTTGAGAGGTAGAATTACAGAGAGAGAGAGAGAGAGAGAGAGGGAGGGAGAAAGGTCTTCCCTCTGTTGGTTCATTCCCCAGCTGGCCACAATGGCCGGAGCTGCGCCAATCCCAAGCCACGAGCCAGGAGCTTCTTCCTGGTCTCCCATGTGGGTGCAGGGGCCAAAGCACTTGAGCCATCCTCCACTGCCTTCCCAGGCTTCAGCAAAGAGCTGGATGGGAAGAGGAGCAGCCATGACTAGAACTGGCGCCAATATGGGATGCTGGCACGGCAGGCAGAGGATTAATCTATTGTGCCACGATGCCGGCCCCCTGGAAATCCTACTCTAATAAGCTCCTATCAAAACCTCCATCATTTCTCTAACAGCTCTTACATGTTCCATGTGGGTGAGATTTTCCTTGTTAACTGTTGTAATTTCTTTGCCCAGTACAGTGTTAGAATATAATACACACTCAAAAATTAGGTGGTGACAGAATATTCTCAGTAAATGATAAATCCTTGCTAGGTATTCCCGGAGGAAGTTCCTCTCATAAAATAGCAACTTTTTATGAAATATATGCTTTGAAATGTAATGATTGATATAATTTTACAGAATTGTACTTATAAAGCATGTCTACACTTTTGCTTAAGTAGAACAAAAGAAACCTTGTTGTTTTGGAAAAAATAGAGAATTTGTATTTTATTATTTTACGATTTGTTAGTAGATGATATTTTTAGTTGTGTATGGTAAGAAAGTAAGAGAATTATCTGTCCCAATTATAATCACTTTTTCTTTGTCCCATCTCTGAGTCTGTCCACCATTGAATCTGTTACTTAAGTAATAAGGATAAAGTCTAGAATGAGTCAGTACTAAAAAATTAGTGCTATTATGTCTAACTCTAAGCTTCCTCTGTTTAACCTTAGTCTCCTTGATTATTGCAGGATCTTTTCCAAATACTTGCTCTGGTTCTTCTCAGCTGTATCTTATCTAAGTGGATATGGACCAACAAGGTAAAGATTGAGGGTAATCCAAAATGCCAAATAGTATTAGTTCCCCGTTACCAATCTGGTATTCTGTTCACTGATTTGAACTTTGGTAATATTAATTTCAGACTAGAGGTTTGACCCAGAGGTACTCATGCACTTATTCTAGAACTGTACTGTTCAACTGTGATGACCAGATGAGTACTTCAAGCGTGGCTTGTACAACTATATAACTGAACTCTAATAGTATTTAATTTTACTTAAAATTGAAAAACTGACACTTGACTGGGTTACTAAGTAACTTCTAAGTATTTTGGAAAACTTGTGTTATATAAATGTACTTTTTGAACTGTAAATTTATTTATTTATTTTTAAAGATTTATTTATTTATTTGAAAGAGTTAAACAGAGAGAGGAGAGTCAGAGAGACAGAGGTCTTCCATCCACTGGTTGCATCCAGTTGGCTGCAATGGCCGGAGCTGCGCTGATCTGAAGTCAGGAGCCAGGAGCTTCTTCTGGGTCTCCCATGCAGGTGTAGGGGCCCAAGGACATGGGCCATCTTCTACTGCTTTCCCAGGCCATAGCAGAGAGCTGGATCAGAAGTGGAGCACCCAAGACTTGAACTGGCACCCATATGGGATGCCGATGCTTCAGGCGGCGGCTTTACCTGCTATCCCAAAGCACCGGCCCCTAAACTATAAATTCAAAATGTTTTTATTAATAATTGCACATATTTATAGGTCACAGTGTAACATTTCAGTACATGTATACAAGGGGACTGCACTGTGGCATAGCAGGTAAAGCTGCTGCCTGTGGCTTTGGCATCCCACATACATGCCAGTTCAAGTCTCAAGTACTTGGGTCCCTGCACCCATGTGGGAGATCTGAAAGAAGCTCCTGGGTCCTGGCTTTGGATGAGCCCAGCTCCAGCAATTGTGGCCATTTGGGGAGTGAACCAGTGGATGGAACATCTGTCTCTGTAACTTTATCTTTCAAATAAGTAAATCATTAAAAAAGTACACATTCACAATGTGTACTGACCAAACCAAGATAATCAACATTACTTTGTGATTTGAACCCTGGAGATCTTCTTCTCCACTAGCTCATAAAATAGATAAGTTATTCTGAACTACAGTCACTCATGATGTATGGAACACCAGGAACTTACTCCTTCTAGCTAAACTCTGATTTGATACTAGCTATCCAAACTCCCTGTATTCTTACCCCCACTCCCAACCTCTAGTAATCACTATTCTATGTTCAGATTATTTTTAGTATCTACATATGAGAACATGTAGTATTTGTTTTTCTGTGTTTGGCTACTTTCTTTTTCTTTTTTAAAGATTTATTTTATTTATTTGAAAGACAGAGTTACAGAGAGAGGTAAAGACAGAGAGAGAGGTCTTCCATCTGCTGGTTCACTCCCCAGATGGCCACAAAGGCCGGAGTTGCACTGATCTGAAGCCAGGAGCCAGGAGCTTCCTCTGGGTCTCCCAGTGCTTTCTCAGGCCACAACAGAGAGCTGGATCAGAAGAGGAGCAGCCGGGACTAAAACTGGCACCCATATGGGATGCCGGCACTTCAGGCCAGGGCTTTAACCTGCTGCGCTACAGTGCTGCTCCCCCCTTTTTAAAGATTTATTCTTTAGCTATTTTCTTTCTTTCTTTCTTTCTTTTTTTTTTTTTTTTGACAGGCAGAGTGGACAGTGAGATGGCTATTTTCTTAACATGATGTTCTCCACTTCCATACATTTGGTTGCAAAAGACAAGATTTCATTCTTGTTTAGGGCTCAATAATATTCCATTGTATGTATACACCATATTTTCTTTATCCATGAATTTGGTAAGGGACACCTTCATTGATTCCATGTCTTAGTTATTGTAACTAATGCAGCAATGAACATTGTGGAAAAAGAATCTCTGATATAATGGCTTCTTGTTTTTTGGGATTGCTGGGTTATGTAACAAAGCAATATTGTACTGTAAATATTTTGTAATCTAAATACAGATAAAATATTTCTGATTTTTTTAAAAAATAGTGCTTGAATTGAGATGTACTATAAATATAACGTATGCAGAGGATTTCAAGATTTATTTATAATAAATCTCATTGATAATTTTTATGTTGATTTTAAGTGGAAATTATAATATTTCCTGTAACTAGATTAGGGTAATATAGTAAATGCATTTGGGAAGTGGACTAGCAGATGGAAGATATCTCTCTTTGTTTCTCCCTTTATCTTTGTTACTTTGCCTTTCAAATAATTAGATAATTCTTTAAAGAATGTCATTATGTACCATCTCTCAAAATGGATGCAATCCATTCCTTCAGGAAGGTTGCTTTAAATATGTTGGCCAAAAGGTTTGAAAGGTTATGGTTGGAAGACAACAAAACTATCCTCACAATCCACTATCTCTTTCCTAGCATTTTTTGGACTGTGTTGATAACTTTTGAAGGCAGGGCTTTTGTTAGTTGTCTTTATTTTTTCTACAGTACCTACTACAGATCTTGTATAAATTTATATTTTAGGCTGTGGAATAAACAATGATCATGTAGTTGCTTTATACAGTAGCTTTAGTCATCATTATTTAGCAGCTCATTGAAAACTGTTTTTATCCCATGTAACCTATTGCTTTTACTTCACTTCTTTACCAATTTCCATGGACACGTAGACATCATAGCCTCTGTTGTTTTTAGGTAAAGTTCTATATTTTTTCCTAGCCATATTATATATCTGTTGGGAATAAAAGAGATTATGATCAATATATAATAAAAAAACCACAAATGTAAATGAGATCCTGATTTTACCAGGAAATCTCATCTTTTTTTTACTTAACTACTTCAAAAAATTATTTATTTATTTGACAGATAGAGTTAGACAGTGAGAGAGAGAGAGAGAGAAAGGTCTTCCTTCTGTTGGTTCAACCCCAAATGGCTACCACGGCCGGAACTATGCCGATCTGAAGCCAAGAGCCAGGTGCTTCCTCCTGGCCTCCCATGTGGGTGCAGGGGCCCAAGCACCTGGGCCACAGCAGAGAGCTGGACTGGAAGAGGAGCACCCGGGACTAGAACCTGGAGCCCATATGGGATGCCGGTGCCTCAGGCAGAGGATTAACCAAGTGAGCCATGGCGCTGGCCCCCAGCTACTTCAAAATTTTTAAAGCTACCTAATTTAAAAAAAAATTGATAATATGTTAATAAAGCATATAGCACCAAAACATCCCTCTCAGGATTTTTCATTCGTTCTTTCAGAGCCTTCTTCCTAGTTTTTCATTTTTTTTTCTTTTTTATTTATTTGACAGAGTTAGACAGTGAAAGAGAGAGAGACACACACACACAGAGAAAGGTCTTCCCTCCGCTGGTTCACCCCCCAAATGGCCGCTATGGCTGGCACTGTGCTGACCCAAAGCCAGGAGCCAGGTGCTTCCTTCTGGTCTCCCATGCAGGTGCAGGCCCCCAATAATTGGGCCATCCTCCACTGCCTTCCCGGGCCACAGCAGAGAGCTGGACTGGAAGAGGAGCAACTGGGACTAAAACCCGTCGCCCATATGGGATGCCGGTGCTGCAGGCAGAGGATTAGCCAAGTGAGCCACGGTGCCAGCCCATATTTTTTTATTCTTTCTTCTTATACTACCCCTATCTCTACTGCATTATTGCTAACTTTTCTTTTTAATTTCCCTTTATTCTTCTAAACTACTGTCTCTATTTTTAAGATTTATTTATTTATTTATTTATTTGAGAGGCACAGTTACAGACAGGGAGAGATGGAGAGAGAGAAAAGTCTTCCATCCACTGGTTCACTCCCCAAATGGCTACAAAGGGCAGAGCTGCGCTGATCTGAAACTAGGATCTGGGAACTTCTTCCGGGTCTCCCACATGGGTGCAGGGGCCCAAGGACTTGGGTCATCCTCTACTCCTTTGCCAAGCCATCAGCAGAGAACTGGATCAGAAGAGGAGCAGCTGGGGAACAAACCAGTGCTCATACAGTATGCCAGCGCCACAGGCGGAGGCTTAGCCTACTATGCCACAGCACCAGCCCCTACACTACTTTCTCATTACTCTCTCCCTGACTATACTTTCTAATATCTATGTGGTTGTTCTTCATCAATAAAAAATGTGAAGCTGAAATATGTTCCTACCATTTCATATAATGATTTAATAATAATGTAAAAACATTAACTTCCTAGTCATAAATTTGAAAGTCCTTTAAAAGCAAAGTAATTTTTAAACATTTTTTGGCTTTTAGCTGCAGTTATTTTATTCTAAAAGAAACAAAAATGATTCTCTTCTTTATATATTAGTGTTGGATGTTAAATTTAAAATGTCACATAGCAATTTTTATATGTACTTAAAAGGTTGAATTTTTCAACGACAAAGAAATTACAATTGTTCTTTCTGAATTTTTCTCTCTCTATTTTTCTACTTTTTAGGCATGTTTTTCAGTTTGAGGTGCAGCAAGGCATGTTTTATATCCTTTGTGTCTTAGTGCTCACTACATTTTGTACATTAAGAATACATCCCTCCATCCTTCTTGGAGGATTACAAAGGTTTTACTTTAATAGAATTTAGAAATGGTGTCAGAATCCAGGTTTTCATTACTATAGCAACAGAGAATAATGGAAAGAATGGAAAGACTAAATGTCACACACACTCAACGTTGCCATAGTGATAGTCAGTTGCTTTACTAAGTATGTTTACTATTCCATTCTGCTCAGTTTTTCCAATGTGCTTATCTGTATGGGTACTCAAATGTAAGAAAAAGTTCAAAATCATTTAAGAAAGAAAGAAACCCTTCAGGAGATGAAAGCAATTTGTTTCACTGTCCATCATTTAATAAGAAACTCGTAGTACACACACACACACACACACAGGTATAAGGGAAATAGAAATTCTCGTTTCTGTTCCAATAACTATTCTTCTTACTTACAGTCAGGGAAATTGAATCAGGTAGTCTCAGGCATGTCTGTATTGTCATTTCACACTATTTCAAGCCATTTTCTCTGAGATTCTGAAAATAAGGAATTCTGCCATATTGAAATGGGAAAGTTCTCCTTAAGCAGTCTCGCTTGAGGATTCATGCCTGCCAGGCAACTGTGCTGGCCCTTAACAAAATCATTAAAGCAGGAAATAGTTTATTTTGGTCCCTCTGATTGTCTCCTTTCCTCACTGACAAAACTTCTCATGATGTAACCCATCAAGACCATCCCTACCACACAGCTTACTAGTGACATTATTTTGTACCTATCTCTTTCTCTTCATATAATTATCCCCCCAAATAAAACCTAGAGAGGATAGTGCAAGTGCTCACTTTCAGCTTTGAAAATAACTGGCACATCATAAGTCATAATTAATATTAGCTGAATTAATGAGCTTCCATTAAAAAATCCTTTGTTTTAGTTGGAGACTCTTGACAGGTAACTGAAATGTCAAATTCAAGGTAATGTGTAAATTGGCAGCAATGCCTAATGGATCACTTTTTAAAAAACACAGTTTACATTAGAAATGGCAAGTATTTTCAGTTCATTTGGGAGGAGGATTTTGGGAGATTAAGATGCATTTATTCTGGCCGGCGCCGCGGCTCACTAGGCTAATACTCCGCCTGCGGCGCCGGCACACCAGGTTCTAGTCCCGGTAGGGGCGCCAGATTCTGTCCTGGTCACTCCTCTTCCAGTCCAGCTCTCTGCTGTGGCCCGGGAAGGCAGTGGAGGATGGCCCAAGTGCTTGGGCCCTGCACCCGCATGGAAGACCAGGAGAAGCGCCTGGCTTCTGGCTGCGGATCAGTGTGGTGCGCTGCAGATGGCCTCTTTACCTGCTACGCCACAGTGTGGATTCTGTAATATTTTCATAATTCTAAACTCCTTTCATAATTATTTAAATTACTCAAAATTAACTTCCATTTATAATTCAGGGTTTCAGGAGCTTATCTCTATCCATAAAGAATCATTGCTCTGGCAAAAGTAAATATTCCTATGGCACCAGTAATGTGATTATATTGTAATAAGTGAGATAAAATTCCCTCAATGATGCTAATGTTTCCAAAAATGTATGACCATGTTACCTTACATTGCAGAACAGACTTTGCATATGTGATTAAGAATCTTCAATAATCTTCAATTATTCAATAGAGGGTTCCATTTGATGATAAGGATACTTTTCAGTAAAAGAGGTGTAAGAAAAGTGAGTGTCAGAGTGATGTCAACATGATAAGGCTCAACGAGCCATTGCTGGATTTGAAAAAAGCTTAGTAAGCCAAGAAACAAAGCCAGTCTATAGAAGCTGGAAATACTAAGCAAACTAATTTTAACACAGGGATTCAAGTTTTGGAATTCTGACCTTCAGAAGTATAAGACAAAAAAATTTGTATTATTTTAAACCACCAAGTTTGTGTTCATTTGTTGCAGCAGCAATAGGATACTGATGCAACTTCAACAGCTACATAGGGAAATGAGCTTACAAAGAGCACGGTTCTGAAATACTTTTGATTTGGCACATATACTTTGGGTTAAAGGGTCCGGTGTTGTGGCATAGTGAGTAAAGCTGCTGCCTGCAATCAGGCATCCCATATGGGCTCCAGTTTGAGTCCTGGCTGCTCCACTTCTCATACAGCTTCCTACTAATGGCCTGGGGAAAGCAGTAGAAGATGGCTCAAGTGCTTGGGCCCCTGCACCCACGTGGTAGACCTGAATGAAGCTCCTGGCTTCAGTGTGGCCCAAGCCCTAGACATTGTGGCCATTTGGGGAGTGAACTAATGAATGGAAGGTCTGTCTCTCTCTCTGTCTCTCCCTCTCTCTCTGTAAATCTGACTTTCTAATAAATAAATAAATACATCTGTAAAAAGAAAATTGAGTTAATAGCTTTTAGCTCTCACACTATGTTTACCTTTACTTTTGAGTGAGCAAAAGAACTCCAGTAGTATTAAAGAGATACCAAAAACTATTGAGAGGCTAAAACTAACTGACAAAAAAAGCAAAAATTAAAATTTTACAAATATATTAATAAGTTAACAGTAATCTAAAACCACACCAGGTTAAACTAACACAGATGATTCAATAATAACAATTTCACCTTTGAAAAACTTTGGGAATTTCAGTGATCTTCACAAGCAGATGCATGGAGAAACTTTGCTGTGTAGTCAAGCGTTTTGTGCAATCAGATTCTGAGTGAACTCATGATGTTCTAGTTTGAGTTCATGAGCATGACATTTTACTAACCCTGAAGAACTCGTTTAGTAGATGACTCAAACTTATCCCTAATCTATCTGAAAATTAAAATATTTTAAATAGATCCTTAGGAATAAAGAATTAGCCATTGGTTTTAGAATAGCTCTAAGGCAAGTAGGAGACCAAATTTTAAGAATAGTGCATAAGGGGGCCAGCACTGTGGCATAGCAGGTAAAGCCACTGCCTGCAGAGCCATCATCCCATATGAGCGCTGGTTCAAGTCCCGGCTGCTCCACTTCTGATCCAGCTCTCTGATATGGCCTGAAAAAGCAGTAGATGGCCCAAGTCTTTGGGCCCCTGCACCCACACAGGAAACCCAGAAGAAGGTCCTGATTCCTGGCTTTGGATCGGTGCAGTTCCAGCCATTGTAGCCATTTGGGGAGTGAACCAGTGGATGGAAGACCTCTCTCTCTCTCTCTCTCTCTCTGCCTCTGCCTCTCTGTAACTCTGCCTTTCAAGTAAATAAATAAATATTAAAAAGTAGTGCATAATAATTCTCTTGTAAGCCTTCTTTGTGTAATAACATGAAAAGCTATAAGAAAGAGTAGAAGAGAAGTGGAAAAAAATAATCAAAAAATAAAAAAAGAATGATTCCCCAGTGATGGTCCCATTCATTATGTGTGAATCATTATAAATTGATTATTTTCCTTGGGACAATTTGTTCTGAACTTTCACTTTTCATTTCATCTATAAATACTTCAAATGTACCTCTAGAAGATAAGGGAAACTAATACCATTATCCCACTTCATATACGTAACAGTTGTTAAATCTAATCTTCATTTTAGAGTTACGCTTCCAGGTAAATATAATGTGATTTTGGTGTGATTTATATGCTTTATTTTTCCAAAAACTCCACAGAAAACTGACAACAGACGTCTCAAAGATTAAGTCAGGAACCACTGAGTCACAGGAGTGGAAGGGTTTTAATAGGTGATCTAGCTCAAATAATTGAGTATGTGAATCCTATCTCCCCAGCACCACTAACTTTTATACCTAAATTTTCTCACTTTTTAAAAATTATCCTCATAATAGGACTTCAATGCTCTTCACAATGGTCCTTCTAGTGTTCTTTTTTAAAATGAAGTATATGGGGAGGGCACTTTGGGTTAAACTGCACATATCCTATATGGAAGTGCCAATTCTTGCTGTTCCACTGCTGAGCCAACTTCCTGGTTTTTATTTATTTTTTTCTTTTCTAAAACTGTATTTATTTATTTGAGAGGCAGAGTTACAGAGAGAGGGGGAGAGAGCCAGAGAGAGAAAGAGAGAGCATGATCTGTCCTCTAGTCCACTCTCCAAATGGCTGCAATGGGCAAGCGCTGGGCCAGGCCAAAGCCAGTAGGCTGGAGCTTCTTCCAGGTCTCCCATGTGGGTACAGGGGCTCAAACACTTGGGCCATCTTTGGCTGCTGTCCCAGATGCATTAATAGGGAGTTGGATTGGAAGTGCAGCAGCCAGGACACAAACCAGCGCCCATATGGGATGCTGGCCTTACAAGTGGCAGTAGCACAATGCTGACCCCAGCTTCTTGTTAACACATCCTGGGAGGCAGCAAATGATGACTCAGTTGCTTGGGCCCTTGCCACCTACGTGGGAAACCGGATGGAGTTCTGGACTTCTGGTTCCAGCCTAGCCCAGATTGGTCTGTCTTGGGCATTTTGGGAGTGAACAGGCGGAAAGAAGATCTTTTGGTTTGTCTCTGTCTCTCCCTCCCAATTTGTCCCTGTTGTTCTGCCTTTCAAATAGTTGAAAATGATTAAATGAAGGATAAAATGTAGTATGTGGTATTCTAGATATGAAAGTAATATCATCAATGTAATCTCATGGCAGAATAACCAAACCATCATTTTTCTTATTCTAAATTTTACACTTCTGTTAATGAAGTCTACTATGATTAACCTGTTGTTTATTTATTTTGGTTACCACATTTATTTATTCAACAAAATTTATTGAAGGCCTACCCTGTAAACAAACAAGTCCCTGGTTTTTATGGAGTTTACACCCTATGACCTATATCATTGACTTGCAAATGTGTAAGTCCTACATTTGTCTTGAACTTATCTTGAAATTGACTTCTAATTCAGATTCTTGCCAGATTCGCTCCCTGTATAAGCTACTGCTTATTCACATGGTGTCTATTTCTGCTCTATTCTGAGAGAATTTTTAAAGGTTTTATAGCTTACTCTATGTAGGAATGCCAGGGTTTTAGAACAAATGCATCTCTAAGTAGAAATATTTTTATTATTATTTAATTCAAATGTATTTACTGTGTCTTTTCCTTCCTAAAAACCATAACAAATGTAAATACATAAAATTATAGTAAGGTGTCTTAGAAAACAAAGCAACAATGATTACCAAAAAAAAACTCCAAAATTAAAAGGTTTAACTTCAAGCAGTTTGAAAAATACAAAAAGAAGAAGAAATTATGCACAAACGCAGAAATCCAAGCCTTGCTTTGTAGTTAATTGCCGAAATGTAACAGTGTGCTGCTGAGGTCAATTGCTAAACCCACATCACTTAGCACTCTCCCTTGGCCATTTGATTACACTTGTTTCCATTGATGCAAGTGGACTTCGGACATTATTTTAAATTATGCCATAAAGAAATCTGAGCATTTTTTGTTTTACATAGAGAACAAAATGGTTTTGCAGCATCACTGACTAAAATAATAATTGTTATTTCAAAGCACTTTTCAAAAGCATGAGGCACTACTTCTGCCAGGAAGCAAGGATATTAAGGTCATTTGATTTGACATAAACTAATCCATTTAGAGTTTTTCCATAAATAAAATGAAAACAAGGATCAACATTCTGATATGACTGGTTGTATGGCATCTCCTTTACCCCTATATGGAATCAATCTTTATTTTCCTTCTTCAGAGAGTATGTGTGCTTTATTAAGACTTTTCCATCCCATCACCTGTGTTTGCTTCTCAGTATTTTTTGGCTATAATACATGATCCCCCCAGATAATCTCTCTGTTCCAATCTTATCTCCTCTTCCACTACCAAAATGTTAATTTTGTAGCATAGGTCCTATCATTTTTTTTTTTTTGAGATTTATTTTATTTGAAAGGCAGAGTGACAGGAAGGGAGAAGCAGAGGCAGAGAGAGAGAGTGATTGTGGCAGCAGTGACTAAGGCTAGGCCAGGTTGAAGCCAGGGACCAGGAGCCAGGAGCTTCTTCCAGGTCTCCTATATGGTACAGGTGCCCAAGCACTTGGACCATCCTATGCTGCTTTCCCAGGCACATTAGCAGGGAGCTGGATCAGAAGTGGAGCAGATGGGACTTCAACTGTCACCCATATGGGACGGCAAGGCTGCATGCTGTGGCTTTCACCTGCGGTGCCACTGCATAGGGCCTATCTTATCACCCTCTTCCTCCAGAATCCATTATCTTGCTTCCTATTTTTTTTGTTCTTTTCCTATGAACATATCATTTATGACTTGTGAGACCTTACCAGGTAATTTCTTTTGTTGTCTTCATGTCAGCAGCTCAGCTGTGTATCTCCTGCCTATCCCTTTTATCTGGAATTTTAAGCTATAGTTTGCTTATGGGAGAAGCCAAAGGAGGATAGTGGCATTGCCTTGTCTTCAGGCTGGGATACATTCTAATGAATGATGAGTTCTTGTCTCTTTGGCAACAAGGTAGGTTATAGTATCTTGAACAATCATTGAGAGTTGATCAGAAGAGTAGACAGGACAGTGGAAACTACCTGGCAAGCAGAAAAAACAAGCAAAATTCTCAGGGATATTACAGGAAGAGTTTCAGGAGGAGGGGTCTGTGTGGGAAATGGTGAAGGAGCAGTAGAAAGAGTAGCAGATCTGAGAGGGGGTAGGCTGGAAGACTAGGAGATCTGTCAGGATCACAGTGACACAAGGATTCACAACAGAGGGTATGTCAAAAGTATGTTCTGTCCATTTCTCTGCACAATTCAATTTGATTACAAAAAACAGTCCAAAATTCAGTCATAGCTGAATTAGAAACTTAATCAGATATATACATTTTTAAAAAGACTTTTGTTTATTTGAAAGGCAGAGTGACAAAAAGAGAGATAGGGAGAGACAGAGAAAGGTCTTCCATCTGCTGGCTCACTCCCCAAATGCCCGCAACCTGCAGAGCTGGGCCAGGCAGATGCCAGGAGCCAGGAACCAGGAGCTGCTTCTGAGTCTCCCATGCAGTTAGGCCATCTTCCACTGCTTTCCTAGGTGCTAGATTGGAAGTGGAGCAACCAGGACTGGAAGCAGCACTCATGTGGGATGTCTGCTGCAGGCAGTAACTTAACCTGCTATGTCAGGATGCTGGTCCCAGATGGATACATTTTAGATATTAATATGCATGACCAGGCCAGCTCTGTGGTGTAGAGGGTAAGGCTGCCGCCTGCAGTGCCGGCATCTCATATGGGCATGCTCCACTTCTGATCCAGCCCTCTACTATGGCCTGAGAAAGCAGTGGAGGGTGGTCCAAGTCTCCCACCTGTGTGGGAGACTCAGAGGAAGCTCTGGCCATTGTGGAGAGTGAACCAGTGGATGGAAGACTTTCTCTCTCTCTCTGCCTTTGCCTCTCTGTGGCTCGCCTTTCAAATAAATAAATAAATCTTAAAAAATGCATGCCTATAATCATATGTGTTAATTAGTTCTTTTCATTCTTGTTGTTGAGATTAGGGCTATATTCCTTTAAAGACTCTGAGGCAGATTTCAAATTGGGGTAGAATGTCTTTTATTAAACATAGAAATCACCAAATTATGGTTTCCTAATAATCTTTTAAGAAATTGCTGACATTTTTATTCCAAATATATTTTGCATTTAAATCCCATATGATTGCAAAGAATCATTACCTTTTTAAATTATCAAGATGATTTTCCAATCATTTGAACAAATCACAAATACTTAAAGGAATTCCATGGTTCATTGTTTCTTGAGTAAGGTAATTTGGAAGAGGAAATAAAAATCAATTCTGCTTCTCTACGTAATAGAAAAGCAAAGGAGAAATAAAAAGAGCAGTAAAATTATACTGGATGTTTGTTTTTATTTCTACTGAGCCAGCATATTTTAATTTACTATCAGCTGAGAGACTCTTAATGTGCAGAGTGGGTCGATAATGTAGTTCAATCACTCTCAAAATTTGAGGCATTCTAGTTAATGAATAAAGGGCTCATTTTTCAATTATAATCCCTGGCAATAATAACCTTATAATGGTGCACAAAGACTGTGTATTTCTTCCATTAATAAAATAGGAAATACTGACCAAATGAAGTTGCAAAACTGTGCTGTTACCAACTGGTTTCTTGGAATTGAGTATTCCAGTCAAGTTAATAATCTGGTTAATAAAAAAATTCATAGAGAGGCAATGTGGTTTCAAAAAAATAGTCCTTACTTGAGCAAGGTATATAATCATCTAAATTTCAGTTTACTATTATGTTAAGTCATAATATGGAGATTGTTACATCTAGATTATTATAGTTATGGTTAAATATAAATGCATATGAAGTACCTATTAATTTTCTTTATGTCTCAGAATTATAATTGGAATTTACACTTCAGTATCTATCTTAGAGGCAGGACTGGCTACCTTGCTGCCTGGGCAGCTAATATCAGCTTTGTCACTTCTATCATCAATATTGTCAGCCTTAATCCCAAACCTGTTATTGCTCCTATTGGGTCAGAGGCAGACCCTCTCTTCACCAGAAGCTCCAGAAGGGGTGGCTTTTTTTTAAGCACTTACTTTATTTATTTGAAAGGTAGAGTTATAGAGAGGGAGACACAGAGAACTCTTCCATCCACTGGTTCCCTCCCCAAATGGCCACAACAGCCAGGGCTGGGTCAGATGGAAGCCAGGAACCAGGAGCTTCTTTTGGAGCTCCCATGTGGATGCAGGGACCCAAGGACTTGGACCATCCTCCGCTGCTTTCCCAGATACATTATCAGAGAATTGGATTGGAAGTGAAATAGCCAGGACACAAATTGGTGCGATATGGGGTGCCAACTTTGTAGGAGGTGGCTTTACCTGGTTTGCCACAATATTGGCCCTGGCTCTGAGTTTCTTAGTTTTCTTTCTTTTTATTTTATTTTTTAAAGATTTATTTATTTATGTGAAAGTCAGAGTTACACAGAGAGAGAAGGAGGGGCAGAGAGAGAGGTCTTCCACCTGCTGGTTTACTCTCCAATTGGCCGCAACAGCCAGAGCTGCACCCATCTGAAGCCAGGAGCCAGAAGCTTCTTCCAGGTCTCTCACGCGGGGGAAGGGGCCCAAGGCCACATCAGAGAGCTGGATCGGAAGTGGAGCAGCCGGAACTAGAACCGGTGCCCATATGGGATGCCAGCACTGCAGGCAGCGGCTTTGCCTGCTACGCCACAGCACCGGCCTCTCTTAGCTTTCTTAATGTTGGACTTATCATTAGGTGTAATCACTCTCTCAAAACCTCTTGAGATACCCAATCTAAAGATCTGGACTATCTGTAAATGATTTTCTACTGACAATCCCTCCTTCTGTACCTGCTGGTCTGTATGAAGTTACCTCTGACATCAAGTCAGAGTTCATCTCTGTGGCGAGACTTGCTTTGAGAATGTCATATGACCATGCCAATTCAGCCTAGGTAAAATATGTTCCTTCTTTGATTTGCAATTCTAATGCTGTTAAAGGAATAAGGATGAAAAAGGGGCGGGGGGGCTGTAAAAAAAAGAGTACCTTGAATTTTATTCCATTTAAGAAAAAACATTTCAGCAAGTAGGCCACATATATTTGCATCTTTAAAATTAAATCAATACAGTAATCAAACAAAAATCCATTAAGCTATGAAACAGCAGAGCTACAAATCTATGTTGTTTTTAATGAATGCATTTAATCGTCAAGGGATAAAATGTTCAGAGGAAAGGCTAAATGAGTCCTTGGTTTTAAATAGATTTAACCTTGCAAATACCATTTGGACCCAGCCTCTGATGCTTAAAAGAAGATAGTCAAAAATGCAATTTCCTTTACCAAAAGATGCAAGAACAAAACAGTAAATACTGTTTTTGAAATATTAGCATTAAACATTCATTAAGCATCCACAGGATAGACTGTGCTCTATTAAGTATTTTGAGACCTCTGCAATTTTAGTCGGAGCAGTTTTTCTTCTCAGAAATCTTAGAAATCTTTGGATGAAATAAGGAAAGAGGCATCATGTATAATACAAACATTAATTTTTAATATTAAATCTAAAACTTGCTAGATCACTGAGTAAAGGTACTCTTATAAAACTGTACTTCACAGTATTCTCTATACATTTAAATATACATCCTGTGTTAAAAACAGTATATTAAAAGCGAATGTGTCTGTGTGTGCGCGGCCATTGGAGGGTGAACCAATGGCAAAGGAAGACCTTTCTCTCTCTCTCTCTCTCTCACTGTCCACTCTGCCTGTAAAACAAAACAAAACAAAACAAACCATGAACACTTCTGTAATGCTAATATGAGCCTGGCACTATCCAAAGGATTCTGTATATGTTAACACATTGAATTCTCACATTGACCTAATAATGAAGACACTAACATTATTTGTATTTTTCAGAAAAAGAAATGGAATCACTAAGATGGTAAAATGGCTTAGGGTTAGAGCCCTCTGGCTTCCTATACCAAATTCCTACTGATAGGAATAAAGAGTAAAGGAATAATGACTTGTTCACATAAAAATAATTTTACATTGCAAAATTGAGTTTTAAATTTCACAAATATTTGTAAATTTAGGACAATGAAAGTACAGGACAGAAGCACTCCTTTAAAGAAAATTTTGAAAATAAAATTTTTGTTATCACCATTTTCCTCATTAAGTTTCCTACTTTAAACCATTATGGACTGGTATATTATCAGCAATTAGTTTATGTAGCACATAAGGAGGGAAGGCTAGTTGAGGAGAAAAAGGGTAATTAGTGAAATAAATGAAAGCTAATTTTAGTTGACAGTTTGATAGTCTGGTCTGGAATTTGCATTAAATAAGACATGATTTATTTTCAGATTACCAGACAAAAGATAATTTCATCATCTGGAACAGTAAATATTGGCTATCAAATTGCTTTAAAATGCGTTTATATTGGTTTTGGCATGGATCCTGATACTAATACAGATAAAATATACAGATTTCTAAAAGTTCTTTCATTAGTTATTCAGCAAATATATATTAGGGGTCCTTTGATATTCTAAGTACTAGATACTTGAGGTAGATCAGTGAAATAAAATAGACAAAGGTCCCTGCCTGATTTTGAGCAAGAGACATAAGATATGATTATATGGTATATGTGATAGAACATGAATCGTGCTATGGGATAAAGAGAAGAATGTGTGGTTTGGGGGTTCCAGAGCTACAGGGATGGTTGCAGGTTTAAACAGGATGATCAGGTAAGACTCACTGAGAAGGTGACATCTAAGCTGAGCTTTGTGGACAGGCAGGAGGAAATATATCAGTGTGGAAAACTGGGGGAAGAGCATTTCAAGCAAAGGCAATAGCCAGTGCTAAAACCCTTTGGAGGGACTGCCTGTGCTGACTGAGAGAGGGGGAGGGTGGTAAGAGAGGAGATCAGAGACAGAAAAGGAAAATGGGTTCAGTGACTTTTTGTTCTTAGAGAAATTTGTAGCTATTGGAAGGTTTTGAGCAGAAGAGTGGCATGATCTGACCTATACACTGTGGCTATTGTGTTAATAAGACTATAGAAGTGTCACAAGTGTGGAAGCAGGGAGGATAGTCAAGAAGCTCTGACAATAATCCTCATAAGAGAGGGTGATGTTCAAGGTGAGGGCAGAGGAAGTGATGATTCTGATCGTTTTATGAGTGGGAAACCTACAGATATTCCTGAGTGATGGAAATAGGACTGATGAGCAGAAAAAGTTCAGGGTGCCAACAGATTTTTTTTGGCCTAAGAAACCAGAAAGACAAAGATACTGTTTAGTGGTGTTTGGGTTGTAAGACAGCATACTAGGAGATTAGCCCTAGCAATTTTAAGCTTTTGATATCTTACATATTCAACTAGAGATAGCACATAGGAATTTTGGAATATAAGCTTCAAAGTATGGATTAGCTGTTTGTGGGGCTGGCATTGTTGTGCAGAGGGTTAAGTTGCAGCCTGCAATGTTGGCATACCACATTTGAGCACCAGTTTGAATCCTGGTTGCTCCACTTCTGATTCATCTCCCTGCTAATGTTCCTGGGAAGACAGCAGCAGATGGGCAAAGTACTTGTGCCCCTTCCACCCACGTAGGGAACTTGGATGGAGTTCTAGACTCCTGACTTTGGCCTGGCTCAGCCCTGGTCACTGTGGCCACTTGAGGAATGAAAAGCAGAAGGAAGATCTCGTTCTCTCTCTGTCTTGACCCTCTTTCTGTCATCCTGCCTTTAAAATCAATAAAACTCCTTTAAAAAAAAAGAACTACATATTTGGGAGATATCAACTAATAAATGGCATGTAGGTCCTTGAGGTTGAATAAGATGACCATGATAGTATAAATAGACAAGATAAGGAGTCTAAGAACTGGATCTTGCCTCACTCTATTAGGAGTTTGGGAAAAGAGAAGGAACCAGCACGAGAGATTGAGAAGGAGTAAAGCAGAAGAAAACACAGAAGTGGTTGACTTCTGGAAGCCACATGAGGAAATCATCTTGAGGGAGAGGGAATGAAGTACCAAAAGGATACTGGTGGTTTTGACAAAAGAATGTTTGGTGAAATTATTGGCAAAAGCCTGAGAGAAAAAAAAAAAGATAAGAAATGGATACATGCTGAGAAATGGGGTGATTCTGGAGGATGTATAGAGTTAAACATATTTGTGTGCTGAAGGGAATGAGCCACAAAAATGGGGCTATAGATGATTAAGGAAACAATAGGAAAGAATTGCTTTACTGAAGGGGAATGTGATGTATTCACACTTGGAGTGGACACAAGCACAGTTCATTTATTGTAAAAAATGTGAGGGCAGAGTGCATTGATAAAGATGCTGATAGGTGTATAGATGCGGTTGGTGGTGGGAATTTATAGAAGTTCTCATCAGATCTTTTCAAAATTTTTTAAAGATTTATTTATTTACTTGAAAGTCAGAGAGTTACACAGTGAGAGAAGGAAAGGCAGAGAGAGAAGTCTTCCATCTGCTGGTTCACTCCCCAGTTGACTACAACAGCCAGAGCTGCACTGATCTGAAACCAGTGACCAGGAGCTTTTTCCGGGTCTCCCATGTGGATGCAGGGGCCCAAGGACTTGGGCCATGTTCTACTGCTTTCCCAGGCCATAGCAGAGAGCTAGATTAGAAGTGGAGCAGCCAATCGAACCAGCACCTATATGGGTTGCTGGCACTGCAGCCGACAGCTTTACCCCCTACACTACAGCTCCAGCCCCATTTAATTTTCATTTTGCTAACTATGTATTACAAAGCAAGAGAGGGACAATGGACTTCATGTAAACATGCAATGATCAAAATGTTTGGCAATAGGATTTAACTCTGATGAGACAAGGAGACAGGATATGGAGGCACATGTCATGATAGAATGTGGCTGCTAAACAAGGATCATGCATAGAATGCAAGATAGAGCGTAAAGAAAAATAAAGGTGAAAAGAGATCAATTTTTGAAGTGTGAGTCAGCCCTCTAGAGATTTACTTCCTACCATGATGTCACAGTTTAACTTGATACGGTGGTAGGTTGTTAAAAATGGCACCCCACGGACCCGCACTGTGGCATAGTGGGTAAAGCTGTGACTTGTGGCTCTGGCATCCCGTACATGTGCCAGTTCAAGTTGTAGCTGCTCCACTTCAGATCCAGCTCCCTGTTAATGTGCCTGAGAAAGATGGCCCATGTACTTGGACCCCTGCACCCATGTGGGAGGCCCAGAAGAAGCTCCTGGCCCTTGGCTTCAGATCAGCCCAGTTCCCACTATTATGGCTATTTGGGGAGTGAACCAGTGGATGGAAGAAGTGGATGGAAGAGCTGTCTCTCTCTCTCTTTCCCTTTCAAATAAATAAATAAATCTTTTAAAAAAGGGCACCCCATGAATCGTCCCTCTCTGTTTCTGCACTTTTTACTCTATGGCTTTGCTACTTGATTTGCAGTCTATCTCCCATTCCTTGAAATCTGTGATCTTTTGTGAACTGCTTTGACCTATAGAATGCAATAGAAATGGTTTCTGGGACTTACAAGGCCAGGGCTGGAGACTGTAGTTTTGTTTTCACTCAGAGGAAAAGCCAGACACCATGGAAAGAAGTCCACACTATCCTGCTAAAGAGAAAGGTCCTAGGACAGTGCTTTCTAGAACAAATTTTTCTTGCTATGATACTACATTGTCCAGTGTCTTAGCCACTAGCTGTATGTGGTTATTGAGTACTTGAAATATTACTTGTGACTAAAGCTCAACCTTTATTTAATTTTGTTTAATGCAATTTTCTTTCTTTTTTTTAGATTTATTTATTTATTTTAAAGTCAGAGTTACACAGAGAGAGGAGAGGCAGAGAGAGAGAGAGAGAGAGAGAGAGAGAGAGAGGTCTTCTATCCGATGGTTCACTTCTCAATTGACCACAACAGCCAGAGCTGTGCTGATCTGAAGCCAGGAGCCAGGTGCTTCTTCCAGGTTTCTCATGTGGGTGCAGGGGCCCAGGGACTTGGGGCATCTTCTACTGCTTTCGCAGGCCACAGCAGAGAGCTAGATCGGAAGAGGAGCAGCCAGGTCTCGAATCAGCGTCCAATTGGGATGCCGGTGCTTCAGGCCAGGACATTAATAAGTGCTGGCCCCTAATGCAATTTTCAGTGTAAATAGTGAGATATGGCTAGTACTTATCATATTGTAAGTGAATCCATAGAAGGAGGCCACATGAAGAGAGGCCATGTTGAAAACTAAGGTGTCCCAACTAACTTTCAGCGTGAAAACACCCAATGACTGACTTTTTTCTTTGTTAATTCTCTATAGCCAATAGCAAGAGAAACAAAGAAAAGCTGTCCCTGCTGAGCCCTGCTCAAATCTGACCTATAGAATCATGAGCAATGGCCGGCGCCACGGCTCACTTGGCTAATCCTCCGCCTGCGGCGCCGGCATCCCATATGGGTGCCGGGTTCTAGTCCCTGCTGCTCCTCTTCCAGTCCAGCTCCCTGCTGTGGCCTGGGATGGCAGTGGAGAATGGGCCAGGTGGTTGGGCCCCTGCACCCATGTGGGAGACCAGGAAGAAGCACCTGGCTTCTGGCTTTGGATGGGTGCAGCGCTGGCCCTAGCAGCCATTTGGGGGGTGAACCAACAGAAGGAAGACCTTTCTCTCTGTCTTTCTCTCTCACTGTCTAACTCTACCTGTAAAAAAAAAAAAAAGAGCAATAAGATTTCTTTAAGTCACTAAATTTGAGGCAGTTTGTTAAGCAATAGTAGGTAATTGATATATACATAGTGACTGTCATCCTATGACGCCTGTCTGAAGCAGGTAACTGGTTTTTCCCAGGTAACTATAGCTGCTTTGTATCCATTCAAACTATAATATTGCTATTTTACAGATAATGTGTCCATTAAAACTGTGATATTGTATTCTACAGATAATTAACTGCACCCTTCCCCAATTTAAGAAATTAAGCGGCTAGCATAGCAGGTGTCAGAAATCAAGCACATTTCTGCTATTAAGCATCAGGATCTTTATGTGCAGCCTTCTTATTTCTGCTCAAAGAAAGATCACTATGAGAATGAAAGTTTGTAAGAATGGGCCCCAGCCACTGGTTTGAGTGTTTCTTCTTTGGATTCAACGTACCCTTTAAATCTAGATACCTCCTATTCCCACAAATCTGTCCCAATGACATAGATTCTATAATCCCTGGCCATATGTAAGAATAAAACACTTTTGGCTATAGGTGTCGGCTGAGCTGGGAAGGGCTGGTAAGTTCTCGTCTACAGCACCTATTGATATAACTCCTTTTATAGAATTGCTGGTAGTTTTCCTTCAACTGTCCCCTCTCTACTGAGGTCCTGTCTCTGCATTGTATAAAATCCTTTTATATTCCTGGTCACCTGGAATTTGTACTATTTGTATCTGTGTTCTTCACTCCCTTGTTATATTCTCAGGATCAAAGAAGGCTCTTAAATTATAAATGAAAGGAATCACTGTGCAAAAGTAACTTTTACATGACTAACAATCCTCATTTAGTATTTCTTAATATCAATAAGCTGACCTCTGCATGTTCTCTCAAGTTTGTATTATTTTGATGAGTATTTATGAAGGGGAAACACATGAGAAATGGTATTCTCATTCAATATATCAGGCGACACTATGTTAAAGTAGTTCTCTGTTTAATATAATATATAAGGCTTTGACAATAAAACACTATGTAGGGTTGAATGCACATATCATTGTAGGAAAGATTGCTGAGAAGAAACTTCTTGAATTTCATTCATTTGAAAATGTATAAATTCTTCTGCATTGCAGGTTGTGAAAATAAATTATTCAGTAGATTTGAAATTCCCTGTAGATTGCTAAGATCACCTACCCATTTTAGAACACTCTGGAGCTCTGTGAACTGGTTGTTGGATTCCTTTGATCACAGGAGAGTAGGCAAGTTGGGCTTCAATCCTCATCTGGCTTTAGTCATATGTGTCTTTGTGGAGTTTGAGAGCTGTGGGTTAAGGAGCACAAGGGATCCTCATGTAAGCAGAGCAGATATGAGCATGGAAAAAAATGAGGCCAATTTGAAAGTGTTAGCAACAGAAACCAGGCAAAATCAAGAGGGTGACAGAAGTAGCAGAATGCTCAGTGATTCCAAGAGAACAGGGAATACATCTGGTTTTCTTGCCACTATACCCCCAACCTAATATAGTCTCATTGCTATATTATGAGACTCAGAGATCAAGAAATGCTCATTGAATGAATAAATTAACAAATTATAAACTCGCAGTTGAGCCTACAAGGGAGTGTTTAGAGCTAAAAAGTAAGCTGAACTCTGGCCTCAGAATCAGCCCTAAAGGCACTCGGATCTGGCTGAAAAGCCCATGAGAGTATTTCAGGCATGGAAAGCCAAGACACTCTGGCAAAAAGATCTCTGCGAGTGAGATCCCAGTGGAAAGAACAGGTCTTCAAAGAGGGAGGTGCCTTTCTCTGAAGGGAGGAGAGAACCTCCACTTTGACTATGACCGTGTCTAAACAAGATAAGAGTCGGAGAACTCAAGGGGCTTCCATAGCCTTGGAAACTCATGACTGGTGCATAGGGAGATTACTGATGCCATAAACAGGAGTGCCAATTTGTAAAGTCAACAACAGGAGTCACTGTGCACTTACTCCTCATGTAGGATCTCTGTCCTTAACGTGCTGTACACTGAGGCTTAATGCTATAACGAGTACTCAAACAGTATATTTCACTTTGTGTTTCTATGGGGGTGCAAACGATTGAAATCTTTACTTAATGTACACTAAACTGATCTTCTGTAAAAAAAAAAAAAAAAGAAAGAAAGAAATTATCAATTCCCAACTTGACTCTCACTGGGATTAAACATGACAATAGGTCTGATCTGATTTCATCATCATTTAAAAAAAATCATCTATTATTTTTCACTTTATGTTTCTGTGTGGGAGCAAACTGTTGAAATACTTACTTAAGGTATACTAAGCTGATCTTCTGTATATTAAGATAATCGAAAATGAATCTTGATGTGAATGGAAGGGGAGAGGGAGTGGGAAAGGGGAGGGTTGTGGGTGGGAGGGACGGTATGGGGGGGGAAGCCATTGTAACACATGAGTCGTACTTTGGAAATTTATATTCATTAAATAAAAGATAAAAAAAAAAAAAAGTAAGCTGAGCATTAGACCAAGTTTTGCTTTGTCACATCAGGTTCCTCTGCCAAGGCAGATGTGAGTACTATTCAGATTTAAAGTTTTATTTTATTGTGAAACTAGAGGCTTTGGCAGCATTTGGAAAAGTTGGAGGACAATGGTGTCCAAGCATCAAACAAGGGAAAAGAGAAGGAGAGAGATATTTGTTGAACATTTCCTATTTGCTGTGCACCGTGTCAAACACATCACATACGTTATTTAATTCTTATAATTTCTGTGGAAGGTACAACTCTTAGTCCAATTTTACTGACAAATAAATGAACAGAGAATGTTTAATTAACTCACTCAAGCCTCTAAACCATTTTCCATTGTAAAACTGAGATTCAGACACAGTCTGTCTGACCTAAGAGGTGGGTTCTCAAACTCCACCCCAATGCATTCCACAGCTTCCTTCCCAGCCCTGAAGTTTAAAATTAAGTCAAAGCCTCCACTGGCGGGGTCCTAGATTTGGCACTTTTAACTGACGCACTCTTCAGATGATTATTTTATTTTTGAATCATTTGAGGACCACCGCTTGACATGGTACACTCATGATTAACAGTCTCTCTTAAAAATATTGGTTAGACTTTCAATATTTCACTGATAAACAAGTAGGTGTTTTATTTTTAACCATTGAATAATTTTTTCCTAAAAATCTTAGAAACAAGAGTATATATTAATTTGCGCTTCTAAGAGAAATGTGAACTGTATTTGAATGGAAGAATATTGTGGTAATATTTTACTCCTTTAGGAATACATTCAACGTGAATACTGTTTGTAAAAGAAACAAAAAAATATTGAATCATTAAACGATTTGTTTAAAAAAGAGTTATAAATAGTTTGAATTCCAATTAATGTTTCACCACATAAAAGGGTGGTTAATCTCTAAAAGGAAAATCATTAAAGCTAATTGGATTTTAAAATCTGAAAAGCCCACAGGGATAGGCTTTTCTTGATTAAAAATTTTAAACTCATTTTACAGCACACATTTTGGCTGGGTTAAGGAAGGGTAATTAACTTCCTGTGGAAGATTTACTAATTACCACCAGAGTAAAATCAAGTTAAACTAGCCTTGAACTTAGAAGCAATGTAAAAATATTTATCAGGTACAGCAGAATCTAGCACCACAAATAATAGGATGATCTCTTTAATTTTTATGCCTAGATTTTATTTTGATAGCTCTGACAGATTTCTCAAGTTTTTCATGAACATTATTAACTTGGCTATCTTAGGTTTTAGGCTTATTAAGCTTTATAAATTATATTTTTTAAATTACAAAATTTAATAAGTATAAAGCTACTTGGGATTGGCCCGGTGGCACAATAGGTTAATCCTCTACCTGCGGCACTGGCATCCCATATGGGCACCGGTTCTAGTCCCAGTTGCTCCTCTTCCAGTCCAGCTCTCTACTATGGCCTGGCAAAGCAGTAGAAGATGGCCCAAATGCTTGGGCCCCTGCACCCATGTGGGAGACCCAGAAGAAGCACCTGGCTTCTGGCTTTGGATTGGCACAGCTCTGCTGCCATCTGGGGAGTGAGCCAGAGGGTGGAAGACTTCTCTCTGTCTCTCCCTTTCACTGTCTGTAACTCTACCTCTCAAATAAATAAATAAAAATCTTAAAAAAAAAAAGCTACTTTATTGCAGAAACATGAGTTTTATAAAATGTCTAATAATTAAATCTACAGTTTTAAATAATTAGTGTTTAGTATATAGATTGATCTAGTGCCAAATTAATTCAAAATTCCATGATTTTTATGCTTGAAACACCTGAAAACATTTAATAAACATTTTGAAACTTTTTAGATCTGTGGTGGAAAGAGTCTTTTTTTAGGCTTCCTCTTTTTAGATCTATAGGCGAAAGAGTCTTTTTTTAGGGTTCCTTGCTCTGAAAAATAGGTATACATATAAATCAGTTAATATTTGTATACTGGCTAAATTGCTATAAACAGTTTTTGACACAATACATTTTGTAACAAGTTTTCAATGTGTAAGAGACTGTAGTGTAGTGTTACATAACTCAGTGATTAGAAAGGAGACAAACTCCTCTTTTAAAGGTTTTTCACAGTTTATTTTCTAAAGGAATGGACATTGAAATTTGTCACTGAGGAGTTTCTTTTTCCTTCTGTAGTAGGAGGAAAGTGGCTAGTCCAGGGGGGCTCAGAATTTATGCAAAGAACTTCCATATATCAGATTGGTGAGTATACATCCTGCTTGAAGACTTAACAGGCAAGTGTCACTTGGTTGGGTCTGTGAGTATTAAAAATGTTGACTAAGAGAGGAGACCTCTGATTTCCTGGAAGCATTCCCAGTGACCAGATGACAGGTCATTTCCCTATTGATACCTTTAGGATTTTAATACACTGTATTAAAGGTTTCTGTGCAGGGGCATTAAAAAGAAGAGAATGGGTCAATGTTTGAAGGCAACTGCAGAAAACCAGAGGCACATAGGAAAATAGGAGGTAATAAAGAAGGAATTCTGGAGCAATAAAATCTGGTCCAGGACTAATGAGTGAGCATCAGCGATCTTCAGAATTTCAGAGAAGACAATTGGCTTTGTGCAGTCGTATGAGATGGAGGCATAGTTAATTTTTCAAGGATAGGGTTTCTAAAATGGAGCTCTGGTTCAGCCTGGCCCATTGTCTGGAAGAAGGACTTGGGACTCTAGGTCATTTAGTAAGTAAACCACAGCTCATCACATAGGAAAACAAAAATATATAGCAGAAAAGAGTCCTGTCAAGAAAGTGGAGAGGCCAGCGTCATGGCTCACTAGGCTAATCCTCTGCCCGTGGCGCTGGCACTCAGGGTTCTAGTCCTGGTTGGGGCGCCGGTTCTGTCCTGGTTGCTCCTGTTCCAGTCCAGCTCTCTGCTGTGGCCCGGGAGTGCAGTGGAGGATGGCCCAAGTGCTTGGGCCCTGCACCTGCATGGGAGACCAGGAGAAGCACCTGGCTCCTGTCTTTGGATCCGCGCAGCGGCAGCCATAGCGGCCACTTGGGGGGTGAACCAAAGGAAAAAGGAAGACCTTTCTCTCTGTCTCTCTCTCTCTCACTGTCTAACTCTGCCTGTCAAAATAAAAATAAAAATAAATAAATAAATAAAATAGAGAAAGTGGAGAAATTACAAGGCCTGGAACAAAGAGGGCATCTGTCCAAAGCAAACACTAAAAAGGATCTTTCATAGTACTGCTTTGTTTCTCAGACTTTGGGTGCCTTTGGTAGTTCAGTATTTTATATTGATTAGATTACACCATGAAGCATCTGGGTATAAATGGTAGGAAGTGTGCCTGGTGAAGCGGGTTGCCCAGTTCCTGGCTCTGGGCCTTTGGTTAGCTTCTGCTGCTATCATCTGTGGGTCATGGCCATGGACTGTTCTTTCTTAGCTTAGTTATGGGACGTTTCTCCACACTTGTGACTCCCCTGAAGACTGTGGCTGTTACTCTATTCCTTTCAGAACAGGCTGTCCAGTGTAAGGGCTTTATTGCTGGATATGTTCCAGCTACAGAATCCCCTTCTGGGAATCTCCCCACCTCTACCATCATACCCTCAGTGGTTCTGAGATCCAACAGAGTCACTCAGGAATGCAAGACATCTGAGAAGGAAGAGGCAAGAAAACAAGAGTCTTGAAATCCATCTCTCTCTATTGCTTTTATTTCTAATAACAAGAAATACAGACAATATATATTTTTCTGATACATTTTAATAAATTAATTATTTTACAGATTGAAATGTTTTACTACATGTTAATTGGTTACTATGGACCTGCAAAAATGCTGATTTGACTTTTCATAGCATATGGCAAAAATCCACATTCCTTAAATGGAGAAGTGAAGTTAAGTTTCCTATGTTAATAGGACATAGAGCCCTCTCCTCCCTCTTCCAGGTGGGAAGAACTTCACTGAAGGAATTAGACTCTTATAGGAGAAATGAGGGCTGCATGTGTAATAATGAAACTTGCAGTCATAATTGTATCCATTATTGCTTTAAAAAACCCCACAAATATTATCATTAAACTTCTGAAAATAAATGATTCTAAAGCACTTAAAAATTGGATGAATAAGTTATTTCAAATCTACAATTTTACTTTCAGTAAGCAACCAATCTACTGTACATGCTCTCCAAAAGTGGACAATACACTGTACAATGCAACTTCACTCTCAAAAATGTTTCTGATTAACTTTTTCATATACCAAATTAAACCCCCTGAAGTTAGTTGTATAAACAATCAAAAGCAATTTTCTCAGTCTTTGACTATAAGCAAGACATAAAATATTGCAAAAATAATTAACATGTATTTTAACAGATAACTAACATACAATATGGTAGCATTCTAAATTATAAAATTCTAACAAAATAATTTCCTTTGTACATGAAAAGTTTGCCAAAAGTACAGATGTATTAAACTTAAACCCATTCAATAACAATACAACTATAATATCTATCTTTTGCTTCACATATTTGCTCAGCTGAATATCAGTTTATGGGATCTTAAGTAGATGACAGACACTGTGATAATTGCTGCATCTAGAAATCATGAATATAGATCCTTACCATATGTACTTTCTGTTAAATGAAGAAGACAGACATGTAAAGAAATATTCATACAAAGTGATACTCATTAACAGAAGACTAAACTTTAAGTCATTTCAACAAGCTTATTACCCTTGAGACTAATAACATAACTTGTTGCCCTCATTAGATCTTTATGATTAGGCATGTTGTCAAAGTTGGTGAAATGAACAAAACTGCCTGACTCATAGAGTTATTTAACTATGGCCCTTTTTAAAAAATGAAAATATCATGCTCTTAACAACTGGATTCAGATGAATCTTTAAATTTAGTTTATTATTACCATTAGTCTGGTCTATTGATATGTGAGAAAATTGTCCTCCTGAAGTAGGCTAAAAATGATCAGGTTTGTGAGCTGGAAGACCACGCCTTTGCCACGCCCCTGTGTGACCTCACATCCTATCTGATACCCTCACCATGCCCCCATGTGACATCAGGCTCTACCTGACCATACCTGAGCGCCCACCTGCCCACAAGCCACTCCCCTGTGGAAAATATATAAAAAGGCAAGGAGCGTCCTAAACTGCTCTCTGCTTTGCTGCCGGTGATAAGTGGCGGATGGCAGCTCAAGGTGCTTGCTGCACATGGCTTTGGCCTGCTCTCTGAGTGGTATGGATGCTACCCTAGTTTCCAGACTTTCCCCTCTCTCCAACCTGAACTAAAGCCTTCACTTTCCTAAATACCTCTCGCACTAAATAAAGCCTAAAATGTATCATGCTGTCTTGTTTATCTGTGCCGGTATTTAGAATTCTTCTCTAAATATTAGGCAACAACCCTCTCAGGCTTATTAATATTGGGGATTTATTAATAAGCATATGGTGAAATCGTATGGCACCCCAAATTCCGGTAGCATATGTGGCACCCCAGATAGCACTTCTGGGGGATTTTAAAGGGCCACATTTTTGTATAATTTTTAGGGGGTCATGTCTGATTTCACTCCCATTTACTACCAAGGTTTGTTTCTATCTTCTGTAACTTTTTGGAGCACAAAAATAGAATTCTGAAAAACATACCCAATGAACAACTTATTACAATTATGCTTTTACATGCAAAATAATGTTTATGATTATGTTGATAGGGGAGGGAAGAGGAGGAAGACACAGAGAACTCTACCCTGAGTGGGATTTATGAAAGCTAGAGTGCTAGGTGGTGGAATGAGATGTCTGGTTAAGTTACCAGGTACACTGGGAATGGATAATGAAGCAAGAGTCATAAATGATACAGATTGCAATGCTGATCAGGCTCAATGCCCCCCAAAATGATAGAACTGAAATTCTGTGAAGGAACTGTACAAGGAGAAAGAGTGTAACTCCAGCCCTTGTGGAAGATGTTAAAATGCGAAGCATTTGAACATGAAGGAAAATGAGACATCTGGCATGTACAGATAGTAACCTAGCATCCAGGACTGGAAGTTATTACAGGGAGGCAGAATTGTCCTCACTGTAAAGAACTTTCTCATAGAACTGTCAAAAAATGGAGAGAGTAACCATTTTTTTCCCAAAATAGAAAGAAAAATATATCATTTGTCAAGTTTATGTATTAGAATCTAGAGGGACTTTCTATACTAGGTTGGAAGCTGCATTAGATTCCAATGTTTTTGAATTTGCATATGAGTGTAGGATTTAGAAATTATTTTTGATAAGTGCATAACATCTTGTGACTAAACTATTTTGATATTAAATTTGGTCAAATATCATAGTGTCATCAAATGTCATTTGTAAATACATCTAAAGGAAGGCATTTAGCCTAGAGTCTAAGAAGCCCACATCCCACATAAAATGCCTGGGTTTGATTCCTGCCTCTGGCTCCTAACTTTAGCTTCCTGCTAATACAGATCCTGGGATGTAGCCAGAATCACTCAAGTAGTTTGGTTCCTGCCCCTCTTATGGGAGACCTGGATTGTGTTCCCAGCTTCCAGGCATTTGGGAAGCAAAACAGCAAATGGAAGCGCAAAAAGCTCTTTGTCTGGCTCTCTCTCAGAAATTCAAACAAAATAAACCACACCTAAACTTTGAAGATATATTCTTCAAATTAAATAATACTTAATTAAAATCTATACATTTGGCTATATAATGACATTTGCAAGGGAATAAGAACAATCATTCAGGACAAAATTTTAGATATTTTGGATTTTATTTACTAAAAAACAAACATGTACTTAGGGCAAACAGAAGGAAAAAGGCCAATTAGCAGCTCATTTGGAATGTCAGCACCATTTAAAACTTTTCCTGAGTGAATAAAGAAATTCCTTTGAATGAAAATGCTCCTATTATGTAGTTTCAAAACTCAAGTCCTGTTTAGAAATTCTGAATATTCAGAATCATTGAAATTGAGTTACTTAGAATGCCTAAAATTCTAAATAAGTTGGAGGAAGCAATTAGCAGTATACCAGAAAATGGTTGAGATTAAACTTTGTAAATAGAATGTAAAAATCTTTGGTTTTGCATCAAGTGAGGGAAATTATTATGTTAATAATACTCTGCCACATGCCAGTCTTTGATAAGTCATCTTATTTTAAAGCATGACTTTATAAAGTGTGGTAAAGTTGTTTCTTAAACTAAATAAAACTCTGCTTTCTATAAATTCCAGCCCTTGTTTCTAGGTTGTCCTCTGGAGCTGTCTGTCCCTCAGAAGAAATTTTTGAGACTTATACTTTAATTCTACACATGAGTTTCCAGAACACTAAAAATGATTTTAAGTAACATGCATTGTATATATATTTATATATTTAATCATTAAAGCATTTATTGCTACCAAATACCAAAGTGTAAACAGATATGTCCTTCTGTGCTTGACTCTGATTTTCAAAGGCATGCCTTTAAGCCATGAACACTGAACACTTAAGTCAATTGCTTATCTTTGTATATGGGGAAAATGGAATCATATTACAGTATATGGTCACTGTCAAATAATATTCTAACTCTCAAGGTAACATGTAATGAATATTGCTGTGATAAAGATTTCTTTCTCACCCACTACCAGAGCTGAGTATTATGGGAATATAGTTAATTTTGATTACACATATATTCTTCATACTACTCAGTCTCAAAGGCTTTAGATGAACAAAAGGTGCTTCACAATCTAACTCGTTTTTGGGTCACTCAAGGAATGTCCATTAACTTTGAATTGATTTCATAAGTTTAATCATTTTCTATATTTACTAATGCCATATACAACTACTTTCAATATTAGAAGACATTACAATATTAAAATATTTTTGCATTCATAATCCACATGTAATGAAGAAAAATGATAATAATGGACTTAGAAATGTTAAACAATTTTTCCACAGGAAAGACAGCAATCTGAATAATGAACACAATTATTTTGTTTCTTACATTATAGCATTGGTTGAAGGATTTAATGAAATGAAAACAGACTTCAACAAAAAAAGACTAAGAGGCCTAGGAGGTTATTTTCTCTTACCTAATCTTACAGACAGGAAAGGAGCTCCTTCTGGAGGCACTGAGAATGGAGTTGAGGGATCCCTGAGATTTTCAAGTCAGAAATCCGGAATGGCGTGTGAGACCAGAATGATGGGTGGGATTAAACAGTGAAGCCACATAATGGGCAAGATCAGAGGAGATAGCCTCTTTTGGTCTGTGTTGTTGGGTTCCTTGAGGATTCTGAAGATGATACTATTTCTCAGTAAGGCAGACAGATTAAATGAAAGTACCACCTTTACAAAAAGATGCAGAATTAGAGTGATTAGTTAATGGAACCAAGCCCAGCACAGACTGCTGCTGTAACAGGAAATAAAAACAAACAAACAAACAAACAAAAAACAGTAAAAAAGGGAAGAGTTTGGGGTTTTCTGATTAGACTGAATTGTTTTCTTGTAGTAGTAACAGGTGAAGCACACAAAGATGCAGATGTAAAGGAATGACAATATGTGAAAATCATTAAGTAGCAAGTACAGGAATTGTAGGAACTAAGGCAGAAAACCTCTGCTTTATATTTAATCAGCTGCAGAAGGAGCCACCCAGGCCTTGATAGCTAGACATTTATAGAAATACTATCATAAATCAATAATCAATGAGAATAATGGAGGAAATCAAGATGAAACAGTATCAGGGAGGGATTCGAGTTTGCTTTAGTTCTGTTTTTGGAACAGATGAGCAATTCCTAGAGCCAGTGATTAAAATGATATTTATTTTAAATATATCCTATATATACTTAACAGTTCAGTAAATCCACATGTATATCACTCCCTGTGTTATGTTCATTCTCTCATTTGCCTCCAAAGTAATATTCACACGTAAGAGCCTCTAAAGAACTTTCTTTTTAAATACACAACACACAGAGGGAAGGACAGAGTCAATTCATGTGCTTGTATAGGAAGTCCATCAATTCTACACAATAATCTTCATGCTACTGTCATTTGGTTAGATATGATCTCTGAATTTGGAATGCATGAAAATGTACTCTCATATTCTATTTAATTTTGAAAAATTGAAACTTATGATTGCATATATTATATAGTAAAATAAAAGGATCTTCATGGAGATGCATGAGGGTACTTCCAAAAGTTCATGGAAAATGGAATTAAAAGGTAAATTTGCTTTGGTGCAAAACATTTTGAAACCCATGCATAGATGTTTAATAACATGCATTTTTCATGAACTTTGTGAAGACCCCTCATATTTCCACTTAGGAACATACTTAAGAATAAATACATTTATTGTAGATTAACATTTGTTAGGGATTATAGGAAGCTAATTTTGGTTCTAGAGAACCACCACGTATGTATTACCTGAGATATAAATCAGGGGTCTTAAAACATCTACATATTTTAAACTTATTAAAGAAACATACTCTCTTGCCAGGCAGGATCATCTAGCTGAGAACAAGGATAATCCATGTTCTTTCATTGTTTGGGTTAAAGGCTAAACATCTAAACAAATGCGAGGTGTGAATACTGTCAATACTAAAAGCCCAGTCATTTTCTCTTTAATTTAGAAGGTAACTCACTGTAATTTAACTGAAGTAGTGAACTAATATGATGTTTATAATTGGGATATATCACCATAGAACATTGATGTGGCACTATAAATCCTAGAAATTTTTTGTTGTAGCTCAATTTGGACAAAGTTTAAGAAATATACTGATAATGGTCTACCTATCTAAAGGTCAAATTTTTCTACATCCTCAATTATACTGGAACCTGGCAAGGAAACAGAATATGTACTTTAGGTTTACATCCCAGAATTCAAAAATGTAGTACACTCAATGGTTTATACTTATGTAACAATAAAACTCAGGCCGGGTTTAATTTAGAACTACTCATTAAATCTAGAATATTAACTTATTAAGCCTGAGCCAGAAACTAGGAGATAATTCTGCTAGAAATTGAAACTAACTGATAGTAAAAACTAATAGAATCAGCAATTTTACAAACATTAAGTAAATGCCACTGGCATTAGGGCATTATAACATGGTACATTATGCTCTTAATGAAGAGTTGCATCATAAAAAAAAACTAAATTACATTTACTGTGCTGTTTAGAAGACTAAGGAAATACATATATTGCATTTTAGAAAAATTTCTTACCCCAAAATGATAAAGTAATGATCATAAAAGAAATGAATTCAGCAACTCTTCCCCTGTAGTAACAAGGTAGGATTCTCACCTATTTCTAATTGATTTTTCACTTCATATAATATAGAGCATACACATTTTTATTCCAAGATTTCCCCCATCTATACAGAATATGTGAAATATTGATTTGTTTTTATTAGTCTTTCATGGATAAAGTATGTTAAAAAGCAAAGTGTCGAAAGCTGATGAATGACTTTTACTTACACATTGAAACACTAAATATTCTGGATTCTCCAAGGCTAAATTAAATTCAATATAGTTTTTGGTAAAATGTACTTCATATTTTAAAGTTTCTGGGAACTGTTTATTCATATACAATAAACATACATAGTGATTTTCTAATAGCAGGAACACTTTATTAAGCTGTAAAGACCTTTTTACCAATTCTATGGTAAACAAATTTACTGTAGGTTACTAGAACTGGAATAACTTTAGAATGACTAAGCACATTCTAACATACTAGTATTAGAAATGATTAGAAAACCACGGATCCCTGTATTTATTAAACTGAATCACTTGGCAGTAAAATTCAGTTAAGGCTCTTGGCATTGGTGAAACTTCTTCCCACTCAGACCTGCTGCTGTGGTAGACCTGCACTTCATCTGTGATTTCATCTGGTGCATAATCACCGCCTAATATATAAATTTTATCTTCAATTCCAATTGCACCTGCATTAAAGCCTGCACATTCAAAAGACCCCTCACCCTTCCAAACACAAGTATCTGGACAAAAACTATAAACCTTATAGGTGGAAAGGTCACATATATATAGTGTGCAGTTTACTGGGACAGCTTTAATTAATGTTGCATGAAAAAACTGCCCAAACTCTGCTACTAGTTCAGACCACTGATCAGTTATAGCATTATATTTAAAGAAGCAATCTAGTGATGGGTTAAATGCATCTGTAATCTCTACTTCTGATCCAAGAACATAAATCACATTTTGGCATGCACTTGCTTCTGGATAGTATATGCCTCTGGGTAATGGGCTAACAGATATCCATTCTTTGGAAAGAGGGTTATAAGATTCAACATCTAAGAGACTTTTAATGTCCTGAGAACCTCTAGTCTTTCCACCTATGACAAATAATCTATTGAGAGCCATAACTGATGTATGCATTGTTCTTGGTGTTTTCATAGTTGATACCAAAAAGAAATCATTTTTGACTGGACAGTAGCACCAAGTCTGATCGGTGGCATCATGATAGGATTCAGCAATGTGAAGTCGAACCTTTCTACAACACTTCCCTTTGCAACCACCTGTCAAGAATATTTTCTCTCCATAACTAGACAGACTAGATCCTGGCAAATCAATCAGGTGTGATTGTGGCAGTATTTTCCATGAATCAGTTTTAATATTATAGCAAAACGTATATTGATTTTCTCCATTCTCCTCAGTTTTATGAATGAATATGTATTTTTCAGTTGTGGATGGTCGAGCATCAGGAAAAAGGCCACTAGAACCTTGCACACACTTAATTGCATCCGTGATTATGTCAAAACAGTTTGTGCTTTTGAGCAAACACTCTTCATTGAGCAGACAGTCTTGAAGTGTCTCCTCAGATAACTGGTGTAATCTTACTTTTTTAATCAAATGAGGCAGATGTTTTTGCCTTGATTCTAAGTTATGCTTAGTCCAGCTAAGGACAACCTTCAGTACAGTTTCTTCTTCAGGAACATTTAATTCATCTGATTCCAGACATTTTTGCAGTACTCCAAAATTCATCTCTAAGAAATCACTGGATTTAAATAATAAAGAAAAGTGATGTTGTACAAAGTACAATGCATGATTAAACAGACGAGTAGAGCCATAGCTATCTGATATAGATAATAACTGTAAACAATTGACAAGATTAATACTTTTTATTAAAAAGTCACTGCAAGCTTTGGATAGGAAGGAAACTTGAAGAAATGATGACAACTGGAAGAACATTTCCACATTATCATCCGTTATTTTTGTTTTTCCAGTATAGGCATAATCAAGAAATGCTTTCACTGCTTTGGAGGATAAGTTAGTAATGGTAACACTTCCGTCATCTCTTTCTTTCATGTTTACTTCAAACATAGCCCTGTAAAAATAAAGAACACAAAAGAACAAGTAAACAGGAATATTTTATTCCATAATTATTTTCAATAGTACCCTCAAGCAGTTTCCTTTACCCTTAATTTAAAAACATATTCATAAAATTGTATTTTAATAGCATTCTAATAAATTATCCTAATGTGTATAATAATATACCATATTATTTACTGCCAATAGATAACTTCCATATTAAAAATAAATATATATACATATTATAGTTGAGGTATAGCAACTAGTTCAATATAAAACTATAAAATAAACATTTTATATACTAATCTGTTCTTACATATTATCCATAAAACTAGGGAAAGATTTCTCTAATGGCAGAATTTCTTTATGGGTTAATTAGTATAAACTATGCTGCTAAAATTATGCAAAATATAATGCTTTGGGGTTTAGGATTTAAGATGTTTTCCAAATTTATGTTAGATTTGACACTAATGCAATATGAAAGATGGAGCACAGTGAGATGCCAGATGTTTCCAATGAATCTACCACATAAGACACACATCTGAAAAAAACCACCTTTCATCCAGCATCTTGGGGAGAAGGGAATATAATTTCATGAAACCATAGCGTAGCAGTATATTACACCAAGGCCAAGTGGCAAAAAATAAGTAACAGCCCTTGAAGACAGCGATATACCCTCAATTTTGAATGAAATTAGTTCAAAATTCTTCATAATAAGTTCTATTTTATCCCCACATAGTAAAGTTAAAAGAATCTAAACAACAGGGAGTTTCGTTGGCTCAGTGTAAACAACAATATAGATTATCTGGAAAATGTGTGGGCATGGGCTAAAATGTATTTTACTGTTGGTTCTGGTTAATAATGGTTTATATTTATGCCAGTATTTGTTCAGGACATCTTTGTAAGTAAGGTCACCAGGTGCCCAAGTACTCTGGGGGGAAAAATTTTTACCTAACAGAGTTTCCTCCAGAAGGTAACCAGATTGATTATAGCAGCACAGATCACCTGAATAATGAGGTGCTGATTGAATAAAAAATACTTTCACAAGAAAAGAATGATAAGGTGCCTTCCCACAGCTATTCAGTACTTTTTAATATAAAACAAATGTAGTTATGAAAATTATTACACTTGATACCTTATGCAGGGATTTTCAGTTATGTATATCAATTTTAAAATATTAACCTGTGATGGCAATTAGATTATTAATGCATCTACAGTTAGTTTTGCATAATATTAAGAGTATGTTTTTTTAGAACTGACAAGCTGGGTAGGAATCTAGCCTCTGCCAGTTATTAATTGTGTGACCCTGGGGAAATGTTTTATTGTGCTTCAACTTCTTCACCTGAAAATGGGGATACTGGTAGTATCTCAGTGGATTGTTGGAAGGAACAAATAAGTGAACTAATATAAAGTGTTAGCTGTTAGTGTTATTATTTCAAGAAAACAAATGTTTTCTATCAGATTTATGTATTTTTAGTTTATCATTAGTTTCCACATTTTTAGAAGGCACATATAAGTTCATATTTCTATACTTCATCTTTAAAGTATCCAGTTAGTATCTATTTTAAATTTATCTTATAATAAAGCAGTTAATACATTTGATATCTTTTAAGTTTTATCTCCAGTGACTGATTATATATAGCCATCATAATTTTCATTGTCCAAATAACAAAGTAATGGATATTTATCATGCATTGTGTACTTTTCTAACATTTTATTTTACATTTTCCTTCCAGTTATCCAATGACTGAATTTGATATTATAAATTAGTGAAGTTATCATAAAAGAATGTAATTTGTCAAATTCTAACCACATTTATATATCTTTTATGTGAACTGTGTACTCATTTGCTAAACTACTATTTTTTTTATTTTATTTTATTTTATTTTTTTTTGACAGGCAGAGTGGACAGTGAGAGAGAGAAACAGAGAGAAAGGTCTTCCTTTGCCGTTGGTTCACCCTCCAATGGCCGCCGCGGCCAGCGCGCTGCGGCTGGCGCACCGCGCTGATCCGATGGCAGGAGCCAGGAGCCAGGTGCTTTTCCTGGTCTCCCATGGGGTGCAGGGCCCAAGCACCTGGGCCATCCTCCACTGCACTCCCTGGCCACAGCAGAGGGCTGGCCTGGAAGAGGGGCAACCGGGACAGAATCCCGCGCCCTGACCAGGACTAGAACCCGGTGTGCCGGCGCCGCTAGGCGGAGGATTAGCCTAGTGAGCCGCGGCGCCGGCCCTAAACTACTATTGATAATAAAGGATATGCCATTTTTTCTTTAAAACAAGTAGAAAATAACATTGTTTTAACAATAATTTTAAAAATTAAAAGCAGACCAATAAAAAACTAGGATTATGCTGAACAAATTACTATGGGCAAAAACTATGTACACATACAATTAATTAAAAATAACTTTAACAAGAAGACTACAAATCCAACTGCCACATGAACCTCTTCTCAGCATGAAAACATTATAGCAAAATCCAGCTATTTATTTATTTCCATTTTTGCTATATTAGGAAATACTATTAATATTCATAGTAGCTAATATTAATTAAATGTAGTGGGCACTGTGCTAATCATTACTTATAAATTATTTCATTTGCCCTTCATAATGACCTATGAGTTAGGTTCTTTATTTATTAGCCTTTTTTTTTTAATAGACAAGGAAACTGTAGCCTAAAGAGGTAAAGTAACTTACCTAAGGTCATATATCTAATAAATGGTAGAGTTGTGTTTAGATTTAGAGAATATACCTTAAGAGACCAAGTCCTTAAACATTAGATTGCATAGCTTGCTGTGAAGAAGAGGTGACATGAAGGGTAAAGGAGAAGGAAAGATTTACATGGAAGAAAAATCAGTTTAGAAAAGAGGAAGTATGATACAAGTAGAATATGATAGTGGCAGAGTATAAAAACACTTAAGATCCAGAGGGATTTCAAAGGAGAATAAGACTATCTGACAACAAAAGAATAGTTTCATTAGGCAAACAACTAGTTCAAGACTGTTGTAGCTGAAGTATCACCAGTAAACTGCGGTACAACACTGAGCAAATGCTCCTAAATTCAATGTAAGAAATCCTACAGAGGCAGGTTTTGAGTAGGTAGTAAATATCAACAAATGTTGGTTTATTGAAATCCAATGTATAAGAAATATTCTATTGTCAACAAAGGTAAGTTATAATTAGATCTTGGTAGAACAATAGAGGTTAAATTATGGATTAAAACCAGTATAAATTAACTTGAATTTATCTGTTTTTATCAAGTTTATTACTAGAGATTCAAAACAAGTTTCCTTCAATGTAAAATTGCTTCCAATATTGAATATAATGCAAAATACTGCAATTAGGATTTAGGTCCATTGCAGTATGACTATGGGGACTGAAGGCCTGTGAGACATGAAGGTAGGCTTGTCTGTCTACTGATCAAGCATGCTCACAAGATGGTATCAGCTTGGTATAATTACCATAGCATTATTAGGTCTTGTGTTTGACCTTTAAATTTGTAGGATCTGAAACTTGCTGGATCATGGTGGATTCTTGCAGTGTCATCACTAGAGCATTTCCTATAGGGTGATCTACAAGGGAAATTAAATTATATTAAGAAAGTTCTTTAGCATCAGAACAGTTGAATGCTCTAAAGAAATATTTTTAGCTATAGAAATTTACCTTACCATACACATATCTTTGTCAAAGAAGAGAGAAATTTAAAAATTATCTGGGTTAGAGTTCCTCCTCCTTGGATATTAAATAGGTACAGTACCAAACTGAAATTTATTTTCTCTCCACCTTATTTTCTTTGAAACTCTTTTTTGCATTTTGTCCAACTTGTTCTTCTTTTTCTAAAATGATATAGTGTACAGACACCACACCCCACCTTCAGCAAAGCTAATCACTGATCAAAAGCAATTTTTCCTCTAGAATATTTCAAAGGACTAATGTTCCATGGAACTTTGGGAAATGATTGTCTAGGGAGACTCATGCCTTTAAAAGTGCAGTTTTAAATTATGCTGCTTCCCAGCAGAAGATGGCCCAAGTTCTTGGGCCCCTGCACCCAAGTGGGAAAACTAGAGGAAGCTCCTGGCTCCTGACGTCAGATTGGCTCAGCTCCAGCCATTGCGGCCATTTGGGGAGTCAACCAGTGGATGGAAGATTCTCTTGCTCTCCCTCTCCCTCTCCCTTTCCCTCATCCTCTCCCTCTCTATCTAATAAATAAAATAAATCTTTTAAAAAATTATGCTGCTTCAAAGTTGCTATTGCTGGTTCCAATTGATTTTTCTTTAAGAACTAAAAATTACTGTCATACTGCTGTGGGGGCAAATTGTGTGTACTTATAAAACATATTATAAAATATGAGGCACAGACAAGGTAAAGTACCTGAAAAAGTCACTGCATGCTGCTAACACACAACGATGACAAGGAATTATTTCATCCTTCATGATTATTTTGAAATCATAAAAGATATTTTGTTCTCTAAAATTCTGTAGTACACTTAAAATTTTCTGGCCATGATCTTCTGACACAAGTAAGTTGTTTTTCTTCTCAGATGGAATTCCATTGCATGAGGTTCGCTGGTTGAAATCATATGAATTATCCATAGCCAGTTTCATCTGTTCTTAGAACTAGAGGGGAAAAAAACATCACCAAATAGTAGAGACCTAATGAAAAACTTAAACTCCAGAATTTGCCCTGTTAGTGACAATTTTACAAAAATATGAAGAACAATCATAATATAGTAAATCTTGTTCTAAAGATTTGCTTGCATTACATTTAATAATAAATCTCTTTAATTTACATGAATGTTTAGCTCATTAGAATAAAAATCATATTATTAAGGTCTAACACTCAAGGCTACATAATAGTGTTGAATCACAAACTATAAGTTGTACAAATACATTGCTCATAAAAGATCTCACTACAAAACTGATCTTACTGTCTCACATAAGAAGTAATATTTCTAGTTATTATTTGAACAAATTCCCAAATCACCCATTCTCCTATAATCAATTTTCTTTTGGTAGCAAAACAGCTGTTAATATGTTGAACTAGAATCATAGACTATATGTTTTCCAAAATTATACTTTTAAAAATAATTAGGTGAAAAAGATCATTGTTATGTTGTATTAGGTAGTCATGGCCATTAGCCAGGAAGAAAGTGGCAAGCACTGGTCCAACTCGGCCTATTTGAATGCAGGAAGGAGAAAAGCCAATAACTTTATTTTTTTATTTTTATTTTTTTGACAGGCAGAGTGGATAGTGAGAGAGAGAGACAGAGAGAAAGGTCTTCCTTTGCCGTTGGTTCACCCTCCAATGGCCGCCGCGGCCGGCGCACTGTGGCCAGTGCACCGCGCTGATCCGATGGCAGGAGCCAGGTGCTTCTCCTGGTCTCCCATGGGGTGCAGGGCCCAAGTACTTGGGCCATCCTCCACTGCACTCCCTGGCCACAGCAGAGAGCTGGACTGGAAGAGGGGCAACCGGGACAGAATCCGGCGCCCCGACCGGGACTAGAACCCGGTGTGCCGGCGCCGCAAGGTGGAGGATTAGCCTAGTGAGCTGTTGCGCCGGCCCAATAACTTTATTAAGAAAAGCTTTTTAAATATGAAGTTAGGAATTCAAGATGGTTAATCACCAGATAATTATGAATTTCTCTAACTGCAAATTTCAGCTACAGACATAAAAGTTGCAACACCCAAAGCAAAGAAGTGGGAAACAGAAAAGATGACTGGGATTTAGGGCTAATAGGGAACATTAATTGCCTAGTCCATTTCTGTTCTGCTTTTTATTGCCTTGACATCATGCCAAAACTTAGTGGCTTAAGAGTTTTGCTAACGGTTCCTGCTTGGGGGCTTTCATATGCCATAGTCAGATGACAGCTGTGGCTGAAGTAATCTGAAGGTCTGACTGGTTAGATGAACAATATAGTTTTTTTTTTTTTATTACACCGTATTGAAAGATTAGGTAAGGTAATGGATGAAAAGAAGTCACTGATGATTTATTGTTACAGTGGGGAGAGAATGGATTATAAATTAAAGACAACACAGTGGGCACAATTTGAATAAATTATTTTAAGAAGTTCAGCAAGGTGGGGGGATTAAAGAGCATGTAGACGTGGGAAACATCATGCTTTGTTTTAGGAAAAATCTTGAGCATATTAAGACACTGAGGAGAAAAGTGGGAAATTCTTACAACATCTAATGTTGGTATGTGCAGGGCAGGCATTTGGATTAATAGTTCAGATGCTATTTAAGATACTTGTGTCCCATACAGGAATGTGTGGATTTGATGCCTGCCTCTGCCAATAATGCAGAGTCTGGGAGTATTGGTTCATGTAATTGGGCTACTGCCACCCACGTGGGAGACCTGGGTTGGATTCTGAGCTCCCAGTTGCCACTCTGACCTAGTCCTGGCTGTTTCAGGCATTTGAGAGTGAACCAGCAGATGTGGCATTATCTGTGGATCTGTCTCTCTGCCTCAAATAAAGTTCAAGAAATTAATTCAGTATATATATTCATATCACAAAGCTTTTTTTTTTTACTTTAAACCAATAAATTGGAGAACAATGGTATAAAGTTAAACTCCCATTTCTGTCAACAAGTAAACATAGGCTAACAAATGGGTAGAAATTCTAAACTTTTATAGCTGTTTAATAATATAAGAAGCCAGAGGTATCAGGATTAATAGTAAGTATTTTGTAGAGATCTCATTCAATGCTTATAATAATCCTTTATGATTAGTATTACTAATGACTTTTTCCAATATAGCAATTGGAGGTTCAGATTCAATAATCTGCCTAGGAACACAGAACTAATAGACATATGCTTGTTTCACTCAAAGTCCATGTTCTTTTTAATACAATTTTAACACTCAATTTTAATATCAAATAAAAGCCCAAAAAGTAAATTTAGTGCTCATAAGATCCAATCATAAATGTATGGGCCCAAAGTTACCATGACAATTTAAGATCTTTTTAAAAATGTTAATTTTATTTTATTTGAAAGGAAGAGAGAGGTAGAGAAAGAAGCAGACAGACAAATAGAGATCTACCATTCTCTGGTTCACTCTCTAAATGTTTGTAATAGCCAGGACTGGACCAGGCTGAAGCTGAAATCTGGGAACTCAACCTTGGTCTCTCGTGGGAGACAGCAGGGACCTAAATAACTCATGGCATTCAGCTGTTTTCCAGAGTGTACATTAGCAGGATCTGGAATCTGGAGTAGAACTGGAGCTGAGACCCAGCATTCTGAAGTGGGATTTGAGTGTCCCAAATAGTATCTTAAGCACAATGTCAAATACTTATCCTTTAAGATCGTCCTTAACAAAAAAAGATATATATGGCAATACTAGTTAATATTTATTGAATGTAAATGGTAGGATGTACAAGGTACTGGTCCACAGTTTTCAATTTTTATAAATATAACCTCCATAAAAAAAAAAAAAGAGAAAACAAAGCAGACTCCTTTGAACGACCCTGGGACATGCAGAACAAATGACTCTGGTTAGTTCCTAGGGTTTTCTTTTTACCTGATAGAGACTAGAAACTGAAGAAGCAGGCAATCCTGAAGCACTGGTGGGCACACACATAACGAAACCCACGAAAAAAAACTTGTTCTTTACTCACAAGACCAGGAAAGCTGAACACCACCAAAAAATAGTGCTTTTCACTCACTTGTATTTGTAAAGGTGCAATAGAAAGTCTAGAATTCCACACATTGTAGGCTATAATGTGATGAAGCCAGTATTACTGTGGTGCTCTAGATAAAGCCAAAACTCTCAAATAAACTAAAACAACAACAACAAATTCTACAGCCACAAATAAAAAGCTCTCATGAATATAGATGTAAAAATTCTTTTAAAAATTACCAAAAGGAATTAAGTAATATATAAAAGGAATTATACACTGTAACCAAGTAAGTTTATCCAAAATGTAAAGCTTGTTCAACGTTAGAATATGAATCATATATATTAGCAAGCTGAAGAATAAAAATTACAGGGTCATATTAATTGACACAGAAAAAAATTGACAGAATGCAAGAAGCATCCCTATGAAAAACTTCTAGCAACAAAGGACTAGAGGGAGAAGTTCTCCCCTAAGTTGGTAAAGAGTATGCAGGAAAAAACCTGTGGCCAACATTATATTAAATGATAAAGGATTATCATTATTATATTATTATGAGAAAGAAAATAAAGAAAATAACCAAGGATGTTCATTTCTTTTTTAAAAAATTATTTTTCGTTTTCTTTGAGTTGGAGAGAGAAAGATAGAGATCTCTCAGGTGCTAGTTCACTCCCCAGTGCCCCAGTTTGCCAGGGCTGGGCCAGGCGAAAACTGCTTCCAGGTCTCCCATGTGGGTGACAGAGTCCCAAGTGCTTGAGCTATCATCTGCTGCCTTCTGGGATGTGCATTAACAGGTAGCTGAAGTGGAGAAGCCAGGACTCAGACAAGGCACTTGGATATGGGATACGGACTTTCCAAAGAGTAACTTAACCACTGTATCAAATGGGCCTGCCCCAGATATCCTTTCTTCATGGTACTAGAAGCTCAGCCAGTACACTAAAGCAAGACAATTCAATAAAAGGCATATATAGGGGAAAAGAAGAAACAAAACTGTCTCTATTTGCAGATGTCAAGGTAGTTTATAAGAAAATCCCAAGAAATCTACCAAAAAAACTCGCAGAATGAGAGTTTATATGACAGAAGAGCAAAGCACAAAAATCAATGGTATTTCTATAGCAATGAACACATGGAAGCAAATTGTAATACAACAGCTTAAAAAAAGGCAGCAAGGAAATAGGATAAATCAAAACATGAATAGGACTTATATAATGAGAACTACAAAATACCAACAAAAAAATAAAAAAGACCTAAACAAATGGCTAGACATGCCACGTCTGTGAAAGGGACAATTCATCATAGTAAAGAAGTCACTTACTCTCATGTTGATATACAGGTATAATATAACTCCTATCAAAATCCCAGCAAGAGTTTTTTTTTTTTTTTTTTTTTTTTGGTAGATACAGATGAGGTTATTATAAAAATTAGATGGAGTGGTAAAGAAACTAGAAAATATAACACAATTTTGAAAAAAATAATACTATGGGCATAGTTAATCTATTCACTTTAAGATTTATCAGCTACAGTAATCAAAACTGTGATATCAGCAAAAGGATGGACACATACATCAGTGGAATAGAATATGGGGAATGGAGATATACCCTCACACAAGTATAGCCAATCACTTTTGACAAAGGTGCAAATGTAATTCAACTGAGGAAAAAAATCTTTTCAAAAAGCAGTGCTGAAGGAAATAGATATACACAGACAAAACAATAAACCTTGATCTAAATATACATCCGACCAAAGTTAACTCAAATGGATCACAAATTTAAATGAAAAACATAAAATATAAATGTTTAGAAGAAAATCCAAGAGAAAATCTTTGTTATCATGATCACTATTAGTCAATGAGCTCTTAGACATGACATCAAAAGCAGAATTCATAAAAGAAAAACAATATGATGGGTTTCATCAGGATTAAATTTTTTTCTTCGGTGAAAAATCTTGTTAAGAGGATGAACAGATAAGCTACAACCCAAGACAACATATCTGTAAAACAAGTTGCATAAATGTAGAACATGCAGAGAACTCTCAAAACTCACCAGTATAAAAACAAAACAATCTCATTTAAAAATGGGTAAAAGGTGGACAGTGGTGTGGCATAGCAGGTAAAGCTGCCACCTATAACACTGACATCCCAAATGGGTGCTGGTTCATGTCCCAGTTGCCTCACTTCCTATCCAGCTCCCTGAGAATGGCTTGGGAAGAGCAGGCCTGGGTCCCTGCTATCCATGTGGGAAACTCAGAAGAAAAGATGCAATTATTAGGACCAAAACAAATTAAGATCACAAAGAAATATCACTACTCACCTATAAGAGTAGCTAAAATTAAAAAAAAATAGTAATATCAAAGGCTTGAAAGGCTGCAGAGATATTGGATCACCCATATATAGCTGGTGGAAATAGTTGGGCAGTTTATAAATTTTAATTTAATTGAAAAACTGAGAGAGGGGCAGAGAGACAGAAAGGCAGAAGAGAAAGAGCTTCAATATGTTGGTTCACTTTCCAAATGCCCACAACAGGCAGGGTTGGGCCAGACCCTAAAGGGAGCTAGGAAACCTACCCATGGCTCCAGCATGGGTGGCAGGGACCCAAGTGCTTGAGCCATCACAAACTGCTTCCCAGGGTGTGCATTGGCAGGAAGCTAGATCTGAATTGAAGTTGCCAGGACAACAGATATGGGCACTCAGATATGGGGTTTGGACATCCAAATGGCATTTTAAATCCTGCATCAAATGCCTGTCGAGGCAATTTCTTAAAAATGAATATGCTAGTACATTATCCAATAATCATACTCCTGGGCATTTATTCTAGAGAAATGAAAACTTAAATATGCACAAAATCTTGTACATGCTGTTCCACAACAGCTTCATTTGTATGGTCAAAAACTGAAAACAACCCAAATGTTTCTCAATAGGTGACTGTGGCACATCCATGAAACACTACTCACCTTTAATATGGAATATACTATTAATACACATAACGACCTAGAGGAATTTCAATGGCATTGTGATGAGTTAAAAACAGCCAACTGAGTTACATGTTATATGGTCCCACATAATAACATATATAACATTCTTGAAATGCCAAAATTATAGACATGCAAAACAGGTTAGTGGTTTCTAGGGATTGAGGATGGTGGAGGATGCGAGAAGGGCAGTGGGTATGAACAAGAGAGACATTTATAGTGATCTATAGCGAACTGTATCTTGATGTTGGTGAGAGCTATAGGAATCCACATGTGTGAGAAAATGACGTGGGACTACATAATCACATGTACCAACATACCAAAAATCTACACTACCAAAGTGATAATAATTATATAGGACATGACCATTGCCATTGGGAAAATGGGCAAAGCTACATGAGAACTGTATACTATCTTTGCAACTGTATATATATATATGTGTGTGTGTGTATGTGTGTGTGTGTATACATATATATATATATACAACTGTATATATATATATGTACATATATATATATATAAATTGTATCCAAATAAAAATGAAAAGGTCAATTTAATTTAAAAACTATTTTGATATTCTAGTTTGCTCTTGCTCAAAATGCTTAGGAAATATAATGAAAACATCTTTCTATTTTTGTTTTAAATGATTCCTCAGCATTTAAAAATAAGTAGAATGAGTGCTTGAACTACTGGGTAAATCTGCTGGCCAGGATGCCTGCATTTCATATTAGAGTGCCTGGGATGCAGTCCCTGCTCCACTCTCAGTTCTACTTACTGCTAATGAGCACCCAGGAAGACAGCAGGTGATGGTTCAAGTACTAGGACCCCAGAAATCCATGTGGGAGACCCAAATTGAGTTCCTGGTTCCTGGTTTCTGCTTGGTACTATCTTAGCTGTTGTAGACATCTGGGGAGTGAAGAATACCAAAGAACGGGAGCTCTGTCTGTGTCTCTAACTCTCTACTGCTCAAATAAATAAAAAATTAAAAAGTAGAGAAGAGAAAAAAAGAGCAAATAGGTACCCAAATCAAAGATTTAAGATGATAAAACTATATTTATGCATAATGATATTGGTATGGAGAAAAACAATTTCAGAAAACCCAACCAAAACCCTTAATTAATTGTATTATCATTAAAAACAAATACTGGGGCCGGCACCATGGCTCACTTGGTTAATCCTCCACCTGTGGCACCGGCATCCCATATGGGCACTGGGTTCTAGTCCCAGTTGCTCTTCTTCCAGTCCAGTTCTCTGCTGTGGCACCGGAGGGCAGTGGAGGATGGCCCAAGTGCTTGGGCCTCTGCACCCGCATGGGAGACCAGGAGGAAGCACTTGGCTCCTGGCTTCGGATCGGTGAAGCACTGGCCGTAGCAGCCATTTTGGGGGTGAACCAATGGAAGGAAGACCTTTCTGTCTGTCTCTCTCTCTCACTAACTCTATCTGTCAAATAAAAAACAAACAAACAAACAAAACCAACCAACCAACCAAACAAAAAGTATATAATTGGGGCCAGTGCTATGGCTCAGCAGGTTAAAACCCCAGCCTGAAGTGCCAGCATCCCATATGGGTGCCGGTTCAAGACCTGGCTGCTCCACTTCCGATCAAGCTCTCTGCTATGGCCTGGGTAAGCAGTAGAAGATGGCCCAAGTCCTTGGGCCTCTGCACCCACATGGGAGACCCAGAAGAAGTTCCTGGCTCCTGCCTTCGGATCTGCACAGATCCAGCAGCTGTGGCCAATTGGGGAGTGAACCAGAGGATGGAAGACCTCTCCATCCATCCCTTTCTCTCTCTCTCTCTCTCTCTCTCTGCCTCTCCTCTCTCTGTGTAACTCTGACTTTCAAATAAATAAATAAAACTTTTAAAAAAAGTAATTAAAAAATAAAACTTGACATGTATACTCTAATGTGTACTCTATACAGAATGACAATTAAGCTGAAATTTTCCATTTCTTATATTTGGTTTGAAAAAAGCTCTCTTTGTATAAGTACATTTTGCAAATAACAAAGCAAGAGGATCCTAACTAGCCCATCATTCACTAGTGACTCCTACTTCAGCATTTGGAAGTTTTGGCTTCCTCATCTATAGGATGAACACAATTATCTCACTGAACTATTACGATATTTAATGATATTATGAACATTAAATTAATATTATCAAGTGATATATAAATAGTAACAATTAAAACCAGTATTGTTAAACAATTCTCAGTTCCTGGAAAAGCATTTGTAAGGCAATCATATTTTTCCAAATACTCTTCAAATTTGATTATGATATTCCATGGGTGTTAGGACAAATTTTTGCACACATACCTGAAATTGACAGACATATTATAATAAATTTGGGTGGGTAGCAGTCATGACAAATTTGTCAGTAGATGTGTATTAATTTTGCAAAATATCTTGGAAGAAAACCCTGGAGATCATAATGGACACTTGCTTAAGAAATCATATATCAGGGCCGGTGCGCGGCTCACTAGGCTAATCCTCCGCCTGCGGTGCCGGCACCCCAGGTTCTAGTCCCGGTCGGGGCACCGGATTCAGTCCCAGTTGCCCCTCTTCCAGTCCAGCTCTCTGCTGTGGCCTGGGAGTACAGTGGAGGCTGGTGCAAGTGCTTTGGCCCTGCACCTGCATGGGGGACCAGGAGGAAGCACCTGGCTCCTGACTTCAGATCAGCGCAGCACTGGCCAAAAGAGCCATTTGGGGTGTGAACCAATGGAAAAAGGAAGACACTTAGGAGCATGTCAGTCAATTAATTTAACTTACATTTTTCCTATTATATGTGTACAAGGGTGCTATATGATTGTTTCTTAAAAATGAAAAATCGCAATGAAAAAGTGTTGTACTGAGGCCAGTGTAGTGACGTAGTACGTAAAGCTACCACCTGCAGTGCTGGCATCCCATGTGGGTACCGGTTCTAGTCCCAGATGCTTCACTTTTGATCCAACTCCCTGTTAATATGCCTGGGAAACTAGCAGAAGATGGCCCACATCCTTGGGCCCTTGCACCCACATCAGAGACCCGGAAGAAGCTCCAGGCTCCTGGCTTCAGATCAGCCCAGCTCTGGATGATGCAGCAATTTGGGGAGTAAGCCAATGGATGGAAAATATCTACGTCTCTCTGCCTCTTCCTCTCTGTAACTCTGCCTTTCAAATATAATAATTCTTTTTTTTTTTTTTTTTTGACAGGCAGAGTAGACAGTGAGAGAGAGAGAGAGGGAGAGAGAAAAAGCTTCCTTTTCCGTTGGTTCACCCCCACAATGGCCGCTGCAGCCGGCATGCTGCGGCCAGCCCACCGCGCTGAACCGAAGCTAGGAGCCAGGTGCTTCTCCTGGTCTCCCATGTGGGTGCAGGGCCCAAGGACTTGGGCCATCTTCCACTGCACTCCTGGGCCACAGCAGAGAGCTGGACTGGAAGAGGAGCAACCAGGACAGAATCTGGTGCCCCGATCGGGAATAGAACCCGGTGTGCAGGCGCCGCAGGTAAAGGATTAGCCTATTGAGCCATGGCATTGACTCCAAATAAATAATTCTTAAAAAAAAAAATTGTCCCATAAATTGGCATTTTTTTCTTTCCTAGTAGTACATAAAATAGTATTTCATCAGATCACATGTAAGTTACAATGAAGCATCTTTCTATCCAAAACACTGAATCAATTTCTATAACTATTCTCTCTTTTTAAAAAATATCTTCCATTAAAACTTGATATAAATTATTGAATTAATAAAAGTATGAGAATAAAGCCTTTGGTATAAAATAAGGCAAAGAAAATAATATATGACTTGCCAGAAGTAGAATAGTAAACTAAAGCTATGCTTTGACTGATCTGGGCACTGATTTCATTGGGTTTTCTGGGATTAGGAGTTTGGACAGTGACATTTCAATATACAGCATAACTTCTGACCTATTCAATAAATGTATTATGTGTGCTAACTATACGACAGGCCCTGAATTTGGCTCTAGAGATAACATGGAGAATAACAAGCAAACATAATTCCTGATCTTTTTGGGTTTAGCATCTAGTGAGGAAGACTGACAATAACTGATAAAATTACAAGTTGCTATAAATAGGACTGGTGAATGGAAATGAAATTGAACAGTGGGAGGTGCTCAACTTCAGGTAATAATAATAGTTATTAGTGAACACTTATATAGTACTGTCTATGTGCCAGATTCTGTCCTACATGCTTTGGATACTCTTTTACTCTTCCAAACAACTGTATAAAGCAGAGACTATTATTATCCATAAGTTATAGAAAGGGAAAATGAGGTTTCCAGAATGTAAGTTTCTAAGGCCACACAGCAAGTAAGCCAGGAGCCAGGATATGAGCCCAGGTATGTGGCTTCAGAGCCCTTCCTGCTATTTATTACATTTGGGAAAGACTTTCTGAGTTGACATTTGAGACATGAATGATGGAGAGTGGGGTTGGCGAGCACAATCATGTACAACAGGGCTTCAAAAAGTTCATGGAAAAAAGTGGAGTTCCATTCAATTATTGGTTATAGCCATTGTCTACAGTCTCCTTAAATTAGGATCTTTTTGCTTTTTACTTGTTAAACTTTTTATTTGGCAAAATATTAAGCCTTTTTATTGTAATATAAATTTAAAATATGCTATTTCAGAAACTAAAAAAAAAACAGAAGAAAGGGAGGAGGATGGAGGTTAGGAAGGAGAGAGGAAGGGAGGGAGGAAGGGAATATCATTTTGTTCTTTGAACTGTATCTATAAAACACATTAAATATGTTAAAAAGTAATTAAAAATTAAAAAATAAAAAATTCACAAAATTTTCATGAACTTTTAAAAGTCTATTGTATGAAGTCCTAAAGTGAGAAAGGAGTCCTTCAGTTAGGAAATTAAAGACAGCCATTGTGGCTGCAGTGTAATTCATGAGAGCAAGTGTCAGGAGACAAGGCTGCCAAAGGTGCTAACTCATGTAGGATTCTAAGGTCACAAAGAACTGGGATTTTATTCTAAGTGTAACAGGATCCACTGATGACTTTAAATTGAACACTGACATGTTCTGATTTTTTAGAAAAGTATTTCTATCAGATATAGGAGGAATGTACTAGAAGAAGGTAAGAGTAGAATTTATTTTTTTATTCAGCCAATGTTAAAAAAAAGTTTATGAGCTAGCAGACATTGTTCCAGATACTAGGACACAGCTGAAAACAACACAGACCAGGTCCTCCACTCTGAAGTGCATTTTAGAGTGATAAACACATGCAGACCGGTTTGTACACCACTACCCCTCCCTTCCCACATTAATAATTTTACCTACTCTCCTGGACATTTCCCATCACCATACACGTTTAAACAAAAACCTCTCCTTTGACCTTGTGATCCCATTTCTACTTCATAGCCCAGAAAAACTTTAAAGAACACTCTGTGGTAGCATCATGTCTGTTTATGAAGTTCTTTTATCCTATTAAATTTTATATCCTATAAAATTGTCAATATTTTCGCATTGCTATCTGGAAGTCAAAATGTTCGCTTCTCTTTCCTCATCTTGTTTTACCTCTCAGGAATATTCACAGCTAACTAGCTCCTCATTCTTGAAACACTCAGCTCTTAGTTTCTGTGCCACACCACTCTTCAAGTCCCTATCTTGCTGGGCTCTTCCTCTCAGTCTAATTAGGAGGCAATATTATCATAGTGATTAGGAGAATGGATTTCCAGATTTAGCTCTGAAGATAGGTTGTGCTTACAGCATGGAGGACAGATATTGGAAGGCAATGCTTCTCTTTTTTGTGCAGGCTAGGAAACTATTTATTTCAGATGAGGATTTAGATGTCAGTGTTAACAATGGTGATGAAAAGAATAGATAAATTTAGCTGTATTTTATAAATAGAACCAACATGATTTGGGGATGGGTTGGATATAGGGAGTGAAGGAGAAGAATCATCAGTTGCTAGGAGAATTATGGAGCTATTTATGAAGTCTTGGAAAAAAAAGGTTAGAGATAGAATAAAATTTGTGACCCAATGAAGAGCTAGTAAATACTACATAAAAATCACTTATTCCTAGAGATGACTTCATAGTTTTGCATTAAATTAATACTTAGGAGAGGTAATGTGATTTACTCAAAGTCACAAAAAACTAGAAATAGAAAACAAGTCTCTTAGAGTCCTGGCAAGAATCCCCGGATTAGAATCAAGAAAGAACACCATCACTCACTAACTGGGTAAGCCTCTCTAATGTTACTTTTCTCCCCCTGGACAATGTAATAAAAATATTTTAAGAAAATTTTTGGCTTATTGTATATAGGTAGGAAGTCATTAATTACATATTTATAATTCTTGTAAAAAAGTAAGGATAAAAAGACAGACAAAATATAAAAATCAGTATTACTGTGGTGAGAATAAAATCTATCATAAAAGTAATTTTGTAGCATTTATTCATAATGTTTGGAACAGTTAAGGTCTATATGAAATTCCTTCTCAAGTAGTATACATTCTAATTTGCAAGGTAATCATATACAAGATAAGTATATAATTCAGTATGATAAGCTATCATAAGGCAGTACTAGGATAATGGCCCAGTGAATTGTAGAAACAATATTGTTAACAAAGTGCTCTGGAATAGCCCTTAAGAGAAGATAAGGTTTAAGCTAAGCCTTGAAGGACAAGTAAGATTTTAAAAAGTAAATATGGAAAGGGATTAAATCAACCTATATAGAGTACTCATTAGTGTCCCAGGTTTGGGGCTGAGGGTGGGGAGCAGTCAGAGTGAGCTATGTTAGATTGAGTGGGCAGGAAAATTCTGTTGGTACGACATTTGAGCCTGATACAGAGAAATAATAAATATGATGGTGGAAGGATAGAATATTCTAGGCAGACCAAACAAGTAAAAGTAACCACTACACTATCTGCCTGAATACTAGGCCCCTTAGCGCTGATGTCCAGCTCAATGGTAAAAGAATGGAATAGAAATTCCTTAACCTGCATTTACATAAATATACAAATTCTGTTTCTGAGCTCAGTTTTTCCATCAGTAATAATAACCACCACAGAGAACAGTTTTAAGATAATATACCTAGGTATGTTTTAGAAACACAAAATACACCAAAATTAGAAAAAAGAACATTCTAAAAGGAAAGAAAAAGTTATGATACAATGCTTACATAGTTAAAAATGGAAAACTGAATGATTATTGCTGATCCATGTATGTAGTAGAGTACCTTTTAACTTTATATTATCTTTATATTTTGCTTTATTGTAGGTTTTTTATGTGTATCCTTCACTTGCCTTGGAGATTGTAAGCTCCCTGCAGGTGGTTAAGTAGATCTTAAATATGGTACCTTACCTAGGCTTGTATAAGTATTAGCTAAATTGACATATCAAGTAATTCATTTTGCTGTCCTTGGAGGGTGTATGTATGTGTTTTCAAAGTCCCATCAAATTGCAAAGATTCCAAGGGGAATAACAGGAAAAGTTCATGGAAAAATATACAGAGAAAAATATAACAGAACCCTTCTTAAGACAGACATAACTGACAATTGTGTTGGTTACTCTTGTCGACCTTTTCCTGATAGTTCCTGGCAGCCAAAGGAAGTCGGGAGTCGGCTGAATCTCACTTTCTGGCACTTAATCTAATACCAAGTTAGGCATTTGACTACTTTCACTGCAGAGACACTTTCCCATAGACCAAAACCTGCAGGGGACGTTGGTCCCGCGGGCTCCCACAGAACAGTCACCAGAAGTGTACACAGAGCTATACACACAGAGACATACATCACTACGACCACTCGTAAAGTCTGAGAAACTGCAAAGGCACCAAGTCTGAAAAGCCGCTGGTTATTTACCCGGTTCTGTAGCTGTCAGAGCAAGGACCAGTGTGCTATGATGGGAACAGTGATGCCCCAACAACAGAATCTCGTTTTAGAGAGATTCTAAGGCTCTAACCCAGGTTTGGAGACCGCAAAGCAGCACCTGGGTCTCTCCAACGCCCCGAAGACGGTCAGCATCAGCTTAGCTGCTCGCTGGCAGCCTCGAACTTGGGGACGGAGCCCTGTGCTAGGGCAGGTATCAGGGTGGGCAGCTTCTAGAGGCAGAGAGTGGCCTGGGTCAGGGTGGGTCTTGGGCTGATGGGGACGGCGGGTGGGAACATGGTGGGGGGGGGGGGAGGGAGGAAAGGAGTCGATTCAAGGCCGCAGCACTGCACAACTCCAGGGGCCACCGCGGCAGTCTCCTTCTAGCCGCGGAGACCTCCCCCTGGACCCAGACACGAAGGAGCAACAAAAGCAGCTGAAGCCAAGGGGGTCCGCTTTTCTGTCACATAAGCCAAGCTCATCCCCAACTACTAAGGCGCTGCCACCCCACTCCTCCCTCAGACCCCGGAGCTCACCCACCTGCAACTGCAGTCTCTGAAGTCTCCACCCCAGACTCCCTGCCTCCAGAGAACTGGCTGCGATTGGCTTGCACCGCTGTCCCGTTAGCGCTTCCCCAAGTGTGAGTGGCGTTAACTGTCAGGCTCGCGGCCGTGGTCCCTCCCTTCTTCTAGCCGAAGCCACGCCCACGTGACGCCACAGATGCCGCAGAGCGCAGAGGCGGATTTCCATCCTGGTCCCCAGCCACTTTCTCTGACAGGAAGCGGCCGAGCCCGGGTTGGGGCCGGGAGTGCTCCGGATGGGCAACGTGCCGTCTACGTAGAGCGGCGCCACGCCCCCTGCGCCAGACGCCGGGAAGAAGGGGGTGGAGCCGTGTTAGCGTCCGCGCCATCAGGCCGGAGGTGGCGGCGAGGGCCGGTCCTAGTGTATGGTTTTCCCCGCCAAGCGGCTGTGCTTGGTGCCATCCATGGAGGGCGTCCGCTGGGCCTTTTCCTGTGGCACCTGGCTGCCGAGTCGAGCCGAATGGCTGCTGGCGGTGCGGTCGATCCAGCCTGAGGAGAAGGAGCGCATTGGCCAGTTCGTCTTTGCCCGGGACGCTAAGGCAGCCATGGTACTACTGGTCTTTGGTATTTAGAGCCCAGGAAGCAGCTGTTGGGGTGGGAGGTGGGCCGGGTTGTGGAGACCTCCTGGCCTGGTGTCCTCGCCGTACTCGGGACCAGGAGTGGCCGGCCCTGGCCCGGCGTGCTCGCGGCCTATTCTCCTCGGTCTTTGTAGCCGCCTTTGAGGCCTCCATCTGCTGTAAAGTGCGCTCCTCCGCTCTAATTCAAAATTCGAGACGCCACAGAACCAGAACCTAACTGTAGAGAAGGATTGCCAAGTAGTTGTGTTTTTCATACTATTTTATATTTTTAGTTTATAAAATGTCCAGAACGCTCAGATTCTTTTTAATTGGGTTCATAGCCCAGGCTTAGTCTGCCTGTTAAATATCCCACCTCAGTCCAAAGGCACCTTGCACGTGGTAGGCCCCAGAAAGCGTATGACTGTTCATTGCATTGTACACCACGGGACTGGGAAACACGAAGCCAGCCTCTGCTTTCACCCATGGAGACCCAGGGAGGATACGGTCCTAGGCTCACTTTCCTGACCGGAAAGCTTGGAAAATAGTATCTTAAGTGGATCGATAAATGTTAGTTAGATATTTTTGTGCAACAAATGGAAAACTGGATTTCAAAATAAATGCCACGTAGTGCAGTTAGAAACAACTGCCAGTTACCATCACTTCAAAGACAGTTCTTTTCTTGAAAGTGTTCCCATATTGAAACAACTTTCCGTTTGAAATGTGGGCCCAGTTGATAATTTTGGAAGTATGTTGGTGACTGTTCTTTAGACTTTTTAATAGTTTGTCAGAGTTTGTTTAATTAATTTTAAAGTCTAACTCTATTTTACATTTTATTTATATTTTATGTATAATGATATTTTATATTTTAAAGAATGTATTTTCTGTCATGCCTTTGGAGTCTTTCGTGTATTCATAGTAATTTCATAATTAATGGTGGGAGAATGGAACAAGAGTGTGTGTTGTCAGTTGTTCTGAGTGATCATTGTGGTACATAGGATCTAGAAAAATCATTGGTACATATGTACAGATATATGTACAGTAGGCCTGTAAGTATAGAGTCAGCCTAATGTCCAGTAACAGAAGTAGTCAGTACCTTTATTGTACCTCAGAGCAGTTACAGGTCACTTAGTGACAGAGATGTGGTCTGAGAAATGTGTCACTTGTACAAACATTATAGAGTGCTATGATATCACAAGGTGATAATCGTGTCATTGACTGAAAGTTATGTGGCACATGGCTGTATTATGAAATATTGTGCTACAGAGAAAAGTGCATGGGATAATACTCATACTTTATAAATTAAAAAGCTAATACATGATGGACTACCACATATGGTAACACTTCATAACTGTGTTTCTTTAGAGAGAGTTAGTGAAAATTTAGGCAGATGTACATGTGTTTAAATACTTAGAGAAACAACTGGAAGGATGCGTGCATGGAGGTGAGTGCTAAGTCTCTAATGTTATGTCTACTTAAGCATTACTTAAATCTTAATGCAGTGTATTTAATGGTTATGTACTTCTTAAACTTTTAGAAACACCAAAAATATGTTTTGTTAATTATAGACCACATACCCGTATCTTTAATATACATCAATACAAACTAAATGTTTTGTGTACTTACCAGGCTGGTCGTCTGATGATAAGGAAATTAGTTGCAGAGAAATTGAATATCCCTTGGAATAATATTCGTTTGCAAAGAACTGCAAAAGGAAAACCAGTTCTTGCAAAGGACTCATTGAATCCTTACCCCAATTTCAACTTTAACATCTCTCATCAAGGGGACTTTGCGGTGCTTGCTGCTGAACCTGAACTACAAGTTGGAGTCGATATAATGAAGACTAGTTTTCCAGGTAATGTTGCATTTTTGTAGTACAGAAGTTTACTGTCTTAATTTCTCAGTTCTTATCCATTGATTAATCTCAGGTTAGGAAAGAAATTCTAGCTATTTAAATTTAGGTGGCTTTGCTTAATACTCCAGGCAATGTATGTAAGAGACTATATATCTGAAAGGGGTATATTTCATTGAATATTTAGCAGACTTCCACATAAATGATAGGTATCCATTACTTGGGATTCATATAATGCTTTTCCTAAAGTGAAATATAAGGATTTTCTTTTTGAATGGCATCTGGATTTATACCTTCATTTAAGCATTTACCACAGTTTATATGTAAGTTGTTTGTTTATTTAACAACTGTCAATGGTAAGATACATTGTAGTTTTTTTTTTTAAGATTTATTTATTTATTTGAAAGGCAGAGTTACAGAAAGAGAGGGAGAGACAGAGAGAGGGATCTTCCATCTGCTGGTTCACTCTCCAAATGGCTACAACATCAGCGCTGGGCCAGGCCAAAGCCAGGAGCCAAAAATTTCATCCAGGTCTCCCAGATGAATGCAGGGGCCCAGGCACGTGGGCTATCTTTTGCTGCTTTCCAGGGCGGAGGATCAGAAGTGCAACAGCTGGTATTTGAATCAGCACCCTTAAAGGTTACTGGCACTGCAGGTGGTGGCTTAGCCTACTGCCCAATAGCACTGGCCCCACATTGTAGTTATTAGAGATACATGTATTTGTACTATATCTAAATACAGCTTGATTTAGCACATTTTTATAAGCTGAAGAGCAAGCCTCACCAAAATATTTAAGTTGTATATATATTGCCTTAGAAATTTAATACTTGTGGCTTTGGGAACTGCTAATGTTTATTGTAGAATTGAGTTTACCAAAGACTATTTTAATATTACACACTAAGTACAGTTCTGTTAATTATCCTATAATTATCATAGTCACTAACTTTTAGTGAGCATGTAGTATATATGTCATGGCATTTTTATTAAGTACTTTACTAACATTTTCTGTTTTAATTCTGCCGAACTGCCCTATAATGAATATGCTATTATTTTTACCAAAAGATAATAGACAGAAAAAAGCAACTGGTAGGAGAACTGCTCCTGCTTTCACAGTACAACTTACTAATCTTCACCTGGCCTCCACAGGATCTTTGCTTATGTGATTCTATCTGGAAGGCTTGTGTTAATTTCATACCCAACCCCATTTCTATAGAGATAATTCTTAATTTATTTACTGGTTTGACTTCACCTCAGCCTTACTTTATGGAACCTTTTATGAAATTTCACTCTAGGTTCCTTTATTGTTGGCACTTGTAAAATATGTTTCCTTTATTCTAATTATTGCAACTTAAAATTATTCATTGTCTTTTCCTTGGTCATTATAAGCCACGTGAGAGCAGGATTTGTGTTAACCTCATCAGGGTTTGATCCCGGTGCCTGGTACATAATGGTACTTAAAGAGTGTTGAATGAGGCTGGCGCCGTGGCTCAATAGGCTAATCCTCCACCTTGCGGCGCCGGCACACCGGGTTCTAGTCCCGGTCGGGGCGCCGGATTCTGTCCCGGTTGCCCCTCTTCCAGGCCAGCTCTCTGCTAGGCCAGGGAGTGCAGTGGAGGATGGCCCAGGTGCTTGGGCCCTGCACCCCATGGGAGACCAGGAAAAGCACCTGGATCCTGGCTCCTGCCATCGGATCAGCGCGGTGCGCCGGCTGCAGCGGCGGCCATTGGAGGGTGAACCAACGGCAAAGGAAGACCTTTCTCTCTCTGTCTCTCTCTCTCTCACTGTCCACTCTGCCTGTCAAAAAAAAAAAAAAAAAAAGAGTGTTGAATGAATACTGCGCTGCTGTAGTATAGGCTTCAGAATATGTGAAGTGTCTGGATGTTCATAAACCTTTCCATTACAGCTCACTCAAGTTTGCTCAGCAGGAGATTTCAGAAATATTGTCACAGGTACTTAACCCTGACTGCATTGATAAACTTTAATACTTTTATTTTTTTGACCTCCTGAACTTTGCATTTGCATGTTTTAAGGAAAGGTTCTGGTATTCAGCAGGGTCTGAAAGAACCACTGATGACAGAGGACTCGGAGTGAGCATGGGAATGAGCCCATGTGTTTTTACAGCTTTTTGCTGTTCTACATGAACTTTTCCTAAAATTAGAAAATAGCAGAAAGGCCATTATTCTTTAGACTGCAATCAACACTACTATGTAGTAAGGTTAGCCCAGTTGGTTGCTATCTACCTGAAACTGATGTCTCTCAGAAACTGATTTTATTACCAGTTGACTTGGTGGGCATTGTCGCCTTATGGTCAATAGTACATGAACAAGTAACTACTAATTGAAGCTTTTAAGAAATGATGGGAAAATAGTTAAGCAAATAATTGAAGACTTAGTTTCCTATTACATGTTTTCTTAGACCTTTCATCCCCACTTACCACCTTTTTTGATCTATCGCATTTGACCAATGACACCATCCAGGCCTTTCTCTCTCTCTCTGTTTCTTGTTTATTTATTTGAAAGAGTTACAGAGAGAATGATATATATTCTATCTGCTGATTCACTCCCCAGATGGCTGCAGCTGCTGGGTCTGGGCCAGGGCTGGGTCAGGCCAAAGCTAGGAGCCAGGAGCTTCCTTTGAGTCTCTCTCACTGATGGCAGGGGCCCAAACACCTGGGTCATCTTCCACTGCTTTTTCCCAGTTCATTAGCAAGGAGCTGGATCTGAAGTGGAACAACCAGGATACAACCCACACCCATATGGGACGCTAGTGTCATGGGCAGTGGCTTTACCTGTTACATCACAATGCCAGCCCCCATTTCTTTTTCTTTGACTGCTTCATTGCCAAGAAACTATTGCTGTGCCCAGCAACATTAAGAGGAAGACATATTTTCTAGCTGTTACTAGTGTTATCGTGCCTCTGATTTCTGAAGTATGAATACAAACGGCATGATTTCTTGGTGAGAGTACATTTGAATTGTTCTACTTATCCAAATAAATGAGAAAATTGAACTAGGGATATTTTTAAGTGTCTTGCGAAGTGGCAGAAAGGAAAACTTAGGATAGCAGCTAGGAAAGAACTGCACTTTTTACTGAGCATTGTTATTGTCAACTGTCCAGGCAGAGCTTGGGAGTGGGCCGGTAAGGGGGAGGTTTGCATCATTAGTGTATTGATAGACTGTTGCCATTAACGCCACTATTTGCAGTTTGTTTTCTGTTTGTGTAACAAAATATCTAAGGCTGAGTAATTTATAAAAACATTTATTTAGCTCACAGTTCTGAAGGTCTAGAGCAGGGCACTGGAGCCTGCTCAGCATTTAGTGAGGGCCTCATGTGCCTAATGCATGGTGAGGCAGTGGGTAGGTGGAGAGGAGAGGCACATGTGCAAGAGAAAGACAGAGGGGAGATTTTTATTAACAATTCACTTTGCCATGACTAATCCATGAGACTTGACTCACTCCCATGAGAACTGATGTAGTCTCAATAGAATTAACCCAATTTCAAGAATAAGGTATTGGTCTGCTACCAGTACAGTACATTTCTCAACATGAGCATAATGAGTTTGCTTGGTCATTGTCCTAAGTTGCCAACCTCAGTTGGGAATTCTTTTTTTTTCTTTTTGTTTTCTGAGTCTTATCTACCATTAAAGGCACTTGCAGTTGTAAAGAAGGAATAATTCAATGAATTGTTCAGTTTTGTTGCCATATGTACAAAATAAAGCAAAATAAGGTAGCCAAGATGTAGTGTATGAATTATATTCTAAAATTGGGAAAATAGTAATGGTCTTTCCCTATGGTTTTCTGTTTACATTTTTTTAATTTAAAAAATTTTATTTTCATTTTATTTGAAATGCAGAGAGAGATCTGTCCACTGGTTCACCACCCAAATACCTGCAGCAGCCAGAACTGGATTAGGCTGAAGCCAGTACTCCAGAACTCAACCAGATCTCCCACTTGGGAGCAGCCATTACCTGCTGCCTCTCAGGGTGCACATGAGCAGGAAGTGGATGTAAAGCAAAGGAGGTGGGAAAGCCAGGTGCTCCAATGTGGGATGAGTGTGTATCATGTAGGATATTAGCTGCTGGGTCAGACACCTACCTCTGTGTTTACATCTTTTATCAAAAACTTTGCCAGATATAGTATTAACAATGGGATACATTAATGATTTTAACTTAAATAATTTGAAATGATTGTATTGTGGAATTGCTGTCTAAAATGGTCATCACATAGAAAGTATAAGTTCTGTGCAGTAGGTATAAATTAAGTATTCATAGGAATTGCTGTCTAAAATGGTCATCACATAGAAAGTATAAGTTCTGTGCAAAGGGTATAAATTAAGTATTCATATATGGTAGCCAGGAAGGTGATAGAGCCTGTTTCTTATCTCCTTCCACCACACCATGTCTCCTGTCCTGTTACACAATAGTTTGGTAATTGGTTCTCCCTTTTCTCTTGTATTCTCACCCAGTAAGTACATTTTTCATGTGGAGTGGAGTAGTTTTTTGAAAGACCTGTGGGAGTTTTATTAACTCAGAAGTTGATTCTCATTGCATTATAGAAGAAAAATCAGCCTCTTTAACATGGCTCTGTTGTCTTGTCTTCATCTTGTCACCATTCTCATATCTGTCTACAGCTTGTAGTTACTCTTTTTGCTCACAGTTTTCTGTCCACACTATTCTTTTATTACTTTGACTCCAGTGAGAATTTTCATGTTCAAGGCCATTGCACAGAAGCGGATTCTTTTGCTTGTTCTCCCTACTCTTTGCTTTACTCCGTGAAATTTGAAGGATGAGTTAGTAGCCAGTAGTTCGACAGGACCACCTAATCTGCTTTTTCTTCATGGCCTTTTTCATTTGTAATTATAACTTAATTATTTGTTACTTATTTTCTCTTCTCATTAGATTTCTTTAGGAACCATTCTTTCTTGTGCTTTTTACACAGTATACCTCCTACACAGCAGAGTAGTCTAGCACATAGCAGGAACTCATACACATGTGATAGAAAGGAGTTCAGGGTATTGGTCTCCTTAATTTCTTTTAAGAAAACTTCTTAAAATTGTTGAAAAGTAAAAATATAAGTACATATTATAGTGAAAAGCTGTACTGATCTCAGGTATTTTACATGTTTATACTTCAGTCTCCCCAGTTTGTCCCTAGATAATGTTAAATGTTAAATGGGTAACTTAACTAACAAGTGATAGAATCAGCATTTGACCACTTGACTCTTGGAACATTAGTACTAAAGCTGTTTTTTTATTTATTTAAATTTTTTAAGGATTTATTTACTTATTTGAAAGCCAGGGTTACAGAGAGAGAGGAAGAGAGACAGAGAGAGAGAGCTCTTCCATCTGCTGGTTTACTTAAGTAAAGCAGTGTTAGACATTAACAAAATAATCTATAATATCAATTAACCAAGCCCATGTAGCAACTAAAAACATTTATATCCAACATAATGGCTTCAGTGGCTGGGGCTCTGGACCAGGCTGAAGCCAGGAGCCAGGAGCTTCCACTGGGTCTCCCAGGTAGATGAAGAAGCCCAAGCACTTGGGCCATCCTCCACTGCTTTGCCAGGTGTGTCAGTAGTGAGCTAGATTGGAAGTGGAGCAACTGGGACTCGAACTGGCACCCACATGGAATGCTTGTACTGCAGACTGCAGCTTAACCTGCTGTGCTGCATCACTGGCCCAAGCACTAAAGTTTTTTTTTTTTTTTTTTGTAAAGATTTATTTATTTATTTATTTGAAAGGCAGAGTCAAGGAGAGAGAGAAAGAGAGAGAAAGAGAAATAGAGGTCTTCCATCTGCTGCTTCACTCCCCAAATGGCCACATTGGCTGGAGCTGCGCTGATCCAAAGTCAAGAGGCAGGAGCTTCTTCTGGGTCTCCCATGTGGATGCAGGGGCCCAAGGAGTTGGGCCATCTTCTACTGCTTTCCCAGGCCATAGCAGCGAGCTAATCCACAGCACTGGCCTCCTCTGAAGCTTTTAAAGAGTGTGTGAATGTGTCCACTTAATACATAATTTAAATATGTGTTAGTTTCCAAGGCATGTCTCCATGTCTTAAAACAACAGAAATGTATTCTCTGATATTTGAAATAGAAGTCATTTAGGGTTTGTGCAGGGTTGTTGTGCTTTCTCTGAAGATTTCAAGAAAGATTTCTTCTTGCCTCTTCCTAGATTCTGGTGGTTACTAGCAATTGTTGGCTTGTAGCTGCATTAGTCCATTTTCTACCTCTCCCTTCACATGGCCTTCTTCCCTGCCTGCATCTGTCTGTGATGCCTCTTAAAGACCTTGATTACATCTGTGGACTCTATGATGTCATATTATGAGGTTCTGGATGGACATGAATTTTGGAAGATACTCTTTAACCTAGTATATAATGAATCTTCTGCCCCTTCTCCCAAAATTTACTATAGTCCATCCCACATATAAACTAACTTGATCCCAATTCAGTATCCCTGACTCTTTACTTATTCCACATTTACCTCTGTATCTAAAATCTCATCTAAATACCATCTCAAAAAGTTGCAAATCTCATGTGAATATTTTAAATCAGTATGGTCTGCCTTGGGGCAAAATTCCTCTCCATCTCTGGTGAAACCAGAAAACAGGTCATCATCTGAAATGCAAGGGTACTTCAAAGAGTTCGTGAAACAGTGGGATTATATTTATTTTGTTGTAAAGAAATTTTGAAATACATAGTTTCTTAGTTACATTTTCTTTTTTTTTTTTTTTTAAGATTTATTTATTTATTTGAGAGGTAGAGTTACAGACGGAGAGAGGGAGAGACAGAAAGAAAGGTCATCCATCTGCTGGTTCACTTTCCAGATTGCCACAACAGCTGGAGCTGAGCTGATCTGAAGCCAGGAGCCAGGAGCTTCTTCTGGATCTCCCATGTGGGTGCAGGGGCCCAAGCATTTGGACCATCTTCCACTAGTTTCCCAGGCTATCAGCAGAGAGCTGGATCGGAAGAAGGGGCAGCCCAGACATGGCACCCATATGGAATGCCGGTGCTGCACACGGAAGCTTAGCCTACTGTGCCACAGCATCGGCCCCTACATTTTCCATTAATGTTTTGCAGTAATGTCATCTGATGGTGGTAGAAGCTGAGGATAGGCATTTCTGTTCCAAAAGGGAGAAGATGGAAGGGAATAAGGGGTCATGGTTCCCAAAGAAGTTCAAAACCCAGCAGGGGCAGATTGTGTCCTCTGATACCTCTGGAACAGCACCTCTCTCTTGGCCCTCTTCCTTGCTCTGTGAGGGCATCTTTGATGGATAGCATTCCTATCCAAGTAGTTCCAGCTGTATTGGCCTGTTTATTGCTTATGTCTATTAATGCCCGTACATGTTGATGTACATACATTTTAATATGCCCAGTAAGAGCAACTGAAATTCAGTGCTGCATAGGTGGTAAATCTCAAGATTCAGTTGTCATATTTGAATCTAATGTTTTTTCTAGTGTCATATTTCAATCTAGTGTTAAATGCTGACCACTTCCAGATAACCTTTATCAGTCACATGGAAGAGGATTTGAGCTTGTAGTTTGTGAAATATTTTGGCAGCTCAGACATTTTTGTTTATATGGGGTTTATATCTTGATACATTGATAGCTGATAAGTTAGGCATTATTAGGTGGAATTAACTCAAATATTAGAAGACTGTTACCTCCCATAGAAGCGAGACTATATGTAATCTGGCTGTTTGTAATCAAGTACTTAGAAAATTAAATTTGGACTTCCCAATATGATTTACTATAGTATGATTTATTAGCTAAAGCTGTCTGGATACTTGTCGGCAAGCACACAGACATTACTTAGTTCTGTCTCCCCGGAACCTCCTGAGCCTCCCCAACCCCAGCAAAAAAAAAAAAAAAAAGACAAAAACCCTCCATCTTCTTTGAAAAGAATACTAAATTTTAACTGAGGTGCTATTCTATATAATCACATTGGTGACTTTGTTTTAGAGAGAGATGCAGGTGGGCTATGAGGGTCTGGTATTAGTAAGATTTTTTTCCACAGGCCTGCTTAGTAGCTCAGAATATTGGCTATAAATGTTTTGTTGTAGGTTACCATTATGTTGGATATAAATGTTTTTAGTTGCTACGTGGGCTTGGCTAATTGATATTATAGATTATTTTGTTAATGTCTAACACTGCTTTACTTAAAAATTAAGCTGTAAGATGAACAGTCAAGTTTCTCTAAACTTGGCTGATCATTCTGTATGCTTTTCAGTAGTTTTTGTATTTTGTATATGTGTGTAAGTTTTTCAGTGTTAAATTGTATGCTTAAATAGGAGAAAGTATTAGACGTGATGCGTATTATTAGGAAGATTTTCCACCTTATGTATCCAATAATTGTATTACCTACAGATAGTTGGAGCAACAAATTTTTCTGTTCTACTGATTTATATTCTAATTTCCTAGGTAAACTATGGACTTAATGTAATATTCACCTGCTGTATTTTCACCATCATGCCACAGTGTGGCACTGTTGTGCTTTGACTGAGTATTCACAAACAAATGTTTTGTTGCTGACAAAATGCTTATTTTGTGGATTAGATAAGATGTACATGAAAATACTGTTGTATCAGACACTTTTTTAGCTGTATGTAATGAGCTACGTGATTCCCACCTCTGCTACTGAATATAACTTCCAGCTGGTGTGCACCCTGGGATGCAGCAGGAGGGCTGAGTTGTTGAGTCCCTTCCCAAATGGTAAAACTGGATTGAACTGGCTTCCAGATTCCATCTCCATTGCAGGCGCTTGGGGAGTGAAATGGTGGATGGGGATATCTCTCTGCTTCTCAAATATATAAAAAGAAGTAAGCTTATTTTTTAAAAAGTTACATTAGAGGAAATCAACATATACAGTCACAGTAACCACGTAAACAAATTTTTTTAGCTTTCTACCAATTTCCACAAAACTGCAGTGAAAGAATTATGCTTTTTTTCTCTGTTAGACTCATAGCATAGTAAAAATGTAAACCCTAAAGTAGTGCAACACTATTTAGGAGTGCTTGTTGTGGATTTCTGATAAGTATTATGTGTAAGAAGTTTCCTTTTAGCTATTTGGAATTCACAACAGATATGACTGCTAATGAGAATTCTTTGCAATATCTCTTAATACAGCTATGTTTTTTTTTCTACTTAATTGTTTAATAATTCATAGAATTTCTCTGATTTATATTAAACTACCCTTCTGTTTCTGGTCTGACCCCTGTTTTTCATTGTATGCTATTTTAATTTCCAGTTACTTTGATTTAGTATTTAAGATTATTGTGACTATATTCAAAAGTGAGTTTAGCTTATGGCTTTCTCTTTCATTTTTTTTTTTTTTTAAGATTTATTTATTTATTTGAATGTCAGATTTATAGAGAGAGAGGAGGAGAAGCAGAGAGAGAGAGAGAGGTCTTCTATCTGCTAGCTCACTCTCCAATTGGCCACAATGGCCAGAGCTGCGCCTCTCCAAAGCCAGGAACCAGGAGCCTCTTCTGGGTCTCCCTTGTGGGTACAGGGGCCCAAGGACTTGGGCCATCTTCTACTGCTTTTCCAGGCCATAGCAGAGAGCTGGATCAGAAGTGGAGCAGCTAGAACTTGAACTAGTGTGCTTATGGGATGCTGGCGCTGTGGGTGGCAGCTTTTACTCACTATGCCACAGTGCCAGCCCCTAGAGTTTTTAATAGTTTCAGTGTTAGGGTGACTTTTTCTCTGTTAGAACAATTGATTTGTTGTTTTGTTTTGTTTTTTTTTTTTTAAAGATTTATTTATTTGAAAGGCATCTACAGAGAGGCAGAGGCAGAGAGAGGGGTAGGGGGTTATCTTCCATCTGCTGGTTCACTCCCCAGGTAGCTGCAATGGCTAGAGCTGGGCTGATCCAAAGCCAGGAGGCAGGAGCTTCTTCCAGGGCTTCCACACCAGGTGCAGGGCCTAAACACTTTAGGCCATCTTCTACTGATTTCCCAGGCCATGGCAGAGAGCTGGATGGGAAGTGGAGCAGCTGGGACTCAAACCAATGCCCATATGGGATGTTGGCACCACAGGCAATGGCTTTACCTACTACGCCACAGCGCTTTAATTTTTCATTTCCTCAATTAACAGGTCGCGGTTCAATTCCAGAATTCTTTCATATTATGAAAAGGAAGTTTACCAACAAGGAATGGGAAACCATCAGAAGCTTTAAGGATGAATGGACTCAGCTGGATATGTTTTATAGGAATTGGGTATAATTTCTATATAATTCTGTTTTTTATGTATTCTATTATCTTCACTAAGAATGAGTTCGCAATAGTGCGTATAGTGCTTGAAGTAAATGGGTGATTACATAAGAACCTTAGGATTTTTATGCATACAGTATTACATGATGGTGACATTTTAAGAAAAAGATGATCTGTAATGTTCAGTTATAAGGCACCTATTCTTAAAACTAAAGCAAAAATGCTTCATTTGTCACCATTTATAAGAAATATTTTTGTCTTAAAGGAATTCATACACATGAACCTTATTTAACTTAAGTAATACCTATTATATGCCAGAAGATATCATTTCAAGCTCTTCATAAATTAGTTAATTCTCATAATTACCATAAGAAAGGGGCTATTATTGTTGCAAGTTATACCTGAGGGAATGGAGGCACAGAGAGCTCAAATTATTTGTCTCTTAATAGTCATGTGGATGGTTTGTCTCTTTGCTATGTTAAAAGTAAAGAAAAAACAAAAAACATAACCATAATGTAATAAAGGAGTTAAAAATGCAGGTATTGAACCTATAGATTCTGTTACAATTTTACTTTATGAATAAGAGAAAAATGTCTTGTCTATTTTAGGCATTGAAAGAAAGCTACATAAAAGCCATTGGTGTTGGACTAGGATTTGAATTACAGCGGCTTGAATTTGAAATATCTCCTTTAAACTTGGATATAGGCCAAGTTTATAAAGAAACACGTTTGTTCCTAGATGGTGAAGAAGAAAAAGAGTGGGCATTTGAGGTAAGATGTTTATTAGAATTAATAGAACAAGAATTTGCACATATTATGCATGTATGTGAGATTAATTTTGGGGGAGCTTATCATTAAATTGATACAACTAGACTACAATTCTGGCTCACTAAAGGTGAAATCAAGGATACTTTTAAGAGCATGTTACATTTTAGCTCATATTGAAAAGATGAATCATTGTGAGTTAAGGAGAACTGGAATAGAAAACAGGCTCTGAAATAGAGCTTTTTTTGTGTAGAAATAGCCCAAAGGTGGCCATTTTGGTTGAACTGTAACAAGGGAAATTGAGAGGTTCATGAAGGTCCTTACAGGTTGGATTACAGATTTTGATCTCTTTCTTTATTTGGTTTCTGTTACTAGCAATTCCTGATTACTAGTGAGAGAAACCTAACACAAACTCACTTAAATTAAAAAGACATAAGCTAATAAGGTGATTGATTCATCAGTGAACTTTGGAGTGAACTAGAATTGGGTAACAAGGTACTCAGAGCTCTTCATTTACTTTTGGCTCGCTATATGTCTGTTTCATTTCCCTCACTCATTCGTCTGTCTCTGTCTCTATATCTGTTTGTTTATCTATCTGTGAGAGATTCAGAGAGAGACCCTGACAGAGAGAACTCCAATTGCTGATTCACTCACCTTCTATCAGAGAACTCAGAGCCAGCTCCAATTTGCTGATTCACTCCGCAAATGCTTGCAGCAGCTGGACCTGGGCCAGGCCAAAGCCAGGAGTTGAAAACTCAATGCTACTGCCTCTCAGGATCTGCAGTGGAAGGAAGCTGGACACAGGATCCAGAACTGGATATTAAACATTCTTTGATATGTGACATGGGCATCTTAACTAGCATTTTAAAAACACCCAGGTTGTTTTTCCCCACTCTCGTTTGTCATCTTACATACAGTTTTCTTAGTTTCTCTGGACTTTATGGCAGGAAATACTGCTGCGTACTACTACTCTTGTATGTAGCAGTCTAAAAAACCCAAGAAAACCTGCTGAACTCCTTTCTGTTTTGAGCCCACAAACTTGGGGGAGGAGTCTCCCTGACCTTGCTTGTGTTAGGTGTTATATCCAGACCAATTACTGTAGCCAGTGAAAGTGAAGTGGCCATTGTGAATGTGCTGTAATTCTGTTTCTGCTATAATCACCAGAATGGTGTACAAAGAAGGCAGTTCTCAGAGTAAGGAGTTAGAGATGCTGCATAAAAGAGGAAGTATTTATTAATTTTCTCAGGATGATTTAAAAAGTGTTAAATAGGGAGTGATTAAAGTTAAATTTGTATTTTAAGAAGACTAAGTCCTGTTTATGCTGGAATGTGGAGATTAAGGAAATAGAGGTTTAAAGATATTATGAGCAGTTCTCTGACTTGCAGGGTGATCTATTGAGATTTATGGTACTAGAAAGTGAAAAGATTGTTAAGTTTGAGATGCCTCAGAAATACCTAAATGTAGATATCAAATTGGTGTACAGAATGGAGGGATTGGGTTGAAAAATTATTATCATTAACATGCCCATGGTTGCTAAAGCCATGGGATTTGAAGTTGAAACTAAGAGTACCTAAGGAGCAGCCATAAATTGGATCCATGGAGAAGATCAGATTGAAGTCATGAGATTACTTAAGTTAGACGAGATAAAGGCCTAGGACAGAGACTTCAGAATACTAACATCTAAAAGGAGAATATGGAGGCGACTGAGCGACAGTGACCAAAATGATACATTGGGAAATAATAGGATCCAAAGGCGGAAGGTATTTTGAGGAAGAGCTTTGTCAGAAACTGCTAATTCTGACAATGATAGTGAATTTTACTTAGGATCCTATATTTGAAAAGATAATACAGATTTTCAAAATATAACCAAATTAGTAACTTACGTTTTCTTAATGGGGCAAGCTTGAGCCATATGAAAGTTCACTTACATGGAATCTTTTATGTTCAGACATGCTAGTTAAAAAGCATTTACTATACATTTTTTTCTATTTAGCAGCATGCTCATTTCCTCAAAATTTGTAACTGAAAAAAAATCAGAAAATTGAGAAGCAAGCTATAGCTAACCTTTTACTGCAGTCTTAATTATACTTAATAGTAATTTTTGTTGACCTGAAAAAAGCTCTTAGATATGTTTTTATGGGCATAATGCTTATATTCTGAAATTCAGTAAAAAATAATCTTTGCAGCTAGAAAACACATTTACGTAGACATAAAAAAAGCTGTTTGGAAACACTCTGGAGTATAGTAAGAAGCAGTGGAAGGCAGTTAAGTTTTTGATTTAGAGGAACGTTAAACTCTTTTAACACCAAATTTCTGACTTTAGCAAGAATTACTTTTCAGATCATAGCCTTTCTTTGTTTTGTTTAAGCTAGTTTAAGTTACTAGTGTAGCAAAAGTAGTGACCAAGATTCAAGCCAACCTATTTATAGAGAAGTATGTTTGTGTATAGGGACAGAAATGTGAGCTTGGTAAGATGACACACTAGTAGTCTCTGTGGCCTCTGAAATACAGTAGAGAACATTAAGAGAGTTTGTAGGAAAATGTACTTTGTGTATCCAGGAATTTAGAGGTAGAAGGGTACTTCATAAAGTTTGTGGAAATGGAATAGAAAGATACGTTTATTTCAGAGCAAAATATTTTGTAATTCATGCATAGGGTTTTCATAATATGCATTTTCCATGAACTATTTGGTGTGTCTGCATATGTGTGAAGATACACACTTTTCATCCAAAGGAATTTGAGGGCAGGATAATGGCTGGAGTATGCAGATAAGGAGGTAAGAGTCAGCAGACCGATCAGCTCTTCTTTGGGTGATGAAGGTGTCTGAGTTCATGTGGCCTAAACAGATGCTCTAGAACAGGGCCAAGGGCTATTTGGGTATTTATAACATCACTCATGGGCCATACAAAATTGCCAACTTAAAAATTAATCTTCTATTAGTTTATTAAATTTTGAAGCCTACCTGCGGTTGCCTTGGCAGGACTGGACTGTATAATTTTGTGAGCAGTATGTGGCTGTGGTCTGAACATTGCCAGCCCCTGCTCTATAACCTGATAGCCACTGGGCTTAAAGTATCTACAAAGGATCCCAGCTGAAAGGAATCCCCCAACCACAAAAAGAGGCATTGGAGATTCTACTGTGTGTTTATTACTGAGACCAAGAAGTCAGTTATTAAGTATACTGTTAGCTCCAGGGAATGATACAGAACTGAAGAACTAGAAGTGGCTCTCCAAAAATTCCACAGATATTCACCCCATGAGATAAGGTAGCATTTGGATACCTCACAGGGACCAGGGCTCCTGAATCTGGATTAAAATATCACTGTTTATTACTTTGCCTGTTTCTTCCAATCTCCTTCTCTGCTACCTAACTTAAGGAAACCAGAGAAGAAGAGGAAGAATGGAAGAGGAGGATAATGCCAAAGAGGAGAAAGTGCATTAGTTTTAGGATTGAAATGGGATTTGATAGCTGAAAGTGACTGAATAGTTATAGGATTTCCCTAGGTTCTTATTCAGGAACTAGAAAGGAAATCTATCTGGACATATTTGAAGGAAGCTATTGAAGACAACTAAGTTTTTGACTCAGTGTAACAGTTTTTTTTATTCTGTTCAGTGTGCCATGTGTGAAAATCTGTGTGAGGGGTCAGCGCTGTGGTGCAGTGGTAATGCCTGCAGTGCTGACATCCCATATGGGTGGCGGTTCTAGTCCCAGCTGCTCCTCTTCCAATCCAGCTCTCTGCTATGGCCTGGGAAAGCAGTACAAAATGGCCCATTGGGCGCCTGCACCCATGCAGGAGCCCTGGAAGAAGCTCCTGGCTGTTGGCTTTGGATTGGTGCAACTCCGGCTGTTGCAGCCAATTGGGGAGTGAACCAGCGGATGGAAGACTTTCCTCTTGCTGCCTCTCCTACTCTGTGTAACTCTTTCAAATAAATAAATAAATCTTTAAAAAATATGAAAAAATTAAAATCTATGTGAATGAAAATAGAAAACAGTGAGGAATGGAAGGAGATGAAAAGGGCAGTATCTTTCTCAGAAACATGGTTGAGACTGTAAATAACAACCTTAATTCTAGGTCTGGATCTGGAAAGAAATTTCTACTGGCCCCCTAGTAAAATGATGCAGAGGTTAAGGATACTATCTTATTCAAACAAAACAAAGAACAGTGTCATCATAAGCCATAGAGAAAATCTGTATCCCAAGAGAAGAAAGAGCTAAAGACGCTAAAGAAAGAATATGAAAATTATTAAGAAAATGAAGATTTTAAAAAAAATGTTTAGTGTCTTTGATAACATAAAGAAGAATGTGTATCTATGAAATGGAATCTGAGAGCCTTATGAACAGAATGAAGTTGTCATAGTGTAAGGTAAATAGTTTATGACTCCTTCTGGGATAGTATGGCAAACAAAGGACTAAATCCTGAAACTTTTAAGATTTTTATTTATTTGAAAGGCAGCATTATAGAGAGGAAGAGACAGAGCAATCTTCCATCCAATGGTTCAGCACTTAATAGCAAAGTATATGGCACAGTTTGATAACTGATTCATCAGTTGTAAAATAGCTTTTCTAGTTTCACTGTGTCAAATTTCATATTTAAATTTGCTGGTAAGGTCTGAGTAGACATGATGAAACTTTACTTTGAAATGAATCTCATTGAATTTTGGCTTGTTCCAAGATTAACAGATTGATTGAACTGGGCATCTGGCATACTAGTCAAAAGGCTGAATGAAAACTGACCATTGGGTGATTACTTCTGGTACTTTTTGATACAGATACTACAGAACTGCTGATCCGAGTGATTTTCCAAAAATAATTATAGTCAAAATAATTCTGTGTTCATAATGTTATCAATGTATTCAGTATAGAGAATAGAAGACCCTGAATCAAAAAATAATCTTGTTTATAATAATGTAATAAATATTGTGAGCTTGGTGTTTGATTTATGGGAAAATATTTTTCTTTAGGAGCAGGGTAGGAAGTGACAGTATCTGTTAGTATTTTAGACTGTTAAGAAATGCTCAAAATAGTATATCCATGAGTAGTATTCGTTGATGTCCTTAACATATAATTATATGTAAAGATTATTTTTACTTCTTGAAATATTCCATGTGTATAGGAATTGTATGCTAAATTTCTGAAAAATTACTTCAGATATTTTTAGGTCCATGCATTCAAGTTTATTGTGTGTTTGAAGATAAGTTTAGTCAGGGCTGGCGTTGTGGCATAGCAGGTTGAGCTGTTGCCTTCAGTGCTGGCATCCTGTATGGCCACTGGTTTGAGTCCCGGCTGCTCCACTTCCCATCCACTGCTCCACTTCTGATTAAGCTCCCTTTTAATGTGCCCGAGAAAGCAATGGAGGATGGTCCAAGGACTTGAGCCCCTGCGTTATATGGGAGACCCTCCAGGCCCCTTGCTCCTGGCTTTGACCTGGCCTGGCCCCCACCATTGCAGCCATTTGGGGAATAGACCAATGATGGAAGATCTCTCTCTCTCTCTCTCTCTCTGTCTCTCTGTCTCTCTGTGACTCTGCCTTTCAAATAAAATAAAAAAAAATTTTTTTTAAAAAGGTAAGTTTAGTCTTATTAGATCTTGTGACTCTGAGTCTTACGTCTTTTCCTCTTTATATTGTCTTAAATTAATTCTTACTGAATTTTAGTTTTTGTAATATGGATATCCTAAAATGTGAAAATATGAAGGAAAGGATAAGATATGAAAGATCTCAAAGTTCTATTTATGATTGTTGAGGTTAACTGTTTCAGTTGGTGTTTTTTGGAAGAATGCCTCAGAAAAATGGCTTTTCAATTAAAATTCTTTTTAAAATGTTGCTCATAATTTTCTCTGGTAACTGCCTCAGTATGTATTTTATATATATAAAATATATAAATATACTTTATTTATTTGAAAGACAGAGTTACAGAGAGAGGTAGAGACAGAGAGAGGTCTTCATCTGCTAGTTCACTCCCCAGATGGCTGCAACGGCTGGAGCTGCACCAATCTGAAACCAGGAGCCAGGAGCTTCTTCTGGGTCTCCCACGCTGGTGCAGAGGCCCAATGACTTGGGACATCTTCTACTGTTTTCCCAGGCCATAGCAGAGAGCTGGATTGGAAGTGGAGCAGCTGGGTCTTGAACCGGCACCCATATGGGATGCCAGCACTGCAGGTCAGGGTTTAGCCCACTGTGCCACAGCGCTGGCCCTGTATGTATTATATTTTAAAGCCTCAATCCTCTTTCTCTCACACACAGGATCAAATAGAAAATTGCATGTTTATTAAGTCTATCATGATTCTACTTGATTTTCCATAGTCTATAGTATATAGTTCAGTAAATACTACAAACAATATTACAAGTTGTTTTTATTTTATTTTTTAATAAATAGATGTTTTCAGCATGTACAAAATTAACAACACCAGTGAAGGACAGCGAGTTACTATGGCATAAAAGACAGGCTGATCGGACACGACAACTGGATGCAGTACTTGACTGCCTCTTGCTCATTACTTGGCTCCTGAGGGGGAGTATATGTGTGTATGCATGTGTATGGAGAGAGAAGATTTAGAAAATGTAAACAAAGCTATATTGAAATTTACATATTTACTTTTATTTTTCAGGAAAGCAAAATAGATGAACATCATTTTGTTGCAGTAGCTCTTAGGAAACCCGATGGATCTAGACATCAAGATGTAAGATTTTAAGATTTCTCTGTATTCTGAAAAGCATAAATCAGTATTCTCTATTGATAAAAACAGTCATTTGCCTTATATCAGGCTAGAAGTTTATATATTTTAAGAGTGTAGATAAAGAAGTGTTTATCAAGTCTTTATCTGAGATTTCATAAAAACTCCTATGTTAGTGCATCTTTATATTCATATACAGTTAATTATTATACAGGATAATTTGATAATACTGTTAGAGTACTCATATTTTCAATAGACATAAAAGGCAATCACTCAGTCATTTTAACAATAATTTATTACCTGGTGAATTGGGGCTATGCTGACTGTAAGGGTACCAAGTTTAAGGTTGGGGAATAATGAATTACCCTGCATTATTGAATGCCCTCAATCTTTATACTTACAATTTCAAATGTGAGAGACCTTGTGTCATAATATAGCATAACATCAGTCTCAGTTTGATCACATCTGTGTAGTAGTCAAACAATTTAGGGTCAAAAAACTCTCAGTCTGCATAGTAGTTGGGATTGTTTGGAAGTGATTGAAGAATACAGCTGCATTTAGAATGTGGCTTGAGGCTGGCGCTGCGGCTCACTAGGCTAATCCTCCGCCTTGTGGCGCTGGCACACCGGGTTCTAGTCCTGGTCAGGGCTCCAGATTCTGTCCCGGTTGCCCCTCTTCCAGGCCAGCTCTCTGCTATGGCCCGGGAGTGCAGTGGAGGATGGCCCAAGTGCTTGGGCCCTGCACCCCATGGGAGACCAGGATAAGTACCTGGCTCCTGCCATCAGATCAGCGCAGTGCGCCGGCCGCAGTGCGCTGGCTGTGGCGGCCATTGGAGGGTGAACCAACGGCAAAGGAAGACCTTTCTCTCTGTCTCTCTCTCTCTCACTGTCCACTCTGCCTGTCAAAAAAAAAAAAAAATATATGGCTTGATCAATGTGTATTGCAGTATTAGTTCTCAAAAAAATAGAATGATTAGTTCAAGTATTAAAATTCTTCATAGATTTTGTTTTTTAAAAAGGGATGGCATATTAAAATTAGTATCTTTTATGAAGATGTTCTGACCCAGTTTACCTGTTCTTGGGTCTTAGCTTTAAACTCATTACAAATACCTTATATTTTTTGAGGCGGTTTATAGTTTTCTAAACATTTGGCCATTCAGTAGTACTACTTTATTTTCCTGGCTAGAATCTATTTAGGCAGCATTGTCATAGTGGGAAGACTAGGTGTCAGGTACAGGTCTGCCATTTACCCTGTGTTGTGTAAGCAAATTGAATCATTTGATATTCCTGAACTTTAATTTCCCCAAATATAGAATTGAGATAACCATACTACAGCAAAACCATGAGACATATATTATATTAAATAAGTAGTACACCTAGTTATAGTACTGTATAAAACTTAAGTACTTCTATACAGATTCAGTATCCCTTATCTGAAGTACTTTGGACCAGAAGTGTTTCAGGTTTTGAGTTTTAAAAAATTTTGAAATGTTTGCATATGCATAATGAGGTATCTTGGCGATTGGACCCAGGTCTAATCACTGACTTCGTTTATGTTCCATACACATCTTATTTACGTGGCCTGAAGGTAATTTTCTGCATCATTTTTGTTGTGTCTGTTTTTTGAATAAGACATGTCACATGAGATCAGGTGTGGGATATTTGCTGTGTCATCATGTCCACACTCAAAAAATTTTGGAATTTGTAGTATTACATGTTTCAGATTTTCAGATCAGGAATGTTCATTCTGTACTACAATGTATAGAATGTTAAGATCTATGCTCTTGAGTCATGAATAAGGGCTCTATTTCAGAGTAGAAGATACAGTTAAATTTAATGTTTAATAATTTCCTAAAGAAATGTGTTCCATCTCTGTATAGTCATGGCAGTTTTTTCAGATTGACCCTTTAGATGGATCCACTCTGGTATTTCTTAGAATTGAGCCACTATGGGACACCTCTATCAAAATACCTCATCTCTAGTTAAAATTACAGGATTTGGGATCTCTTTGAAATTCTTTCTACTGATTCTAACTTTTCTGGACTTGAGGCCCAGTATATCTACATGTTATATAAATACCACAGGTTTTCTCTTTCATTTATTTTTATTTGTTACATTGGTAAATCTTACATGAGAAGTAAAAACAGTATTCCAGAAATCCCACTATGTTGTAATTTAATACTATTGAAGTGTTTTTCTGTCTGTCTTAATTTCATAATTTAAAATTTATGAGTGTGATACACAGTTATAATAATTGGGTAATTTTTTTCCCCTTTTAGGTTCCATCTCTAGATGATTCTAAACCAAGCCAGAGGCAGTTTACTATTCTCACCTTTAATGATTTAATATCATCTGCTGTTCCTATGACACCTGAAGATCCTTCATTTTGGGACTGTTTTTGTTTCACAGAAGAAATTCCAATACGAAATGGTACAAAGTCATGATATAATTTCCTAACAAAGGGAAACAAAAAGTATAATTTTCCATATTCACAGAAAAAAAGATGCCTGTTAGTAGCAAATTTTATTGCAGAAAATGGTCTTAAGGAAAATTGAAAATTTTTTTTCTTAAAAAGCAAACTTCAGTTCCAGTAGCTCACTAAAATATATATTTATCTCTTTTCTAAAATTAGGTTGAATTGCTAGAAATAGAATCTAAAAGTGATTTGTACTCAATATAGAAAAAATGGAAAATACAAATTTGCAAAAAGGAAACATTTAAATTCTATCATTTAGATATAACTGCTCTTAGACCTTGAGTATATTCCAGACCTTTTTCTTGGCAAATGAATCCATATTAACTTTTTAAAAAATTTTTTAAAAAATGAGAACATGCTGATTTATAATTTAGTTTTCACTGTACAAAAACTGTTCCTGAGTTTACCTCTGTGACATGACTTAAAGTGATTCTAAAGTATTCACTTGTACAACTGATATCAGGGTGCTTTGGGGAGAGGTAACAAATGTACTGGCATTATTATTTCATGTAACACACAATTCAAAAAATTGTCATTAAGGATGTGGGTTTTTTGTTTTCTTTTTCTTTTTTTTTTTTTTTTTTTGACTTGGCCTCAGTTTATTGGTTTTTACCTTGGTCTCATTCCTCTCCCAATCACAAGAGCTGCTATTTAATTTCCTGGTTTAAATCTTCATAAATCTGCATCTAGAAGTCAGGACATACCATTTTCCCCCATTTGTTTGTCATTTAGGAAGACTTCTTCCAAAAGCCCCTAGAAAACTTCCCCCAGTTTCCACTGACTCACATCAAGTCACAGAGAAAGCCAATGTTTAACATTTTGACTCTGTTAAAAGTAGACTGTTGTAAACGAAGAAGCTATGGCAGGTTTGGCAGAAATGGCAAAGTCCATTGCCTGCCAAAAGAAAGATGTGGTGCAATGTACTCAGTTTCCTCTGTGTTAGACATTTGGTTGTTGTGATTTATTACTGTTAGCAGTGATGCAGTAAATATCTTACATTTTGAGGTACTTGCTTAATTATGTCCTTAAGAAAGTTTTTAGAAGTGGAATAATTGGCTCAAAGTGCTTAAATATTTTTAGAGCTTGGTAAGTATTGCCGTATTGCTCTTTAAAAGATTGTGCAATTTACACCTCCAGATAGTAGTATGTTAGTGACTATTCCCCACTTATGTATTCCTGGTCAGCTATAGGTATTATTTTTTTCCACTGTGTTTAGTCTTTGCCACTACAACTAAAAAATGGTATGTCATTTTTTAAATTTGTATTTTCATTACAAATAAGGTTGGTATATCATTGTTATTTACTGTATTTCTTTTTTATGAGCCTTCTATTCATTGCCTTTGTTTTTGTTTGTCTATTTGTTTTAGTTAATAGGACTTAATTTAAAGTGGGAACATAATATATAAGATGCCAAGACCATCATATTGATGACAACACCTACTAAATTGTTGTAGTGCATGTCTTGGAGATTGAAGTCTTGTTGTTAAATATCAAGAAGTAAAATAATTTCATTTTTGTATTACTAACATTAAAATTTGTGTGTAAATTATATAAAATTAGGTATACTTTGCTTAGTAAAAAACTGGAATGTTTTATAATTTTTTAATTTTATTAAGCATGCCTCCTTATTTCAAGCATAGTAAGTATGTATTTAGAAAATACCAAGTAGCATTTATGAGAGAGGCAGTATTGTTATTCCTAGCATGAATGTCTTGGTGATATGAAAAACAATTTGTCTTGTCATTGTACTAATAAAATGATTTAACATTTATTTTGGAGTGTTTATGAGGCAGATACTGTGCTAGATTTTGAGGTTTTTTTATTTTTCTCAAAGCCCCACATACTTAAAAGTTTTCAAAGTAAAGTAGACCTATAAAGTTTTTTTTTTTTCCTGAACTAAAATATTGCTTTGACATCTCTCCCCTCATTTTCTGTCCCCAGGACAAGCACTTTCAATATCTTTTAGCAGATATTTTTTGCTATGTATTATCATATCTTCAAATAATGTGCTTAATTGCATTTATTAGGAGTTGTTTCTTTGATTCTTAATACAAAACTTCCTTTTTTAATATTTATTTATTTGAAAGATTAATAGAGAGGGATATGTTTTATATATATATATATATATATATATATATGTATATATATATATATATATATCAGGGAGGGGGATCTTCCATCTGGTTTACTCCCTAGATGGCTCTAATGGCTAGGGCTGGGCCAGTCCTAAGCCAGAAGCCAGGAGCTTCGTCTGGGTCTCCCATGTGGATAGCAGTTACCCAAGGGCTTGTGCCATCTTCCATTGCTTTTCCCAGGCACATTACTGGGAGCTGGATTGGAAGTTGATCAGCCAGGACACTAACTGGTGGCCATGCGGAATGTCTGCATCACAATCAGTGGCTTTTCCTGCTTTGCCACAACACTGGCCCCGCTTCTTAACACAATGTATTCTGTTATTCCCCTTTCTGTTCTGTTCTATTCTGTTCACTTATATATTAATTGAGGGTTTCCATTATTGCCTGTGATAATGTATTTACATTTTTAAGATGTAACCACTGTTCACAGCTGAGTGATGTATTATTCTTTTTTTTAAAATTTTTATTTATTTATTTATTTATTTTTGACAGGCAGAGTGGACAGTGAGAGAGAGACAGAGAGAAAGGTCTTCCTTTGCCGTTGGTTCACCCTCCCATGGCCGCCGTGGCCGGCGCGCTGTGGCTGGCGCACCACGCTGATCTGATGGCAGGAGCCAAGTACTTATCCTGGTCTCCCATGGGGTGCAGGGCCCAAGCACTTGGGCCATCCTCCACTGCACTCCTGGGCCACAGCAGAGAGCTGGCCTGGAAGAGGGGCAACCGGGACAGAATCCGGCGTCCCGACCGGGACTAGAACCTGGTGTGCCGGCGCCGCAAGGTGGAGGATTAGCTTAGTGAGCCGTGGCGCCGGCCTGTGATGTATTATTCTTACCCTTTAGTACATTCTTATTTTCTTGAGTATCTTCTGTGTGTTCAGACATACTAGCAATCCTGTTAATGTCATTCATCTGGAGAAAACGGCTCCTAGAGTAGTGTGCTCTGTTCAGTCCGCAGTTGCTGTGTGCTACAAGCTAGCACTCAGCTGTCATCCTGGAGCTCCATTGCCATCATCCTGCGGATTGCTTGCCTTTCCCTTTTGTTGGATTCCCTATTTCCCCACCTCCTTTATCTTATATCTTTCTTAGATTTACTCTCTCATTTATGTGCAGCATGTCTTCCAGTAGCTTCCTGAGAAAGGAGACATGGGAGATATTTGCTCTCAACATCCCCCAACTTTTCTTTTTTCTTTTTTCTTTTTTCCTTTTTTTTTTTTTTTTTGAGATTTATTGTATTTATTTGAAAGACAGAGTTACAGAGTGAGGTAGAGACAGAGAGACATCCCCCAGTTTTATGAAAGGAAGGGACAGTCCCCTTACACAAAGTGGTAACTATATGTTAGTCCATCAATCACCCCCTTACCCTCTTGCACACAGCACCCTCTTTGTTAACTCTATATTTTTGTCTGCATTTTACGTATTTGGTGTTGTCAATGCTGAGCCTGGAGCAGTACTTTCCATATCCATATCTGCTGGATTTAAAATGATTCTTCAGGCCGGCGCCATGGCTCACTAAGCTAATCCTCCGCCTTGTGGTGCCGGCACACCGGGTTCTAGTCCTGGTCAGGGCGCCGGATTCTGTCCCGGTTGCCCCTCTTCCAGGCCAGCTCTCTGCTGTGGCCAGGGAGTGCAGTGGAGGATGGCCCAAGTGCTTGGGCCCTGCACCCCATGGGAGACCAGGATAAGTACCTGGCTCTTGCCATCGGATTAGTGCGGTGCGCCGGCCACAGCGCGCTGGCTGTGGCGGCCATGGGAGGGTGAACCAACGGCAAAGGAAGACCTTTCTCTCTGTCTCTCTCTCTCACTGTCCACTCTGCCTGTAAAAAAAAAAAAAAAAAAGATTCTTCACATTGTACCATACTGCCTAGTGTGTGGCTTTGTTGGTCATATTAAGTTTTCTACATTGGAACGCTGGTGGATTGCTCTAAAAAATGGATATTTGTGTATATCCCTTGATATAGCAGATTCAGAAATCAAATAGAATACATTTGAATATATTTTCATTTAATTTTTCACTATATAATTCTCAGTATTTAGTATCCGAAACCGATGAATTAGGTTTGAGTAACTCAGTAGCCTGTCACTGGTTAAACTATTGCCATCTGATTTTTATACACAGACATACACACACACACGTTTCTTTGATAAATTCTAACTGCTAATACTCTTCATTAAGATGTGATGAAAACTAATGATGGCTTTTATTTTTATGGAGAAAACAAATATGCCAATAGTATTTGTGAATTTGGGATTGACAAATGTCTGGTCATATGTTTAGTTACCAGTTAATGTTAAGTGGTTGCTTCATAGGTTTTTCAGTATTTATATTATAAGAACTAGCTTCCATCTGAAGCACTTCATGTGTATCAGGTTATTTAATTCTTATCACCTTATGGAGTAGGTTCTTTCATCCTCATTTTACTGATGGAAAAAATAAGGTATTGAGGTATTGAACAACTTACTAAAGATTGTATATCCATTGAATTGTGGAGTTTATTATTTGATCCTAGGCAACCTAGATCCAAATCCTAAACTCAACTGCTATGCTACACTTTATATAATAGTGTGCTAGTAAATACTTAGCATCCAACAATACTGGACAGGGATTGTGGGATCCAGGAATCTTTATTTGTAACTTTTGTTAATTCCAAATGAAATCATGCCATGTGTATAAAACACCCAGGTTTTACATGTTTCCATCTTGTCATATTTGCTTCAATTTGTTTTTTTGTTTGTTTCTTTCTCTCTCTCTCTCTCTCTTACTTACTTACTTAATAAAACATGTACAGCTAAGACTCCCCATTTCTTAGGCACCACTTCTTTAAACTTATTCTTTCAGTAATAATCTCTATCATATTTGTAGTATTATGCTCTTAGTATTTTGTGTGTGCATCTGTAATTAATGCATAGTGTTTTGTGTTTATGTATTTTGCTATTAGGATTGAAGCGTTAAGATGGAATCTCTTGGTGTTAAAAGTGGCAGCAGTGTCAGAATAATTGAACTATTTAAGTCCAAGCTTCTCAAAGGAAAGTACATACTTTTTATGGATAAACAATGAATTGTTCTTTTTCCATCACAAAATAGCAATTGGGCACCTACTGGCATTCATTTTACCTAATTTTTTTGAAAGAATCTTTAGGAGGAAAGCCACATAGATGCAGTAAATAAAATGCAAGCTTGCCCATATTTTAACTAAAACAAGTTTGGGGCTGAAGAGTGATTTTCCTGCTTACACGTATAGAGTCACTCTTCTTTGTTTATAGGGTAATTTTTCTATGAAAAAATTGGAAAAGAAATATCATTTGAAGAAAAGTGTCATTTATTGAGTACTTAAGCAGTATTGTCAAACTCCTTTGCAAATCACCTTCAGGACTGTGCCTGTGTGCTATGTGCAGGGCCACTTTTTTGCTGGCCAAAAAGCCTTCTGCACTAGGCAAGCTAAAGCACATAACTTTGACGGTCCTGACAGGCCCCTGTGATTTCTGTTGGTGCTTAGCAACCAGTAAAGCCCTTTCTATGCTTTTTTCCAGAATTACATGAATAAGAAGTCTACTGATGATTGTTCTTTTCCCCTGCAAGTCCACTAGAGACTTTCATCCTGGTCATAACACAGGAAGCTGATTTCTGGACACTATGGTGATCAGGCTCCCTTTTCCTCAGTAGGGTTCTACAAACAGAAGGGCCATTTTGAAGACTTGGTTGGGAGGGAAGTAGAGCAGGATGATTTTTTACTTATTCTTCCTGCCATGCAGTGGTTTGGAAATAGGAAGAAACTTCAAAGAATTTGTGGAAAATGGAGTTAAAAGGTAAGTTGTATTTTGATAGAAAATGTTTTAAAATCCATGCATATGAGAAGCTTTCAAAAAGTTGGTGAGGAAATAGGTAGCCTTACAGTTAAGACACCATGTCTCAACATCACAGTGCCTAGTTTCAGTTCTTGCCTCTGGCTCTTGACTCCAAATTCTGTTAATGTGGACCCTGGGAGGCAACAGGTGATAATTCAGGTAGTTGGGTCTGTACCACCCATATGAGAGACCTAAATTGAGTTTTTAGTTTCCACTCCAGCTTAACCCTGGCTATTGCTGGTATTTGGGCCGTAAACCAATGGATAAGAATACTCTCTTTTTTTTTTTTTTTTTTTGACAGAGTGGACAGTGAGAGACAGAGAGAAAGGTCTTCCTTTGCCGTTGGTTCACCCTCCAATGGCCGCCGCGGCCGGCGTGCTGCGGCTGGCGCACCGCGCTGATCCGATGGCAAGAGCCAGGTGCTTCTCCTGGTCTCCATGGGGTGCAGGGCCCAAGCACTTGGGCCATCCTCCACTGCACTCCCTGGCCACAGCAGAGAGCTGGCCTGGAAGAGGGGCAACCGGGACAGAATCCAGCGCCCCGACTGGGATTAGAACCCGGTGTGCCGGCACTGCAAGGCGGAGGATTAGCCTAGTGAGCCGTGGCACCAGCCTAGATACTTGTTCTTAATTGATGCTGATAACTAGAGACCAACTTTGCCATTGTTTTGCTTTGTCAGAGTGGAAACTAGACATCAGGGATAGATGGAGTCTTGGCCCAAATCAATTTCTTAATGTGGTTACTTCTCCCATTATAAAATCTGGAATAAATACTTACAAAACTAACTTCCTAAACTGGATGGGCTACATTAGCTCCTTGTCCAGCGAGATGAAAATTATGGTATGAAGGACCAAGTGGAATCTCATAGAACTGCTCAACCTAGCCTACAGCTAAGGAATTAAACTGCATCCCTGCAGCACTTGAAGACATTAAAATTGGAGGCTTGAGAGATGTAAAAGTGATGATTTGGTTCTGGTAAAAACGTTAGTTTTTTAAAATGTAGATTGCAATTTAATCAGAGTCTAGTTTTGGATATTACTACTAGAGTGAGTCAGTATAACCCATGGCATCATAAATGAAAACTACTGACTTAGCAAGTGCTCTTTTAAATTGTCAGCAAAGGAACTCAGAAGCAGTAAACAATGTATCTTCATAATTGTGGAGTAGTAGTGTTTTATAACTGTCATCTTTTCTATCACCCTGTAATCAAGAGGGTTGTTAATCCATTGTACTGATGACATTCCATTTTCTGGTGACCTTGGTCGAAAGATCCATGCATGCCAAAGAATAGAAGACGGGCATTTTGGCACAGTGGGTTAAGCTACCTCCTGCAACATCAGCATCCTGTATGGAGCACCAGTTCGAGTCCTAGTTGCTCCTCTTCCAGTCCAGCTCTCTGCTAATGTGCTTCAGAAGACAGTAGAAAATGTCCAAAGTGCCTGGGCCCATGCCACCATGTGGGAGATGGGAATGGAGTTCCTGGATCCTAGCTTCTGCCTGATGCAGTCCTGGCCATTGCAGCCATTTGGGGGAGTGAACTGTAGATGGAAGATCCATCTCTCTCTCTTTTTCTTTCTCCCTCTCTCCCTTCCTCTCTGTAACTCTGCCTTTCAAATAAATATTTTTTAAAAATAGAAGAGAAATACTATAAAAGTTCATGTTGCTGGACTTTCTATAGGGCCAGTGGTTTGGGAATAAAGGATTATCCCCTCTAAAGTAAAAGAAAAATTGCATCATCTTACAGTAAACATCACAGTATGGTCCTTGATGAGCTTTTGAATTTTGGGGGGCAAAATAGCCTTTTCTGGTACGTCACTGTAATCCACTTACCACAAAGCTTCTAAGGCTGCCAATTTGAGGATTCTGTTAGGAAATCGAAGCCACTACGAAAGTACCAGGAATAGAGTTTAATACAGAGAATAGAACTTACGTGAATGTGAAAAGAACAATTTTTATCATTCATTGAAAGCTAGAAGTAAGATGACCTAACTTTAATTCACTTTGAATTTGTTTTGTTTTACACCTAATTACCTGTATTAAATTCCTTTCCGGAAAGATGGAATAGACGTCTTTCCTCCTATTCCTTCTGTTGAATACAACTAAAACCCCTGACCATTTGTATTAGTTTCTTGTGGCTGTTAGCAACAAATTATCACAAACTTCGTGGCATAAAAGAAGAGAGATTTATTCTCACAGTTCTGAACGACAGAAATCCAAAGTTTGTTTTACCAGGCAGAGAACATGGTGTCATCAGAGCTGTACTCCCTCTGGTTACTTTAAGGAGGAAACTGCTCCTTGCATCTTCCAGCTTAGTGGCTGCCTTCATTCCTTGGCTTGTGTCCTCTTTTGTGTGTGTCCAGTCTCCTGTGCTTGTCACTTAGAAGGATGCTTTTGCTTGCTTATAGGGCTTACCCAGATAATCCAGGCCCTCCTCCCATCTCTAGAACCATAACTAAGTAACATCTGCCAGCTCTTTTGCTATACAAATGTCCCAGGGGTTACATTATTCAGCTTACTGCAATATGTCATTCAGTAGCTAAATGGTTATACAAACTGGTATGTACAAACCATGCAATACTACACAGTAGATAAAAGGAATGAACTATTGGTAAACACGACGGATTAGATAAATATCCTAAGAGTTATGCTGGGTGAAAAAAGCCAATTCCCAAAAGATACTTTTCTTTATTAGTCAACTTGTATAACCTTCTTTAAAAGAAGAAATGGAGAGATTAGTGACCCCCAGAGTTAAGAAGGTGGCGGTGGTGGGGAGGGAGGTATGTGTAACTAGAAGGGTAACGTGAGGGATCTTGGTGGCAATGGTAATGCTGATATGTATTTTAGTTGTATCTATCAAATTACTGGGTCTGATACTGTACTATAGTTTTGGAAGATGTTACTTTTTTTGGTGAGATGTTACTGGGGGAGACTAGCTAAGAATGGTTTCTACTTTTTACAGCTGTATGTGACTACAGTTATTTCCAAAAAGCTTAATTAAAAGAATTCCTTTCATTTGAAGTAAGAAGGGTGGTTTCTGTTTTCCTCACTGAACAGACTGAAGCCCCCTTTTGCCATGCCTGCCATGTCAGTCATAGGAGCCCACAATTCTCAGGCCATCCCTCAACCTCTAGGTTTGTTCCATATGTGATTCCATCTCCCAACCCTCCCCATCTGGTGAAACCCTTTTACTATGCCTCAGGAGTGCAGGAACAGTATTAGCTAGACTCTGTATCCTCAACCTTCTTTGCCTTTCCTTTCACCTACCTGTTGACTGAAACCTGGTTCTCTGGAGATAACCTGTCCCCTCTAGTCCTCTGAGATGTGGTACAACAAATGTGGAGATGGCATGGGGCTCTTCTTGTATTTTGGTGACGCCTTCAGACTACTCTCCCTCTCCTACTTAGTTCATTCATTTGGTTGCCCATTGCAGTCATCTCTCATCCCAGAGACACGTGCCCAAATGCCTTGGTATAATCTCATCACATTAAATTTGGTGGTAGATGATTAGCCCAGTGTTCTAGCCTGTCTGTTCCTTGGTCTTCTCTCCTCCAATTTTATTCTTCATATTACCTCAGTTTACTCATATTACTCTGTTTCATGGACAATTTTTAGTTTTTTTTTTTTTTTTTAATCACTACACTCCTCTATAATCTCATTTCAAACATCCCAGTCTCATGCTATTTCCCAGTTTTTTTTTTTTTTTTAAAGATTTATTTATTTATTTGGAAGTCAGAGTTACACAGAGAGAAAAGGAGAGTTAGGGAGGCTGATCCAAAGCCAGGAGCCAGGAGATTTTTCCAGGTCTTCCACACATGTTCAGGAGCCCAAGGACTTGGGACATCTTTTACTGCTGTCCCAGGCCATAGCAGATAGCGGGATTGGAAGTGGAGCAGCTGGGACTTGAACCAGTGACCATATGGGATGCTGGCATTGCAGGCGGTGGCTTTACCTGCTATGCCACAGCACCGGCTCCCCCAGTTTTTATTTTTTAGCTCGTTTCTACTACATGAACTCCAGTAATCTTCCAATCTCACTGGATTCTTTAATTCATCCTTCATATCCTCCCTTTCTTTGTAGTTCAGCTTAAGTTCTGTGATGGAACGTTAAAATATTTTTCTTGCATACAACCTTCATTTCTTACTCTTTTGCTAAGCAATCTAATTGTCTTCCCTTTTTTTGTGCCTGCACCTGCAAAACTGAACATGACTATAAAAAAATGCTATTTGATCTTAACTTTAAATTCATGATAATCGGTCACAAGTGGATTATCAATAGTATATCTACTGTAAAATTCATTCTTCTGATCTTATCTATTTCATACTTTGTCCTCTCAATGCCCAGACATTTATTTATTCTCTGCTGATGACATTACTTTGTGCTTAACCAAATTGAAGTCATCAGAAATTCTCAGAAGCATCACATTATCCATTACCCACCATCTGTACCCACAATTCATATCTCATTGCTGTGGATGATCCATGGAATCACCTATCTTCATTCTCTACTCAAAAGTGGGGCTCCAGCACACCACCCCCTGTATCACCATTATTTCCTCTGAACTGGATCATTCTCTTCAGCATGAAAACTTAGTTTCTTTCTCCCCTCTTAAAGTGTTTAATTAATTCCCATCTGCTACCACCCCATTTCTCTTTAGTATTATGGCTTTGTATGTAGATATTCAGTGACTCTCAACTCTTATTCTCTCTTAATTATAATTCTGTTTAGGGTCACACCTCACCTATTTCTCAAAATAAATGGTTCTTATTTCATTTATGAATTTCACATTGCTAAAGCCAATGGTCAGTTCTCAACTGACCATATTGACTAATGTAGCAGCCTTTTACAGATGGTTATTTTGCCTGAAAATTATTTTCTGGCTTCAAGAGCATTGTATGTTACTTGGTTTTTCCTTCTTTAGTCTGGAATGTCTCCCCACCCCTTTGGGCACTGCTTATTTTCCAGTCTCCATGTTGGTTCTCCCTTATCTTCCCTCACTGTAGGACTCCCCAAATCTTGGTCCTGACAACTCATCAGTTTTCTGCCCATACCCGGTCCCTTGGTGATCACACTCAGCCTTAGGCTTCAAAATCCAAATGCAGATACCTCCTAAGTATGTAACGTCTTTCCATACTTCTTCAGACCTCTTACTGGTGTCCAGACTCATTATCTTGACTGCCTTCTCATTATGGCCACTTATTATCTACAACTAATTCACACATAATATGAAACCTGTGTTCTTAATATTTATTCCCCCATTCTTGTTTTCCTGGGATTGGCTGTCCGTTTGTCTTCCTCTGTCTCAGTATGTGGATCTTCATCTTTCCAGTGAGTCAGACTTGAGTTATTGAAATCTTCCTTTTTTCTCTCACATTCCACATACATTTCTTTCTTGCACATAACACACAACTTAAGCAAATCTGTCATTTCTGTCAAACCTCATCCTGAGATTGACCACTTCTCACCACCTCCACTGCTGCCACTCCAGTCCAAGCCACCACTGACTCATCTGGATGATTACCATGGCTTCCCAAGTAGATTCAGGGCTTTCATTCTTTCCCCCATTTCAGTCTATCCTCTCCATGGCAGCCATTTCATTCACAGTGAAAACCAGTCACTAGTAATCAAAAGGGCCTGATTGGTCTGGCCCCTGTTACCTCACTGATGTAATATCCTACTATCTTCTCATGTTAACTATGCCAGTCACATTCCTCCTTTCCCTCCAGAATGTCCTCCCAGAGAGCCACATGGCTTAACTCCCGAACTTCCATCAGATGTTTTCTCAAATACCACTTTCCTCAGTGACTTCTAGCCTGGATACTCTAATATCACACATTGCCCCCTCTCGTCCTTCCTTACTTCTGATCTCCCTTTCTGCTTTAGTTTTCTTTCTGGCACTTGACCACTGACTAACTTGCCATGTATTTTTCTTTTTTGGTTATTACCTGCCCCTGCCACAGTCCCTGCCAGACTGTAAGCTCCATGGGGGACAGAAATTTAAACTACATTGTTTACTGCTATTTCTCCAGATTCTGAACAGTGCCTAGTTTATAGAAAGACAACTATTTGTTGAATGAGTGAATATTTGGGTTTTTATTTATTGTCTAAGGCTGTCATAAAAAAGTGCTATAGACTAGGAGGCTTAAACAACAAAAATTTATTTGCTCACAGTTCTAAATGCTTAAAGTAAAAGGTCAAGAAAGATATATACAAGTTTGTGAATCTTCTCTCATTGCCTTATAGATAGCCATCTTCTCCCTGTGTCCTCCCATTGTCTGCCCTTTATGTCTACCTCTGCCCTCATCTCTTCTTATAGTAACACAAGCATATTGGATTAAGATGCATCCTAATCACTTCATTTAACCATGGTTAATCCTTAGTTACTGGGGCCGGCACTGTGGCGTAGTGGGTAAAGCTGCCACCTGCAGGGCCAGTATCCCATATGGGCGCCACTTTGTGTCCCGGCTGCTCCACTTCCGATCCAGCTCTCTGCTGTGGCCTGGGATAGCAGTAGAAGATGGCCCTAGCCCTTGGGCCCCTGCACCCTTGTGGGAGACCAGGAACAAGCTCTGGCTCCTGGCTGGGGATTGGCGCAGCTCCAGCCGTTGCAGCCAATTGGGGAGTGAACCATTGGATGGAAGACCTCTCTCTCTCTCTCTGCCTCTCCTTCTCTGTGTAACTCTGACTTTCCAGTAAAATAAATAAATCTTTAAAGAAAATCCTTAATTACCTTATTTCCAAATACAGTTACATTCTGATATAATAGGAATTAGGACTTTAACATATGAATTTTGAGGATCATAATTCACCCCATAACATGTTGCTCCCAATATTACTTATTTAATTACTTACTCATATGGCTTATTTCTGTTCACTGCACCCTCACCTCCATTGTTTGTTCAACATAAGACTAACAAATTTCCAGGGCTGGCGCCGTGGCTCACTTGGTTAATCCTCCGCCTGTGGTGCTGGCATCCCATAAGGACACCGGGTTCTAGTCCTGGTTGCTTCTTTTCCAGTCTAGCTCTCTGCTGTGGCCCGGAGGGAAGTGGAGGATGGCCCAAGTGCTTGGGCCCTGCACCCACATGGGAGACCAGGAAGAAGCACCTGGCTCCTGGCTTCAGATCGGCGCAGTGCCGGCCGTGGTGGCCATTTGGGGAGTGAACCAACGGAAGGAAGACCTTTCTCTCTCTCTACCTGTCAAAAAAAAAAAAAAAAAAAAAAAGACTTAACAAATTTCCTTCTTTGCTCTTAACTTATAAATATTTGAAGGGTCTCCAAAAAAGTATGTGCAAAATGCATATTATGAAAAAAACAATGCATGAAGTTCTAAAAAAAATTAATTCCATTTCTCATGAACTTTCTGAAAATCCCTCATATATTGCTTTTTTTTTTTTTTAATTTTTTGACAGGCAGAGTGGACAGTGAGAGAGAGAGAGAGAGAGAGAGAAAGGTCTTCCTTTGCCGTTGGTTCACCCTCCAATGGCTGCCATGGCCGGCGTGCTGCGGCCGGCGCACCATGCTGATCCGATGGCAGGAGCCAGGTACTTATCCTGGTGTCCCATGGGGTGCAGGGCTCAAGCACTTGGGCCATCCTCCACTGCACTCCCGGGCCACAGCAGAGAGCTGGCCTGGAAGAGGGGCAACCGGGACAGAATCCAGCGCCCCGACCGGGACTAGAACCCGGTGTGCTGGCACCGCAAGGCGGAGGATTAGCCTAGTGAGCCGCGGTGCCAGCTCTTTTTTCTTTAAGATTTATTTTATTTATTGGAAAGGCAGAGTTATAGAGAGAGAGAGGGAGAGAGATCTTCTATCCACTGTTTCACTCCCCAAATGGCTGCAGTGGCCTGGGATGGGCCAGGCTGAAGCCAGGAGTCAGGAATTTCTCAGTCTCACATGAGTTGCAGGTAAGTTGCAGGGGCCTAAGCACTTGGGTCATCTGCTGCTTTCCCAGGTGCATTAGCAGGGAGCTGGATCAGAAGTGGAGCTGCTGGGACTCAAACCAGTGACCATTTAGGATTCCTGTGTTGCAGGTGGCAGCTTTATTACACAATGCTGGCCCCTGTATTTATTTATTTCTTTGTATAGTGTCTGTCTTTCCTTCCACCTCTAGATGCTTAAGTTGCTGGCATTGTTTTAACCCTTGATTTATATTCTCAATTGAAGCATCATAGCTGCCCTATAATGTAAGTCCAATTACTCCCATTTCAAAAACATACAGTCTGAGGCCCAAAGAGATTAGATAATTTTTCTGAGGTCAGAGTACCAGTGAATAGTGACATTCTGATTTTAATTCAGATTGCATGGGCTCAAAAATCTCACTTTCTTCTATTCTTTACTGTCATTACGATGAATGGTGGAACACCACAATTCTAACTTTTATATTGTAAGCAAGGCTGCCCTCGAAGCAGTTCTCACATTTCAAAAACTAGCCTTAAGTTTAGAGTCTGAATAATTATACTCATAGATTGAATTTAGGTCTTTATAAACTATTATTTTATTGCTGCAATTTCCGTCATCCTTGATGATCATCTAAATTTATTCTTCCTTTGAAAAATTTAGCTAACTAAAAATATTAAGTTTGTTTCCTTATTGGGGTGTCAGAATTATATACTGAATTCATAATATCAAGGCAGTGACCTTATAATTTTATTCTAAAATGCAGAGGATAAGGTCATTGCTTTTGTTAGGAAAATTTAACATATGTTCTTGATGAAATGCCAGCACGTTATTGGTGAAAAGCATGGTAGGCTTTGCAACCAGTTATTTATAGTTAGGTGGATATCATTCTTTCTTCAGGTGTAGCTATTTAACACACAATTAAAATAGGAATTAAATTTTTTCTTTATAGATTTTATACTTTACAATGAGCTTTGCTTTAAAGTATATATGATGTATTTAAAAACTTTATTCCACTGGATGTGAAATCTTTATGTTGACAGGAAAACAGTCAGTACTTTTCATTTTGATACTTGGATGGAAATACTACAGGTCACAGTGTGATTACTTGGAAATGTTGGACTTGGACTCTCTTTTGGCATTTCTGAGCCACTGTTCTTGAGTTTATGGGTGGTGGACAAGGGCCATTTAATGGTGGCGTTTGTTTTTCATTTCACTTTATTTCTTTGAAAAGCAGAGGAGAGAGAGAGAAAGAGAAATAGAAATAGAAATCTTCCACCCTCCAGTTCACTCCCCAAACAGCTACCCTGGCCAGTCCTGGGCCAGGCCGACAACCAGTGCCCATATGAAATGCTGGTGTTGCAGGTGGTGGCTTTACTCAGTGTGTTTCATGCTTGTCTCTAATGGTGGTTTTTAAATTGGTGTGAGGAGGTAGAAGTACAGAGATGATATTGTCACTGACTCTTACACTATATATAATAGGGAGACAGTTTATAGTTTTTCTATTTCTTGGTAGATATGTAAGCTTCTTAAAATAAGACACTGAGCTTTTTTTTAATCCAGATTGATTTAAGTTTATTGAAAGCAAATACACACTGTGAATGAGCTAAAGACTAAATAAAGCATTTGAAATTTGATGTTGATGGATTTAAAATAAGTCTAGAATGGACCTGTAGCTAGTGAAACATTTGCAATGAATGATAATTGAAACAAAGAAGTAGTCTGAATCTTTAAGCATATATTCCTGTTGTTTCCTTAGGAACCCCTCCATATATGAATGAGTGCAGTTGATCTTTTAGTAACATGGAAGAGATGAGCCTATTTTTTTCTTTGCTAGGTACCTATTTAACAATCAAAGAATAAATGAGATTTATTGCCTTTATTTGGATATTCAGGATTGAGTTAAATGATCTTGAACAAATAAAATCATCTTATAGTCAAGCTAGACTGAAAAAGTCAGCTGCTATAGTTTCAATATGAAGAAAGAAAAAAGATAAATATAGACCATTTTTGAGGATAATCTTTATGGAGAAAAGAGTTTCTGGGATTCCAAAGGAAAATGATATGTGATTTGGAGGCAATGATATAACTTTAGTTTATGAGAGGACTTCAAAAAGTTCATGGAAAAAAATGGAATTAAAAATTGTTCAAGTTTTCCATGAAGTTTTTTGTATTTGTTTTCACATAAAGCATGGTTCAGATATCAAATACATATGTTGACATTGCTTTATTTATTTATTTATTTGGACAGGTAGAGTGGACAGTGAGAGAGAGGCAGAGAGAAAGGTCTTCCTTTTGCCATTGGTTCACCCTCCAATGGCCGCCACGGCTGGTGCACTGCGGCCAGCACACCGCACTGATCTGAAGGCAGGAGCCAGGTGCTTCTCCTGGTCTCCCATGGGGTGCAGGGCCCAAGCACTTGGGCCATCCTCCACTGCACTCCCTGGCCACAGCAGAGAGCTGGCCTGGAAGAGGGGCAACTGAGACAGAATCTGACGCCCCGATCGGGACTAGAATCTGGTGTGCCGCAAGGCGGAGGATTAGCCTATTGAGCTGCGGCGCCAGCGACATTGCTTTTTGTAAAACTGACATCCTTTCAACATAAGTCATCATTAAATTGAAAAAGGAAAAATTGTTGACCTCTCCCAGGAGTTTAATCACATTTATATTTAGAGAATTATCATTAAAAATGGTATTTCTCAGAATAAATTTGGGATTTTATGAGTCAATATAAGTTTAATTTTATTGTTATCAAATAGAAAATATTCCCAAAACAGTTATTTTACATTTTACAGATCAATCAATCTTTTATGTCCTTGGTTCACTTATGTCATGTTTACTGGCCTCACGACAGAACAGGAACAATTGGTTTGTTTCAGAGCACATGTTTATGAAGCACCTAGGAAAGTGAAGAAAGCCACTTAGCTTAGATATTTAACAGGGACTCATGACAGGTTCAGGTTTTTCAACAGCATTCTCTAAGGAAATATTTTCTATGCCAGCTTAGCATTATACAGTGAACTATATGTTCTGGTTATAAGGAGTCTTTGTAATATGAAGTCCATATATTCACTAGTAAACTTTTAAGTATTCCCTATTTGTATCTGCTAGAGTTAACTTACTGGAAAACCAACTAAATTATGCCTTTGCCTTGCCTTTGAAGAAGGTTAGCTCTCTTTTATCCTATAGAGGCAAATATAAAATCCTAATGGCTTACAATACTGCAGTCACATACTACCTCCAGATTTCATTTCCCAACTTTATTCTGTGGTACTCTTTAGCTGTTTATTGCTCCTCACTGCTCTCCACATCCCCAAATCCATTCACTCTCTACTTTTTTTGTACTTGCCCTTCCTGCTGATTGATCTCATTTAAATTCATTACCACTAATATTAAATTTGTTGTGATCATACAACATCATGCTAGTCCACTCACCCCAACTTCATACTTTTCCTTCTAGAAATTCCCCAAGCATTCTTGATCTGGGTCTGCTGATTCCCTTAGTTCCTGCTCTACTGAAAAAGCAGAATCTTCAAGGAGAATTTCCGAATGCTCCCTCCACCACATCTACCTGCCTTGCTGCGTCTGTGCCCACAGACTGCTTTCCTTCCTCCTACTGGAGAGGAACTGTTTATACTGCTATCTAAGATCACCCTCTTTCATCTGTGCAATAGATTTTTCTTTTTTTAAGTTTTATTTAATGAATATAAATTTCCAAAGTACAGCTTATGGATTGCAATGGCTCCCCCCCATAAATTCCCTGCCCCCCGTAACCCTCCCCTCTCCCGCTCCCTCTCCCCTCCATTCACATCAAGATTCATTTTCTATTCTCTTTATTTACAGAAGATAAATTTAGTATATATTAAATAAAGATTTCAACAGTTTGCACCCACACAGAAACACAAAGTAAAAAATACCATTTGAGTACTAGTTATAGCATTTAATCACAATGTACAGCACATTAAGGACAGAGATCCTACATGGGGAGTAAGTGCACAGTGACTTCTATTGTTGACTTAACAGTTGACACTCTTGTTTATGGCGTCAGTAATCTCCCTAGGCTCTTGTCATGAGTTGCCAAGGCTATGGAAGCCTTTTGAGTTCGCCAACTCTGATCATATTTAGACAAGGTCATAGTCAAAGTGGAAGTTCTCTCCTCCCTACAGAGAAAGGTACCTCCTTATTTGATGGCCCGTTCTTTCGTTCTTTCCACTGGGATCTCACTTGCAGAGATCTTTCATTTAGGGTTTTTTTTTTTTTTTTTTTTTTTTTTTTTTTTGCCAGAGTGTCTTGGCTTTCCATGACTGAAATACTCTCATGGGCCCTTCAGCCATATCCAATGCCTTAAGGGCTGATTCTGAGGCCAGAGTGCTGTTTAGGACATCTGCCATTCTATAAGTCTGCCGCGCATCCCGCTTCCCATGTTGGATTGTTCTATCCCTTTTTTTTTTTTATTATTCTATCGGTTAGTAATTGCAGATACTAGTCTTGTTTATGTGATCACTTTGACTCTTAGTCCTATCATTATGATCAATTGGGAACAGAAGTTGATCAGTTGGACTAGTGAGATGGCATTGGAACATGCCACATGCCACCTTGATGGGATTGAATTGGAATCCCCTGGCAAGTTTCTAACTCTACTGTTTGGGGCAAGTCCGATTGAGCATGTCCCAAATTGTGCATCTCTTCCCTCTCTTATTCCCACTCTTATATTTAACAGGGATCACTTTTCAGTTAAATTTCAACACTTAAGAATAACTGTATTAATTACAGAATTCAACCAATAGTATTAAGTAGAACAAACAAGTATTAAGTTGTTCATCAACGGTCAGGGCAAGGGCTGATCAAGTCACTTTTTCTCATAGTCTCCATTTCACTTTAAGTTTTCCGTTTTGGTGCTCGGGAGAATATATGATATTTGTCCCTTTGGGACTGGCTTATTTCAATCAGCATGATGTTTTCCAGATTCCTCCATTTTGTTGCAAATGACCAGATTTCATTTTTTTTCACTGCTGTATAGTATTCTATAGAGTACATGTCCCATAATTTCTTTATCCAGTCTACTGTTGATGGGCATTTAGGTTGATTCCAGGTCTTAGCTATTGTGAATTGAGCTGCAATAAACATTAAGGTGCAGACAGCTGTTTTATTTGCCAATTTAATTTCCTTTGGGTAAATTCCAAGGAGTGGGATGGCTGGGTTGAGTGGTAGGGTTATATTCAGGTTTCTGAGGAATCTCCAGACTGACTTCCACAGTGGCTTTACGAGTTTGCATTCCCACCAACAGTGGGTTAGTGTCCCTATTTCCCCACATCCTCGCCAGCATCTGTTGTTGGTAGATTTCTGCATGTGAGCCATTCTAACCGGGGTGAGGTGAAACCTCATTGTAGTTTTGATTTGCATTTTCCTGATTGCTAGTGATCTTGAACATTTTTTCATGTGCCTCCCCAAATGCTCGCTATGGACATGACTGGGATAGACCAAAGCCAGGAGCCAGAAATTCATCCAGGTCTCCTATGCAGATTGCAGGAGCCCAATTACTTGAGCCATCTCCTCTGCCTCCCAGGGTCTGCATTAGCAGGAAGCTGAAGTCAGGAAGCAGAACCAGGTATTCCGGTCTTAACCTGTGTCCACCTGTATCTTAGCTGCTAGGGTAAACATCCACCCTTAGTTTGTAATTTTAGTAGAGAAAAAAATTTATTCAATTATTCAAATATTTTGTTTATTCACTCACCATTTGTCTAATGTCTGCCTAGTGGGGTTTTTTTTTTTTGTGTGTGTGTGTGTGTTTTTTGGACAGGCAGAGTTAGACAGTGAGAGAGAGACAGAGAGAAAGGTCTTCCTTCCGTTGGTTCACCCCCCAAATGGCCGCTATGGCCGGTGCTGCTCCGATCCAAAGCCAGGAGCCAGGTGCTTCCTCCTGGTCTCCCATGCAGGTGCAGGGCCCAAGGACCTGGGACATCCTCCACTGCCTTCCCAGGTCACAACAGAAAGCTGGACTGGAAGAGGAGCAACTGGGACAGAATCCGGTGCCCCAACCAGGACTAGAACCCAGGGTGCCGGCGCCGCAGGCAGAGGATTAGCCTAGTGAGCTGTGGCACCGGCCTGCCTAGCTGTGTTTTAATGACAAAGTGTATAAAGCTGAATAAAATATCCTTGTACTCAAGGAGTTTGTAATCTTTTAGTGAATGATAGATGTATAAATAAATCAATATTATAAAGTGTTGTCAGTCCTATCTATTAAGAACATATGAAGTGTATTATGGGACATAAAATAATAGGTCAGCTCTTTTTTGTAATTAATTCATTTGTTTATTTGAAAGACAGAGAGAAAGAAAGAGGTCAACTCTTGATGGATATAAAGAAATTCCTAAGGAGGCTGCCTGAGGGAGTTGATACTTAATCTAATTCTTGAAAATGTAGGTAGTATCTTGGGCTAATAGGAAGAAGAGATTCCAGGCAGAATGAAGCAGCAGCAAAGATATAGAAATATAAAACAACTTGGATCCCTGGCTGGCTGTGGGTATGGATGGATTACGTGGAATAATAATTAGCATCTAAGGTTTACAACATACCTGCAAGAAGGACATGTGAGATATGACTGATCATAGGGTACTGGCCATCCATAGTTTATTAGGCTATAGGGACTTGAATTTTATTGTGTGGATGATGAGGAGCCATTGAGAGGCTTTTGAGCAGTGGATTATGATTGCTTTGACCACTAATAAGGGTGTTGTTATTCAAAAAATTTCACAAGCTTTGACTTCATGAGTCAAAAAAGAGGGATTTAGTGGAGTTACTAATATAGATGCTTCATTCTTCAATGTCCTTGTCATCTGCAGTTAGGTAAGCTAAAAATTACTTGATGTTTAAAAAGGATGATGTGCTTATACGTTGACAGATCCAGCCTGTCATTATTAGGTCACACGGAAGTGACCAAGTTATCTATCATTTTCCCAAAACCTAGAATTGGATATTTCGAAGGGTAACTCTGAGGCTTGATAAAAACCTTTAGAATTATTTACACGGCTCATAAATCTTAATGAAGCTGCCCTCAGACATGAGAAAAATTCACATAAATTCTATGAAACTAAAAAAGCCATTTATAAAAAAAAAAAAGAACCATCTGCTTGCCCAGAGATTAATTCTAACACAGACAATGCATTCAGCTCAGCTTTATGCATTTTCTACTTGTAGCAACAAATAATATAGGGAGGAATTGGTAACACATTAGTGCTCAAACTTCCAACTATTTATTTAGTCTTGAGCATTGAAAGCCCAAAACAAAGTATTAAAATTCTTTAAAGTTATATATGGCAAAGTGTATTTTTATTCCATATAATTTGTATTATACTTAATTGGTTGGTTGACAACATTTTTGTAAAGCTCTCCTAACATTTACCATCTCTGTATGCAGGAACTCTCTGAGAACCAATTCAAAACTCCTATGCTTGATTCTTTGCTTATAATAACAAATGTAGTTGCAACTTTTTATCTGAAGTTGCATACATCAAAACGAAATCCCATGTATGCAATGCCCAGCCTCAGTATACAAAGATAAAACTAAATCTTAGCAGTCTAAATGATTATTCTTGAATTAAGTCCCTCTGCAAAGGAAAAGAAGCTGAGCATGCTCCTAGGATGGGAGACTTTAGTCCCTTCTATGGCAGGAGAGGGAAAGATTGTGGAAGTAAAAGCAGCTTTGGCTTTAGGTTGGTAAGAGGTTTAAGAGACAAAGCTCTTACTGAATGAAGTACTTATTTGATAATTCAAAGCAGTTATGCCATGATAAGCAAAGCTGGTAACAATGCTAACAAATATCTAATGTGAAACTTCGTCCAAATATTTGACTAATGATTAAGTGAATAAGTAACCCAAAATGGAAGAACAAGTGCCAATTACCTATAAAGTTCAAGTTTGTTACCTTAATGATAGGTGTTACTTAAAATAACATACCGCAATACTAGGATAGAAAGGAAGTTCATGGGTAGGCATTGGGACACAGTGGGCAAGGCCCTCACTTGGGCTCTGGCATCCCACATATGGAGTGCCTGGGATTGAGTTCTTACCTCTCCTTCCCATCCAATTTTTTGCTAATGTACCCGAGAAGCAGCAGATAATGTCTGAATTGCATGAGTTTGTGCCAACCATGTGGGAGACCCAGAGGGAATTCTTGGCTTCTGGATTCAGTCTAGTACAACCTCAGCTGTTGCAGATATTTGGGTGGTGAACCAGTAGATGAAAATTCACTGTCATTGTCTCTCCCTTTGTCTTGTTGTTCTGCCTTTCAAATAGGTAAATAAATCTTTTTTTTTTTTTTAAAGCAAAACCAGAAAGCTCAAAATACAAACTATATACTCTAAAGTGGTTTGTTAGTGGGCACACATTTAGTTGAAATGGAGTTGTCTTTCTAACTCTCTGTGTTGGCTTCTGATCACTGAAAGATGCTTTCAGAGAATTAACCTGGAAGGAGATTGTAAAATTCATTAGAAAGGAGGGATATATTAAGGGAAGGCAGTTCATTAGGCGACTATAGCAGTGTCCTATTTAAGCAATCACAAATGTCTGATTTGAATAGTAGAAGCCAGAATACATAGGAAGGGATAGATTTGAAAGTTACTATCAAGATACAGTTGTTAGAACTTGGCAATGGGTGGAATAATAAAAAAAGGAGTTAAGGGTGATTGTCATGTGTGCATATATGCACAGCAACTGTCTCAGTGCTGTCATAGTGCCTAGTTTGTGACAGGTGATCAGTTAGTGTTTTTGTTTTCCAGTGAATGAATGAATAACAATTAGACTTTGAGTATGAGTGTCTGGAAGCATGGTTTTGTATAATAGGTTTGGGAGGGAGGCTTTTAAGTTTCACTTTGGGTGCATTCATTTGGAAAAGTCACAAAATATCAGAAGATTCCTAGCAGACAGTTTGTAATGTGAGGCTGGAGTTTAGGTGAGACTTTGGAACTAGAGCTAGAGATTCAAGATTCATCTGGTAGATGTGGGTGTTGAAATTATAATGAATTAAGATTTTCAGTGGAGAAATTATGCAGAACAGAGGCAAAGGCTTGGACAAGAGTGAGGAGGAAGAGGTTGAGGTCCTGGCTACACAGGGGCAGTGAAAAAGATGGAGGGAACCAGATATAACCCAGAAAGCAAAGAAGCAAGAGTGCCTTGGAGCCGCCCAGAAAGCCAGAAAGCAGATAGTCCACAGGAATTGAAGGACAGAAGGCCAATGTTCCAGAGTTGTTTCTGTAAAATTAACAGAATTGGAAGCTAGATTGCATCAGCAGAGACAGGAAGTGATGAAATTTCCTAACTGTTGGTGCTCAGTCCTTCCAGTTACACCAGATGTTAAGAATGGCCCAGCCTTCTCAGGCCGAGTTTACTCAGAAACACAACAAAGAGTTGCTGCAGCCAAACATACCTCCCCCCCCCCCACCTTTTTTTAAAGATTTATTTTATTTTATTTGAAAGGCAGAGTTAGAGAAAGAGGGAAAGACAGAGAAAGAGAGATCTTCCATTTGCTGGTTCACTCCCCAGATGGCTTCAACTTCCTGGCCGAAGCCAGGGACCACTTGGGCCATCCTCTGCTCTCCCAGGCACACTAGCAGGGAGCCGGATCAGAAGTGGAGCAGGGGCTGGCGCTGTGGTGCAGTGGGTTAAAGCCCTGGCCTGAAGCGTCGACATCCCATATGGGCACTGATTCTAGTCCCTGCTGCTCTTCTTCCAATCCAGCTCAGTATCTTCTGATCCAGGCAGTAGAGGATCCTTGAGCCCCTGCACCCACATGGGAGACCTGGAAGAAGCTCCTGGCTCCTGGCTTCGGATCAGCCTAGCTCCAGCAGTTGTGGCCATCTGGGGAGTGAACCAGCGGGTGGAAGACCTCTCTCTCTGTCTCTACCTCTCTCTGTAACTTTTTCAAATAAATAAAAATAAATGTTAAAAAAAAAGAAATAGGGCAGCTGAGTTTTGAACCAGCACCCATATGGGATGCTGGCATTGTAGGCAGTGACTTTACCTGCTATACCATGACACTGACCCCTCATACTTTGTTTTTGAGAAAGTCTTGGCTCAAATTCTTTATTTCTCTTTTTCTCTAATGAGCTGGGTGGGACTTGAACTAGCTCAAGTTGGTTCTCTATCCCCGTGCTGGCTCCTCTCTAGCCACAGAGGTAAATATACCTCCCAAATAATAACTTATGCCTCGTCTTCATATTTGAAAAAGGCCAGAGAGAAGACAAAGGAAGTCTAAAATGCAGTCAGGGAGATGTTTATAATCCTTTCATCCTTCTCACCTAAGTCAGATGTGTCCCTTCTGTAACAATGAGCCAGGAAAGAAAGATTGTGGTTAAACATGTGTGAGACAAGAAAGAGACCCAGACTTTACCAGAGAAACAGTATTAAAGAATGTTTACTAGGAAAGAGGAGATTTTAACATAACCATAAACTGAGGAGGAGCCAAGAGAAAGATCGTGAGGATTTTTGGTTTCTGGAAGATACCATGTGTGGTAAAGTCCCTTAGAGTGTTGAATAAAGGTCTATGTTTTGAGTGAGAGAGAGAGAGAGATCAGGTATTGCAGCCTCTGCTTGATTGCCAATCCTGATCCCGCCTCTATCATCCATACCATCTGACAACAACTCCAACTCTCCCGAAAGCTGCCACAGTTGCAAGCCAAGCCCTCATCACTCCGAGACCATGCCAGGACTGAAAACCTCCCTCACAGTTTTCCCTCCCCGTTTTTTTACACTGCTCTCAGATTTGCCTTTTGGAAACAGCTCCAATTATGTCACTCCCCTATTAGTGGCTCTGGAACACTGTAACAAGGGTTAGAAAAACCAACAAACTCCAAAAAATAAAAGCGTTTTTTTCAATTTATTGGAAATCTTCCCCCCCCCTACTGAATATTCATATAATGATAAAGGTTTACTTTCCATTTTCTCACATCCAATCCTGCAATCACAATAATGAAGCAGGAAGGGAGGCAGAAAGTGTCTTTTTTCCCTTTAGTTCTAATGGACCCATTTTTTCCCTTTTATTCATAAAAAATTATTGCTACACACCAGGACATTTTATTCAGTAGAATGTTATTGGGGTCAAACACAATGTATATTCATTTTGTGAGGATTTATGTTTCTATGCATTATAGTTCAGTGTAACAGAACCAGAAAGAAAGAACTTACCACTCTTAGTACTATTTTAACTAAGCACTTCAAATTATGTTTCTTCTAGTTAATAGTTTTGAAAAAAATGGAGAAAGTGCCTACATTTTACTAGAATGAGCCATAAGAGATCTAAATAAATGGACCAAATGAGTTTATTTGAATGTTCCCATTCACATAGGATTACACATTCAAATAAAATTGTGTACATATTTGAATATGTAATCAAGGAGCTTTGCATAAGTGACATTATTCCCTTGGTTTACACATGTGAATACCTCAATGTGTTGTTAAAAATCAGAATATAATTCTTTATATGCATTGCATTTTATGCAAATTTCAAAGCTATTGCTATTGTTCATCAGTTTCATTGCTTCTCATGCACAAGGACACCTGTCCATATTAGCAGTAATGCTGCTGCCAACTTGAAGGCTATATGCAAGTTTCTCAAGTTGTCTGAGCCTTTGGAAAAGTTAGAATTCATTCATTACTTCACTTTTCATTTGACAAATACTTGTAAATCATTGTGCTAGGTACTGAATAATAAAGGTATTTGAATCATCTGAGAGTTTTTAGGTACCTATCCCTATCTGTTTCAGTATTGTTTGGATAAATTTGTCCTTGTTCACAAACAAATCCCATTAGGTCACCTATCTTTTATTAGGCTACCTCTGGTTTTCTAAGTAGTGTAGACTGTTTAGGGTGATCCAGGCAAATACTCATGAGAGCATCCTGTGGCACAAAAGTACAAAGGGAAACTCAAAACATAAATATTCATGTTATTAACCAAGCCAACAAAATGTTAAAATATAATCTATCTTGATAACTTGTTTCTCTATCTTTACGGTAGGTGAAAGCCAAGTTTGAATTTAGATGCCTTGGTTCTTCAGATTTCTATACAGGGATGTGGCTTAATGGGCAACCTAGCCCCAGATCTTGGTAAGGCCTTTCACCTGCAAAATTCTTTGCATACCTATGGTTCTGTCATGTACCACAAGGAGCTTTACATTCACATGGTGGGCAATTTGGTTAAGAGATCCAAACTCTGTCCACTCTTCAAAAATAGTTACCCTGGATATAGTGAAGAAATTGAACAGTTCCTGGAAGTAGCTTTGGTTCACTTGGAAAGGGAAATTTGGAGTCCTACATACCTGGAAGTTAGTCTGTGTGAGGTCTGGGTGGTCACGCCCCCTTGATATAGCCTGTGGAGGAAGGTGAGAGCCTTCTCCCTGTATCATTAAATAGATCTCCAGATAAGGGGTGCTTGACTGGACAACTTGTGAGCCTCAGTTCTCTCTCTCTCTTTCTTTTCTTAAAGATTTATTTATTTATTTGAAAGGCAGAGAGGCAGAGGCAGAGAGAGAGAGAGAGTCTTCCATCCGCTGGTTCACTTCCCAGATGGCCGATCCGAAGCCAGGAGGCAGGAGTTTCTTCCAGATCTCCCATGTGGATGCAGGGGCCCAAGGACTTGGGCTGTCTTCTATTGCTTTTCCAGGCCACAGCAGAGAGCTAGATGGGAAGTGGAGCAGCCGGAACTTGAACCAGCACCCATACGAGATGCTGACACTGCAGGCTGTGGCTTTACCCACTATGCTACAGCGCTGGCCCCTCTCTTAATCACATGAATTTTCACACCTTTTTTATAGATATTTCTCTGGTCCTGCTTAGCCTTTTCAGGGCAATCCTAACTTTAAGTGGAAGCAAGGGAAAAGAGAAAATTGTATTTAGGAAGAAGACTCTAATCTTCTACTAGGGTTTCAGTGTGTCCCCCAGAAATTCATTTGTTGGAAACTTAATCTTCAAATTCAGATTTTAATGGTATTTGGAGAGGAGGCAGAGGGGAAGTAATTAGGATTTGGTGAGGTCATGAGAGTGGGAGCCCCATGACGGCATTAATGGTTTTATGAGAAGAGGAAGAAAGACTTGAAATAGCACGCTTGGTCTGTTTCACCATGTGTGCCTTCTGCTATGGTATGATGCAGCAGGAAGATACTGCTGGCACCCTGCTTTTGGACTTCTCACATTCTAGAACCATGAGCCAAATTAACTATTCTTTATAATTATCCAGCCCAAGGTATTTTTAATACATAGTTTTATTTTAAAAATTTATATACATGTAGCACTTGTTTGTTTTTATGGGGTACACTGCAATATTTCAACACATGTATACAGTGTAAACTGATCAAATCGGAAACTGTTTTTTCTATTTCTTCTTCTTTATGTTTGGAGACTGTCAGTTTCTCTCTTCCAGTTCTTGTGTGTATGTTTTAACTATCAAGCACATACTTTATTTTTTAGAGTAACATTTTATTTAAGGTATACAAATTTCATATATACAGATTTAGGAACATAGTGATATTTCCCACCTGATGGAACAGGACATAAACCTCAGCCATTTTAGGTTCTTGTTACCCCTGCCTTCTTTCAAGAGACCAGTTCTGTCTCGCCCCCTATATTGTTCCCCACTCCACCCCCTGCATTCTTCCCCAGGTTTGGAAACCAGTGGGCCAAACTTGAAGAACCAGCATGGAGAAGCTCACCTTGGCCTCCTGTCCCCTGCCCCCACCCCTAGCCCACATAAGATATAAAAAGGCCCAGCCTGCTGGGGTCTGGGCCCTCTGCCATGTGTTCAGTCTGAGTACGTGCTGGCAGTTGGTCGACCTCTGTGAGTTTATTTTCTCTGAATAATTTCGGTCTGGCTGTGAGTTTGTATTCTGTCTCCTTTCTCTTTTCTGCATTCTTTTCCTTATATTTGGTGCCCATGTGAGGAGGCACCAATCTGCACTCTTTTTTCTTATACCACCCTACTCTCCTTCCCACCCATGCTCCCACCCTTCTTCCTCCTTCTTCTCCTATACCCTCTCTTCAATTTTTACAGAGGTCTACTTTTGGTTTACTTTATACTCATAAGATTAAGCCTACACTAAGTAAAGAGTACAACAAATAGTAAGAAGAAGAAAAAAATAAACACCATTCCTCAACAATTAAGACAAGGGCTGTAAGAAATCATTGAATCAATTTTACTCTTATACATTATATTTTTGGTACTCTATTATTTCCAACAGATCAAGGAAAACATATGGTATTTATCTTTTTGGGACTGGCTTATTTCACTAAATATAATGGTTTCTAGTTGCATCCATTTTGTTGCAAAAGACAGGTAACATTTTAAAAAATATTTGAGGGGCAGAATCAGGGAGAGAGTGGCTGGTAAGAACAAGAAAGAGAGCACTCCCATCTATTGGTTTACTACTCAAATGTCAAAGCCAGGAGGAACCAGGAACTCAATTGAAGTCTCCCATGGGAGTGTCAGGTACCCAATTACCTATGTCTTCACTGCATTACTAGGGAGCTAGAATCAGGAACTGGAGCCAGGAATTGAACCCATGTACTCTGATATGGGATATGGCATTTTAACTAGTACACTGAATGCCTGTTCTTTCAGTTCTTTATATAGTATGTAGTACATTTTTGTTAACTGTAGTTGCCCCTGCCCTGTGGAATACTAGAATCTTATTTTTTTTAATCTACTGTGTTTTGGTATTTCATTATTGCAAGAAAAATAGGTTAAGACACCTTTTTTCCCTCTTACCCAATCCACCCTCATTATGCTGACAACAGACCTAGCAGCAGTGAGTTGTGTTTGGAGGGAAGCAAGTCGGATTGGCTTAAGTGCTGCCATTTTACTTGTGTGTCTGAGCAATCACTATATATTAGGACAAAGCTCTTTCAGTGTCCAGGGATTTCAATGACTGCCGAATCTGTTTCATTAACTCTGAAAATTGTGGGAAAGGGATGTGGAAGGATAAGGAGGAGGCCACAGATGGGAAAATTCTGTTAAAGCAGTACAACTACTGAGGGATTTTCAGGGTTAAAAAAGAAGGAGTTTCACTTGGGTATTTAAATAAAAGTAATCTGAATTATCAAGAATGAAAATGCAGTTGACTGACATTAATATTAAATAACTCAATGATAAGAACTGCACATACCACAGTATGCAAAACTATGCAGATATGTCAACATGACACAAGTTTGTGTGAATCACAAACATCAATAAGGATGATGATGATAGAAACTTATTGATAGCTTATTTATGCTAGGCAGTATACTAAAAACCAGATATATGAGCTAACTTAATCTTTAAATTTCCTGTGAAGAATATCCATTTAATGATTTTTCTAGATGAAAAATTAGGTAGAAAGCTATCCAGTAATTTGGACAAGTAATATAGGCTATAAATGTCAGAGCCAGGATATCATTCCAGAGCCTGCACTTATAACTACTACATAGAAACAAGTGCCACTGAATTGAGCTAAGCTGTCCTTTTTGTTTGTTTGTTTTTGTTTTGTTCTATTTTAATTTTTTCCCTGTTACATAAATAACAAAAAGGTAACATACAAGGGGGCTTCAAAAAGTTCATTGTAAAATGAAATTAAAAGATAAGTAAGTTGTTTTGATATAAAAATTTGAAAATCATACATAATTTTTTTCACAATATATAGTTTCCATAAACTTTTTGAGGTTCCCTCATATTTATCAATAAACAATTGCTTTTGGGGCCAGTGCCATGGCTCACTTGGTTAATCCTCCGCCTGTGGCGCCGGCATCCCATATGGGTGCCGGGTTCTACTCCCAGATGCCCTTCTTCCAGTCCAGCTCTCTGCTGTGGCCCGGGAGTGCAGTGGAGAATGGCCAAAGTGCTTGGGCCCCTGCACCCACATGGGAGACCAAGAAGAAGCACTTGGCTCCTGGCTTCGGAGCAGCATAGCTTCGGCCATAGCAGCCATTTGTGGGGTAAACCAACGGAAGGAAGACCTTTCTCTCTGTCTGTCTCTCACTGTCTAACTCGGTCAAAAAAAATTGCTTTCTTTTTTTCACATTTCATTAACAGCAAACTATTTTCTTGCAGAAGTTTTGGGATGTCATGAGTCCTGATTTTGTCTTAGTGGGGCATCCTTGAAGTCTCCATTTTTTAAAAAAAAATTATTTAAGTTACACAAGTTTCATGTATTTCTTTTTTTTTTTTTTTACAAATAGCTTAAGTATTTTATTTGTTTGCAACTAAGCTTGTTAACACTATATAATGAAAATGTACAAAGAATAAGGTTGCAGTTTTTGGTTAGATTTAAGTCAAAGACATTCATTAATAAGTAATCTTTGAGTGTGACTATTCCAGAAATTTATCTAAGCCATCTGATCAGAACAACTGTCTCTGAATATGACCTACTTTGGAAGGTACTGGCATACATCTGAATTAAACTAAAAAATTTCAAAATAAACCCTAATTAAAAAAAGCTATTCTATATTCAAACTAAAACAATTTTAATAAAACTTTCTTTTCCAGAAACAATAATAATGAAAACAAGGCATTTTGTAAAATGTGGTCCTGAACAAGTCACAGTAAAAAATAAATGTATACTTAACTTCCACCTCCTCAAAACAGAGGCTACTCTCTGTTCCTCAGCCTTGGAAACAAGGTGAACAGCCTGTGAGCAACGTCGGGCAGGGGGTTGCCAAACAAAGCTCAAGCAGTTGAACATGGACACCTCCTAAGAATCTGGGGAACCTGATCCAAGGAGCCGAATTCTACCTTTAAGAACTGATACAAAGGTGAAGTGGCTCCTCCCCAGTAGCAGTTCTGCTGGGGCCCGGTGCTGGCCCTGCCCTGTGCTCACCCATGTTATGCTCCCGCTCCAGGGAGGTCTTTTCCCTTTAGAGGGGCGGGTCCAGGGAGCTCTGTGTGTGAATGAGGTGAGCGCAGACTCCATTGGGTATTTTAAGTCTTGGAGTCAAAGTATTTTTCTAACAGAGCTAGGCAGAATCCATGTGTCAAACGCCATCTCCAGTTTGTTCTAATTTCTCACCACGCATTTGCAGATCTAGGACTGCAGATTCTCCATTCTACCATCATCATCACATCTAATGTCCATCCTAAATTATGATTCATACTCTGTGCCTGGAAACAGTCCCGGTGTTTAACAATAATACCTACACATAAACAATCCACTGTTAGAACTTATATGGTCACAAAACATTAATGATGATCTGTAGACCAAGCCAATGTTTTTAACCATAATTGTCGTGCATGAATTCACAGCCAGAATCCCCAAGGTTAAAAAAGTTTGCACAATACAAATAATAACTTAAAATACACACACATACACACACACTCTCGCACACACTTCTTACAGAGCTGTGCTTGGGGAAACTCCATTTGTTGAGTGCCACTGAAGGCATATTTTGCTAAACTGCTGCTCCAGGTATTTTGTTTGGAAAATCTATCACAGTAGGGCACAGCTGTTTATTGGATGAGCAGAAAAGAAAGATATGCTGTGGCAACCAGAAAGTTTTAGGTCTTTCAAGTTGTATAAAATGGACCTGCAGAAAACATTTAAGTGTTCTCAGGATGCAAAGTTGGAGCTGAAATGTGCTATCAAACCAGTTGCAAAAAGTGCACAGCAGCCATCTTTTGAGGTCAAACCTGGTACCCAGATACGCAAAAAAGCTTCAGGACACATAGCTTGTTGACCTTGTCCCGTATCGTCGCATAATCTGATCATGTGTGAATTTCACAAAAGATTCATATTGTTCTGCTAGTTTGGTATTGAGGATTTGCTCATATTCCTGCCGAATTTTGTCTTCATAGTCTTTTAAAAGACGCTCACATATTATTCCAACTTGTCGGAGGGTAAAGGTGGGCTGGTCCTTCTTCATCCAGGAAGAACCTGGAGAACTAGGTGCTGTGAGTGCTGAGGAGTGAGGCTGACTCTCTGAAGTACAAACTTCACTCTGATTAAGAACAACTTCTAAATGTCTCCACCTCTGGTAACGACTATATTCTTGTTTTATGTTCTGAAAAATTTGCTCCGGTGTTGGAAGGCGCCGCTCGCTGCCGGGCGGGGCGGGCTGCTGCAGAGTCGGCGGTGGGGTCTGCGTGTGAAACGGCGGCGGCTCAGCGTCCGGGGGCCTGAGGCCCGGAGTGGGGCCGGCAGAGGGGCGCAGCGCCGCCGCTTCGGGGAACTGGGGCTCAGCAGCGCCACCTCGAACTCCGTGGGCCGCGTCAGCGTCGCTCCGCACGCCATGCCGCTGAGGGGGCCAGAACGGCCTGGCGCCGACGCGGAGGTAACTACTGCCCAACCTCTGGCTCCTCAGCGGGGCTCGCAAGCCCAGCCGGCTCCAATACAAGTTTCGTGTATTTCTTATATACAGATTTAAGAGCGTAGCGTCACTTCCCCCACTACCCTCCCTTGCACCCACACTCCAACCTTTCCTCCTCCTCCCTCTCATTACTTTTTGCAAAGATCTATTTACAGTTTATTAATGATCATAAAGTTAACACTACACTAAGGAAAAGAGTTCAACAAATAGGATGAAGAGAAAACACAAAAACTAAACACTGTTCCTCAATGGAAGACATAAAAAAAAATCGAATCTCAAAATGTCTATTTCACTCCAATACATTGCATTTCATGTACTCTAGTAATTACCTCAGATCAAGGAAAACATATGATATCTGTTTTTTTGGGACTGGCTTATTTCACTAAGTATATTGGTTTCAAGTTACATCCATTTTGTTCCAAAAGTCAGTATTTCATTTTTTTAAATAGCTGAATAGTACTCCATAATATACCATAATTCTTTATCCAATAAGCTCCACATGAGATCAACTGAGGTTCAGTTCAACATTTCCCTGTCCCAGTTCTGGTGGATGATCAGTTCCTAAGAGCATTCCACAAGAAATTTATTTTATTCTTTTCAAATATCAAACTTCCAAATGAGAGTCTGTTTCCTGGAGAATCAAGACTAAAATATGTGTTTTTTTACTGTATTATTTTCTAGAGTGCCTGGACTTTGTCACTATATTGTATCTAATTTAGAGCAAGTTTGAATCCTGGATTTATCATTTATTAGATCTGTGGGCTTGAAATGTTAGTAATGTTCTTGTACCATTTTCCCCAAAGTTTAGTTGTATATATGAAAACTCCAAATCAATAATGACTAAATTATATTTTTAAAATATTTCTCTCCCGTATTGAACAATATAGGAGATGTGGCATAGAATCCACGTTATGTGGGCATAAACCAGCTCTTGTGATCCTCTATCCTAAGATGTAGTCTTTATCTTCATGAACCAAAATGACTTTTATAGTATACTATAGTCCCAGCTATAATATGTGCTAGTAGAATGGAAGAAGCAAAGAATGACCTGACCTCTCCCTTTTAAGGAGAATTGCCAGAAGTTTCTTACAGTGCTTCGTTACATGTGTCCCTGACTAGAACATAGTTCCTTGGCCACACCTAGAATTGAAAATATGTGAATGTGAATGGAATGGGAGAGGGAGTGGGGAGATGGGAGGGTTGTGGGTGGGAAGGAAGTTATGGGGGTGGGGGAAGCCTTTGTAATCCATAAACTGTACTTTGCAAATTTATATTTACTAAATAAAATTTAAAATAAAGAACATAAATAAGGACATGCAGATGTTTTAGAGAGTGGTAAAGGTAACAATTTTAGAGTAGTCAGGGAGTCTTTAGGTCTCACCAGGGTATTGTCGAAGATCTTATCTGTTGGAACTGGAATCTTATGTGGTTTCTTAAGTAGAAAGACCTTTCCCTTAGATTCTTGGTTGTTTCTAAAAATTCTAACCTCACTATTCTGTACATTTTTCAGAATTTTGGTGACTTTAAAAAGTCTGCTTCTTTTCACTATTAAATAGGATCCGAAATACTGTCCTGTTCGCAAACATGATATTTGCGAGTAGGATCAACCCAAGTATTCCTGGTGCTTATGCAGATGGCTAAATCAAAAATCATGTTGCTGGGATCAGTTTCTCATATGTATCTGTCATCAGCATCTGCTCTATTCAGCCCTCTAGACTAGCTCTGCCAGTTTTGGCCTGCAAGTCTGGGAAAAGTTATGTATAGCAAGATTTCTTGGCACTCTTCTATAGATTTTCACACTTGATATTCTGACCTTGACTGTCATCTGTCCTCAGTTAGCAGCAATGACGGGAAAGTCATATTACTCTTCTGCAGAAGTTTAAGATCATAATAAACAGTCATCAATTTATTCTTCGGTAAATTGCAGTGGATTTTATGGCCACTTGTGAGCAATTGCATTCGTCTTTCTCTTACTGAAATCAGTGTACCACATCTCAGAAAGCTCTTGGTCACACTGAGTTTGTGTATATATCTTCAAAATTCAGATCTGCTTTACTCAACCCAAATTATACTTTGTGTGAGCTGATTTTCATCTAGGGCTCTAGTGAAAACATAGACACACAAATGTGAGATAATCATGAGCACTGGCCCCTACTCAAGGCAAAATGACACCACTACAACGTTGCATCTTGATGGCTCATGTATTCAGAAAAAATGATAAAGTTGCTTAGTTCTCATAACAGAATCTGTGTGGAATATGAAACAATCACTACTTGATTTTGTCATTGAAAAGATCTGATTGCAAATGTGGTCTTTGGCAAGTATACTAATCTCACCAAAGTGTTTTTTTTTTTAACTTCTTTTTTCTTTTTTCTTTTTTTTTTAACTTTTATTTAATAAATATAAATTTCCAAAGTACAGCTTATGGATTACAGTGGCTTCCCCCCCACCCCATAACTTCCCTCCAGCCCACAATCCTCCCATCTCCCACTCCCTCTCCCATCCCATTCACATCAAGATTCATTTTCAATTCTCTTTATTTACAGAAGATCAATTTAGTATATATTAAGTAAAGATTTCAACAGTTTGCACCCACATAGAAACATAAAGTGTAAAAGTACTCTTTCAGTACTAGCTATAGCTTTAATTTACATTGTACAACACATTAAGGACAGAGATCCTACATGGGGAGTAAGTGCACAGTGACTCCTGTTGTTGACTTAACAAATCGACACTCTTGTTTATGGAGTCAGTAATCTCCCTAGGCTCTTGTCATGAGTTGCCAAGGCTATGGAAGCCTTTTGAGTTCACCGACTTCGATCTTATTTAGACAAGGTCATAGTCAAAGTGGAAGTTCTCTCCTCCCTTCAGAGAAAGGTACCTCCTTCTTTGATGACCTGTTCTTTCCACTGGGATCTCACTCACAGAGGTCTTTCATTTAGGTCCTCTTTTTTTTTTTTTTTCTTTTTGCAAGAGTGTCTTGGCTTTCCATGCCTAAAATACTTTCATGGGCTCTTCAGCCAGATGCGAATGCCTTAAGGGCTCATTCTGAGGCCAGAGTGCTGTTTAGGGTATTTGCCAATCTGTGAGTCTGCTGTGTATTCCGCTTCCTATTTTGGACCGTTCTCTCCTTTTTAATTATTTTAGTTAGTATTAGCAGACATTAGTCATGTTTATGTAATCTCTTTGACTCTTAATCCTTTCATTATGATCAATTGTGAACTGAAATTGATCACTTTGACTAGTGAGATGGCATTAGTGCATGCCACCTTGATGGGATTGAATTAGAATCCCCTGGCACATTTCTAACTCTAGCGTTTGGGGCAAGTCCGATTGAGCATGTGCTGAAATGTACATCTCCTCCCTCTCTTATTCCCACTCTTATATTTAATGGGGATCGCTTTTCAGTTAAATTTAAACACTTAAGAATAATTGTGTGTTAATTACAGAGTTCAACCAATGGTATTAAGAAGAACAAAAAAATATTAAAAGGTATAATATTAAGTTGTTCATCGACAGTCTGGACAAAGGCTGATCAAATCACTGTTTCTCATAGTGTCCATTTCACTTCATCAGGTTTCCTTTTTGTTGCTTGGTTAGTTGTCACTGATCAAGGAGAATATATATTTGTCTCTTTGGGACTGGCTTATTTCAATCAGCATGATGTTTTCCAGATTCCTCCATTTTGTTGCAAATGACTACTGGATTTCATAGTTTGTTGCTGTTGTATAGTATTCTATAGAGTACATGTCCCATAATTTCTTTACCCAGTCTACTGTTGATGGGCATTTAGGTTGGTTCCAGGTCTTAGCTATTGTGAATTGAGCTGCAATAAACATTAAGGTGCAGACAGCTGTTTTATTTGCCAATTTAATTTCCTTTGGGTAGATTCCAAGGAGTGGGATGGCTGGGTTGTATGGTAGGGTTATATTCGGGTTTAGGAGGAATCTCCAGTGCTTGACCAGTTTGCATTCCCACCAACAGTGGGTTAGTGTCCCTTTTTCCCCACATCCTCTCCAGCATCTGTTGTTGGTAGGTTTCTGCATGTGAGCCATTCTAACTGGGGTGAGGTGAAACCTCATTGTGGTTTTGATTTGCATTTCCCTAACTGCTAGTGATCCTGAACATTTTTTCATGTGTCTGTTGGCCATTTGAATTTCCTCTTTTGAAAAATGTCTATTGAGGTCCTTGGCCCATCTCTTAAGTGGGTTGTTTGTTTTGTTGTTGTGGAGTTTCTTGATCTCTTTGTACATTCTGGTTATTAATCCTTTATCGGTTGCATAGTTTGCAAATATTTTTTCCCATTCTGGCGGTCGGTAGCCTCTTCACTTTCCTGACTGTTTCTTTTGCAGTACAGAAACTTCTCAATTTGATGCAATCCCAATAGTTGATTTTGGCTTTGACTGCCTGTGCCTCCCGGGTCTTTTCCAGAAACTCTTTGCCTGTGCCAATATCTTGAAGGGTTTCTCCAATGTTCTCTAATAACTTGATGGTGTCGGGTTGTAGATTCCGATCTTTAATCCATGTTGAGTGGATCTTTGTGCAAGGTGCAAGGTAGGGGTCTTGCTTCATGCTTCTGCACGTGGAAATCCAGTTTTCCCAGCACCATTTGTTGAATAGACTGTCCTTACTACAGGAATTGGTTTTAGATCCTTGATCAATTATCAGTTAGCTGCAGATGTTTGGGTTGATTTCTGGTGTTTCAATTCTGTTCCATTGGTCTATCCATCTGTTTCTGTACCAGTACCATGCTGTTTTGATTACAACTGCCCTGTAGTATGTCCTGAAATCTGGTATTGTGATGCCTCTGGCTTTGTTTTTGTTGTCCAAGATTGCTTTAGCTATGCGAGGTCTCTTGTGCCTCCATATGAATTTCAGCATCATTTTTTCTAGATCTGCGAAGAATGTCTTCGGTATCTTGATTGGGATAGCATTGAATCTATCAATTCCTTTTGGGAAATGGACATTTTGATGATGTTGATTCTTCCAATCCATGAGCATGGAAGATTTTTCCATTTCTTGGTATCCTCTTCTATTTCTTTCTTTAAGGTTTTGTAATTCTCATCGTAGAGATCTTTAACATCTTTGGTTAATTTTATTCCAAGGTATTTGATTGTTTTTGTAGCTATTGTGAATGGGATTTATCTTTGCATTTCTTCCTCATCCATTGCATTGCCTGTATATACAAAGGCTGTTGATATTTGTGCATTGATTTTATATCCTGCTACTTTGCCAAACTCTTCTTTGAGTTCCAATAGTCTCTTAGTAGAGTTCTTTGGATCCCCTAAATAAAGAACCATATCATCTGCAAGGAGGGATAGTTTGAGTTCTTCCTTCCCAATTTGTATCCCTTTAATTTCTTTTTCTTGCCTGATGGCTCTGGCTAGAACCTCCAGAACTATATTGAATAGAAGTGGTGAGAGTGGGCATCCCTGTCTGGTACCAGATCTCAGTGGAAATGCTTCCAACTTTTCCCCCATTCAATAGGATGCTGGCCGTGGGTTTTTCATAAATTGCTTGATTGTATTGAGGAATGTTCCTTCTATACCGAATTTTCTTAGTGTTTTCATCATGAAAGGGTGTTGAATTTTATCGAATGCTTTTTCTGCATCTATTGAGGTAATCAAATGTTTTTCATCTGGAGATGTTAATGTGATGTATCACATTGATTGAGTTGTGAGCACTGAACCAACCCTGCATACCTGGGATAAATCCCACTTGGTCTGAGTGGGTCATCTTTCTGATATGTTGTTGCATTCTATTAGCCAGAATTTTATTGAGGATTTTTTTGTCTAAGTTCATCCGGGATATTGGTCTGCAATTTTCTTTCTTTTTTTTTTAACTTTTATTTAATGAATATAAATTTCCAAAGTACGACTTATGGATTACAATGGCTTCCCCCCCATACCGTCCCTCCCACCCACAACCCTCCCCTTTCCCACTCCCTCTCCCCTTCCATTCACATCAAGATTCATTTTCAATTATCTTAATATACAGAAGATCAGCTTAGTATACATTAAGTAAACATTTCAACAGTTTGCTCCTACACAGAAACATAAAGTGAAAAATAATAGATGATTTTTTTAAATGATGATGAAATCAGATCAGACCTATTGTCATGTTTAATCCCAGTGAGAGTCAAGTTGGGAATTGATAATTTCTTTCTTTTTTTTTTTTTTTTTTTACAGAAGATCAGTTTAGTATGCATTAAGTAAAGATTTCAACAGTTTGCACCCCCATAGAAACACAAAGTGAAATATATTGTTTGAGTACTCGTTATAGCATTAAATCTCAATGTACAGCACATTAAGGACAGAGATCCTACATGAGGAGTAAGTGCACAGTGACTCCTGTTGTTGACTTTACAAATTGACACTCTTGTTTATGGCATCAGTAATCACCCTAGGCTCTTGTCATGAGCTGCCAAGGCTATGGAAGCCCCCCTGAATTCACTGACTCTGATCATATTTAGACAAGGCCATGTCAAAGTGGAAGTTCTCTCCTCCCTTCAGAGAAAGGTACCTCCTTCATTGAAGACCTGTTCTTTCCACTGGGATCTCACTCACAGAGATCTTTTTGCCAGAGTGTCTTGGCTTTCCATGCCTGAAATACTCTCATGGGCTTTTCAGCCAGATCCGAGTGCCTTTAGGGCTGATTCTGAGGCCAGAGTGCTATTTAGGACATCTGCCATTCTATGAGTCTGCTGTGTATCCTGCTTCCCATGTTGGATCACTCTCCCCTTTATTTATTCTGTTGGTTAGTGTTAGCAGGTACTAGACTTGTTTATGTGCTCCCTTTGACTCTTAGTCCTTTCATTATGATCAATTGTGAACTGAAATTGATCACTTGGAATAGTGAGATGGCATTGGTACATGCCACCTTGATGGGATTGAATTGGAATCCCCTGGTATGTCTCTAACTCTACCATCTGGGGCAAGTCAGCTTGAGCATGTCCCAAATTGTACATCTCTTCCCTCTCTTATCCCCACTCTTATGTTTAACAGGGATCACATTTCAGTTAAATTTCAACACTTAAGAATAACTGTGTATTAATTACAGAATTAAACCAGTCATATTAAGTAGAACAGACAAAAAAAACTACGAAGAGGGATAATGTATTAAGTTGTTCATTAACAGTCAGGGCTATGCTGATCAAGTCACAGTTTTTCATAGTGTCCATTTCACTTCAGGAGGTTTCCTTTTTGGTGTTCAGTCAGTTGTCACCGATCAGTGCGAACATATGGTATTTGTCCTTTGGGACTGGCTTATTTCACTCAGCAGGATATGTTCCAAATTCCTCCATTTTGTTGCAAATGACTGGATTTCATTGTTTCTTACTGTGGTATAGTATTCTAAAGAATACATATCCTGCAAAGCTATCATTTGTGAATGAAGGTGAAATAAAGACTTTTCATAGCAAACAGAAATTGAAAGAATTTGTTTCCACTCGTCCAGCCCTGCAAAAGATGCTTAAAGATGTGTTACACACAGAAACACAGAAACACGGTCATCAATATGAAAGAAGGTAAAGGAAGGAAACCTCACAGCAAAAGATCACAGGGAATTCAAAGCATATATTAGAACTTATCTTTGGCAAATGGCAGGGCAAAGTTACCACTTATCATTAGTCACATTGAACATGAATGGCCTGAATTGTCCAGTTAAAAGACACCAATTGGCTGATTGGGTTAAGTAACAAAACCCATCTATTTGCTGCTTACAAGAAACGCATCTTTCCAACAAAGATCCATACAGACTGAAAATGAAAGGCTGGAAAAAGATATACCATGCCAACAGAAATGAAAAAAGAGCGGGCGTAGCCATCTTAATATCGGACAACATAAACTTTACCACAAAAGCTGTTAAGAGTGACAAAGAGGGACACTATATAATGATTAAGGGATCAGTACAACAAGAAGATATGACAATTATCAATGTATATGCACCTAACTACAGAGCACTGGTTTATCTAAAAGATTTATTAAGTGACTTAAAGGGAGACTTAGACCCCAATACAATAGTACTGGGGGACTTCAATACTCCACTCTCAGAAATGGACTGATCAGCAGGACAGAAGATCAACAAGGATACAGTAGATTTAAATGACACTATAGCCCAAATGTATCTAATAGATATATACAGAACTTTCAATCCTAAAGCTAAGATTTTACATTCTTCTCAGCAGTACATGGAACCTTCTCTAGGATTGACCACATACTAGGCCATAAAGCAAGTCTCAGCAATTCAAAAGAATTAGAATCATACCATGCAGCTTCTCAGACCATAAAGGAATGAAGTTGGAAATTAGAAACTCAGGAATCCCTAGAGCATTTGCAAACACATGGAGATTGAACAACATGCTCCTGACTGAACAATGGGTCATAGAAGAAATTAAAAGAGAAATCAAAAATTTTCTGGAAGTAAATGAGGATAACAGCACAACATACCAAAACTTATAGGATGCAGCAAAGGCAGTGTTAAGAGGAAAGTTTTTATCAATAGGTGCCTACATCAAGAAATTGGAAAGGCACCAAATAGATGAGCTTTCAATTCACCTCAAGTATCTAGAAAACCTACAGCAAACCAGACCCAAATCTAGTAGGAGAAGAGAAATAATTAAAATCAGAGAAGGAATTAACAGGATTGAATAAAAAAAAAAAACATTCCAAAAAATCAGCCAAACGAGGAGCTGGTTTTTTGAAAAAATAAACAAAATTGACACCCCATTGGCCCAACTAACTAAAAAAAGAAGAGAAAAGACCCAAATCAATAAAATCAGAGATGAAAAAGGAAACGTAACAACAGACACCACAGAAATAAAAAGAATCATCAGAAATTACTACAAGGACCTGTATGCCAGCAAACAGGGAAACCTATCAGAAATGGGTAGATTCCTGGACACATGCAACCTACCTAAATTGAACCAGGAAGACATCGAAAAGCTAAACAGACCCATAACTGAGACAGAAATTGAATCAGTAATAAAGGCCCTCCCAACAAAGAAAAGCCCAGGACCAGATGGATTCACTGCTGAATTCTACCAGACATTTTTGAAGAACTAACTCCAATTCTTCTCAAACTATTCAGAACAATTGAAAAAGAGGGAATCCTCCCAAATTCTTTTTATGAAGCCAGCATCACCTTAATTCCTAAGCTGGAAAAAGATGCAGCATTGAAAGAGAATTACAGACCAATATCCAAGATGAACATAGATGCAGAAATCCTCAATAAAATTCTGGCCAATAGAATGCAACAACACATGAGAAAGATCATCCACCCAGACCAAGTGGGATTTATCCCTGGTATGCAGGGATGATTTAATGTGCGCAAAGCAATCAATGTGATACACCACATTAACAGACTTCAGAAGAAAAACCATATGATTATCTCAATAGATGCCGAGAAAGCATTTGATAAAATACAACACCCATTCATGATGAAAACTCTAAGCAAACTGGGTTTGGAAGGAACATTCCTCAATACAATCAAAACAATCTATGAAAAACCCACAGCCAACATCCTATTGAATGGGGAAAAGTTGGAAGCATTTCCACTGAGATCTGGTACCAGACAGGGATGCCCACTCTCACCACTTCTATTCAATATAGTTCTGGAGGTTCTAGCCAGAGCTATTAGGCAAGAAAAAGAAATTAAAGGGATACAAATTGGGAAGGAAGAAGTCAAACTATCCCTCTTTGCAGATGATATGATTCTTTATTTAGGGGACCCAAAGAACTCTACTAAGAGACTATTGGAACTCATAGAAGATTTTGGCAAAGTAGCAGGGTATAAAATCAATACACAAAAATCAACAGCCTTTGTATACACAGAAAATGCCATGACTGAGAAAGAACTACTAAGATCAATCCCATTCACAATAGCTACAAAAACAATCAAATACCTTGTAATAAAATTAACCAAGGACGTTCAAGGTCTCTACGATGAAAATTACAAAACCTTAAAGAAAGAAATAGAAGAGGATACCAAGAAATGGAAAAATCTTCCATGCTCATGGATTGGAAGAATCAATATCATCAAAATGTCCATTTCCCAAAAGGAATTGATAGATTCAATGCAATCCCAATGAAGATACCGAAGACCTTTTTCAAAGATCTGGAAAAAATGGTGCTGAAATTCATATGGAGGCACAAGAGACCTCGAATAGCTAAAGCAATCTTGTACAACAAAAACAAAGCCAGAGGCATCACAATACCAAATTTCAGGACATACTACAGGGCAGTTGTAATCAAAACAGCATGGTACTGGTACAGAAACAGATGGATAGACCAATGGAACAGAATTGAAACACCAGAAATCAACCCAAACATCTACAGCCAACTTATATTTGACCAAGGATCTAAAACCAATTTCTGGAGCAAGAACAGTCTATTCAATAAATGGTGCTGGGAAAACTGGATTTCCACGTGCAGAAGCATGAAGCAAGACCCCTACCTTACACCTTACACAAAAACCCACTCAACATGGATTAAAGACCTAAATCTACGACCTGACACCATCAAGTTATTAGAGAACATTGGAGAAACCCTTCAAGATATTGGCACAGGCAAAGAGTTTCTGGAAAAGACCTGGGAGGCACAGACAGTCAAAGCCAAAATCAACTATTGGGATTGCATCAAATTGAGAAGTTTCTGTACTGCAAAAGAAACAGTCAGGAGAGTGAAGAGACAACCGACAGAATGGGAAAAAATATTTGCAAACTATGCAACAGATAAAGGGTTAATAACCAGAATCTACAAAGAGATCAAGAAACTCCAAAAAAAAAAACAAACAAACAAACAAAACAAACAACCCACTTAAGAGATGGGCCAAGGACCTCAATAGACATTTTTCAAAAGAGGAAATCCAAATGGCCAACAGGCACATGAAAAAATGTTCAAGGTCACTAGCAATCAGGGAAATGCAAATCAAAACCACAATGAGGTTTCACCTCACCCCGGTTAGAATGGCTCACATACAGAAATCTACCAACAACAGATGCTGGCGAGGATGTGGGGAAAAAGGGACACTAACCCACTGTTGGTGGGAATGCAAACTGGTCAAGCCACTATGGAAGTCAGTCTGGAGATTCCTCAGAAACCTGAATATAACCCTACCGTTTTACCCAGCCATCCCACTCCTTGGGATTTACCCAAAGGAGTTTAAATTGGCAAACAAAAATGCAGTCTGCACCCTAATGTTTATTGCAGCACAATTCACAATAGCCAAGACCTGGAACCAACCTAAATGCCCATCAACGATAGACTGGATAAAGAAATTATGGGATATGTACTCTATAGAATACTATACCGCAGTAAGAAACAATGAAATCCAGTCATTTGCAACAAAATGGAGGAATCTGGAACACATCATGCTGAGTGAAATAAGCCAGTCCCAAAGGGACAAATACCATATGTTCGCGCTGATCGGTGACAACTGACTGAACACCAGAAAGGAAACCCCCTGAAGTGAAATGGACACTATGAGAAACGGTGACTTGATCAGCATAGCCCTGACTGTTAATGAACAACGTAATACATTATCCCTCTTCGTAGTTTTTTTTGTCTGTTCTACTTAATATGACTGGTTTAATTCTGTAATTAATACACAGTTATTCTTAAGTGTTGAAATTTAACTGAAATGTGATCCCTGTTAAACATAAGAGTGGGGATAAGAGAGGGAAGAGATGTACAATTTGGGACATGCTCAAGCTGACTTGCCCCAGATGGTAGTGTTAGAAACAGGGGATTCCAATTTAATCCCATCAAGGTGGCATGTACCAATGCCATCTCACTAGTCCAAGTGATCAATTTCAGTTCACAATTGATCATAATGAAAGGACTAAGAGTCAAAGGGAGCACATAAGCAAGTCTAGTACCTGCTAACACTAACCGATAGAATAAATAAAGGGGAGAGTGATCCAACATGGGAAGCGAGATACTCAGCAGACTCATAGAATGGTGGATGTCCTAAACAGCACTCTGGCCTCAGAATCAGCCCTAAAGACATTCTGATCTGGCTGAAAAGCCCATGAGAGTATTTCAGGCATGGAAAGCCAAGACACTCTGGCAAAAAACAAAAAAAACAAAAAAAACAAAAAAAAACAAAAAAAACAAAACCAAAAAAAACCCAAAAAAACCAAAAAAACCAAAAAAACAAACCCTACATGTAAGATCTCTGTGAGTGAGATCCCAGTGGAAAGAACAGGTCTTCAAAGAAGGAGGTACCTTTCTCTGAAGGGAGGAGAGAACCTCCACTTTGACTATGACCGTGTCTAAACAAGATAAGAGTCGGAGAACTCAAAGGGCTTCCATAGCCTTGGAAACTCATGACTGGTGCATAGGGAGATTACTGATGCCATAAACAGGAGTGTCAATTTGTAAAGTCAACAACAGGAGTCACTGTGCACTTACTCCTCATGTAGGATCTCTGTCCTTAATGTGCTGTACACTGAGGCTTAATGCTATAATGAGTACTCAAACAGTATATTTCACTTTGTGTTTCTATGGGGGTGTAAACTGTTGAAATCTTTACTTAATGTATACTAAACTGATCTTCTGTTAAAAAAAAAAAGAAGAAGAAATTATCAATTCCCAACTTGACTCTCACTGGGATTAAACATGACAATAGGTCTGATCTGATTTCATCATCATTTAAAAAATCATCTATTATTTTTCACTTTATGTTTCTGTGTGGGAGCAAACTGTTGAAATCTTTACTTAATGTGTGCTAAAGTGATCTTCTGTATATAAAGAGAATTGAAAATGAATCCTCAAGTGAATGGATGGGGAGAGGGAATGTGAAAGGGGAGGGTTGCGGGTTGGAGGGACATTATGGGGGGGAAGCCATTGCAATCCATAAGCTGTACTTTGGAAATTTATATTCATTAAATAAAAGTAAAAAAAAAAAGAATACATATCCCGTAATGTCTTTATCCAGTCTACCGTTGATGGGCATTTAGGTTGGTTCCAGGTCTTGGCTATTGTGAATTGTGCTGCGATAAACATTAGGGTGCAGACTGCATTTTTGTTTGCCAATTTAAACTCCTTTGGGTAAATCCCAAGGAGTGGGATGGCTGGGTCGAACAGTAGGGTTATATTCAGGTTTCTGAGGAATCTCCAGACTGACTTCCATAGTGGCTTGACCAGTTTGCATTCCCACCAACAGTGGGTTAGTGTCCCTTTTTCCCCACATCCTCGCCAGCATCTGTTGTTGGTAGATTTCTGTATGTGAGCCATTCTAACCGGGGTGAGGTGAAACCTCATTGTGGTTTTGATTTGCATTTCCCTGTTGGCTAGTGACCTTGAACATTTTCATGTGCCTGTTGGCCATTTGGATTTCCTCTTTTGAAAAATGTCTATTGAGGTCCTTGGCCCATCTCTTACGTGGGTTGTTTGTTTGTTTTTTTTTTTTTTTTTTTTTTTTTTTGGAGTTTCTTGATCTCTTTGTAGATTCTGGTTATTAACCCTTTATCTGTTGCATAGTTTGCAAATATTTTTTCCCATTCTGTCGGTTGTCTCTTCACTCTCCTGACTGTTTCTTTTGCAGTACAGAAACTTCTCAATTTGATGCAATCCCAATAGTTGATTTTGGCTTTGACTGTCTGTGCCTCCCGGGTCTTTTCCAGAAACTCTTTGCCTGTGCCAATATCTTGAAGGGTTTCTCCAATGTTCTCTAATAACTTGATGGTGTCAGGTCGTAGATTTAGGTCTTTAATCCATGTTGAGTGGATTTTTGTGTAAGGTGTAAGGTAGGGGTCTTGCTTCATGCTTCTGCACGTGGAAATCCAGTTTTCCCAGCACCATTTATTGAATAGACTGTTCTTGCTCCAGAAATTGGTTTTAGATCCTTGGTCAAATATAAGTTGGCTGTAGATGTTTGGATTGATTTCTGGTGTTTCTATTCTGTTCCATTGGTCTATCCATCTGTTTCTGTACCAGTACCATGCTGTTTTGATTACAACTGCCCTGTGGTATGTCCTGAAATCTGGTATTGTGATGCCTCTGGCTTTGTTTTTGTTGTCCAAGATTGCTTTAGCTATTCGAGGTCTCTTGTGCCTCCATATGAATTTCAGCATCATTTTTTCTAGATCTGCGAAGAATGTCTTCGGTATCTTCATTGGTATTGCATTGAATCTATCATTTCCTTTTGGGAGAATGGACATTTTGATGATATTGATTCTTCCAATCCATGAGCATGGAAGATTTTTCCATTTCTTGGTATCCTCTTCTATTTCTTTCTTTAAGATTTTGTAATTCTATTCGTAGAGATCTTTAACGTCCTTGGTTAATTTTATTCCAAGGTATTTGATTGTTTTTGTAGCTATTGTGAATGGGATTGATCTTAGTAGTTCTTTCTCAGTCATGGCATTGCTTGTGTATACAAAGGCTATTTATTTTTGTGCATTGATTTTATATCCTGCCACTTTGCCAAAATCTTCTATGAGTTCTAATAGTCTCTTAGTAGAGTTCTTTGGATCCTCTAAGTAAAGAATCATAACGTCTGCAAAGAGGGATAGTTTGACTTCTTCCTTCTCAATTTGTATTCCTTTGATTTCTTTTTCTTGTCTTATGGCTCTGGATAAAACTTCCAGAACTATGTTAAATAGCAGTGGTGAGAGTGGGCATCCCTGTCTGGTACCAGATCTCAGTGGAAATGCTTCCAACTTTTCCCCATTCAATAGGATGCTGGCTGTGTTTTTTTTTTTTTATCTTTTATTTAATGAATATAAATTTCCAAAGTACGACTCATGTGTTACAATGGCTTCCCCCCCCATACCGTCCCTCCCACCCACTACCCTCCCCTTTCCCACTCCCTCTCCCCTTCCATTCACATCAAGATTCATTTTCGATTATCTTAATATACAGAAGATCAGCTTAGTATACCTTAAGTAAGGATTTCAACAGTTTGCTCCCACACAGAAACATAAAGTGAAAAATAATAGATGATTTTTTTAAATGATGATGAAATCAGATCAGACCTATTGTCATGTTTAATCCCAGTGAGAGTCAAGTTGGGAATTGATAATTTCTTTCTTTTTTTTTTTTTTTACAGAAGATCAGTTTAGTGTACATTAAGTAAAGATTTCAATCGTTTGCACCCCCATAGAAACACAAAGTGAAATATACTGTTTGAGTACTCGTTATAGCATTAAGCCTCAGTGTACAGCACGTTAAGGACAGAGATCCTACATGAGGAGTAAGTGCACAGTGACTCCTGTTGTTGACTTTACAAATTGACACTCCTGTTTATGGCATCAGTAATCTCCCTATGCACCAGTCATGAGTTTCCAAGGCTATGGAAGCCCTTTGAGTTCTCCGACTCTTATCTTGTTTAGACACGGTCATAGTCAAAGTGGAGGTTCTCTCCTCCCTTCAGAGAAAGGCACCTCCCTCTTTGAAGACCTGTTCTTTCCACTGGGATCTCACTCACAGAGATCTTTTTGCCAGAGTGTCTTGGCTTTCCATGCCTGAAATACTCTCATGGGCTTTTCAGCCAGATCCGAGTGCCTTTAGGGCTGATTCTGAGGCCAGAGTGCTATTTAGGACATCCGCCATTCTATGAGTCTGCTGAGTATCTCACTTCTCATGTTGGATCACTCTCCCCTTTATTTATTCTATCGGTTGGTGTTAGCAGATACTAGACTTGTTTATGTGCTCCCTTTGACTCTTAGTCCTTTCATTATGATCAATTGTGAACTGAAATTGATCACTTGGGATAGTGAGATGGCATTGGCACATGCCACCTTGATGGGATTAAATTGGAATCCCCTGGTATGTTTCCAACTCTACCAATTCGGGCAAGTCAGCCCGAGCATGCCCCAAATTATACATCTCTTCCCTCTCTTATTCCCACTCTTATGTTTAACAGGGATCACATTTCAGTTAATTTTCAACACTTAAGAATAACTGTGTGATAATTACAGAATTAAACCAGTCATATTAAGTAGAACAGACAAAAAAAAATACTATGAGGGATAATGTATTAAGTTGTCCATTAGCAGTCAGGGCTATGCTGATCAAGTCACCATTTCTCATAGTGTCGATTTCACTTCAGGAGGTTTCCTTTTTGGTGTTCAGTCAGTTGTCACCGATCAGGGAGAACATATGGTATTTGTCCCTTTGGGACTGGCTTACTTCACTCAGCATGATGTGTTCCAGATTCCTCCATTTTGTTGCAAATGACTGGATTTCGTTGTTTCTTACTGCGGTATAGTATTCTATAGAGTACATATCCCATAATTTCTTTATCCAGTCTACCATTGATGGGCATTTAGGTTGGTTCCAGGTCTTGGCTATTGTGAATTGTGCTGCAATAAACATTAGGGTGCAGACCGCTTTTTTGTTTATCAATTTAAACTCCTTTGGGTAAATCCCAAGGAGTGGGATGGCTGGGTCGAACGGTAGGGTTATATTCAGGTTTCTGAGGAATCTCCAGACTGATTTCCATAGTGGCTTGACCAGTTTGCTTTCCCACCAACAGTGGGTTAGTGTCCCTTTTTCCCCACATCCTCGCCAGCATCTGTTGTTGGTAGATTTCTGTATGTGAGCCATTCTAACCGGGGTGAGGTGAAACCTCATTGTGGTTTTGATTTGCATTTCCCTGTTGGCTAGTGACCTTGAACATTTTTTCATGTGCCTGTTGGCCATTTGGATTTCCTCTTTTGAAAAATGTCTATTGAAGTCCTTGGCCCATCTCTTAAGTGGGTTGTTGGTTTTTTTTTTTTTTTGGAGTTTCTTGATCTCTTTGTAGATTCTGGTTATTAACCCTTTATCTGTTGCATAGTTTGCAAATATTTTTTCCCATTCTGTCGGTTGTCTCTTCACTCTCCTGACTGTTTCTTTTGCAGTACAGAAACTTCTCAATTTGATGCAATCCCAATAGTTGATTTTGGCTTTGACTGTCTGTGCCTCCCGGGTCTTTTCCAGAAACTCTTTGCCTGTGCCAATATCTTGAAGGGTTTCTCCAATGTTCTCTAATAACTTAATGGTGTCAGGACGTAGATTTAGGTCTTTAATCCACGTTGAGTGGATTTTTGTGTAAGGTGTAAGGTAGGGGTCTTGCTTCATGCTTCTGCACGTGGAAATCCAGTTTTCCCAGCACCATTTATTGAATAGACTGTCCTTGCTACAGGAATTAGTTTTAGATCCTTGATCAAATATAAGTTGGCTGTAGATGTTTGGATTGATTTCTGGTGTTTCTATTCTGTTCCATTGGTCTATCCATCTGTTTCTGTACCAGTACCATGCTGTTTTGATTACAACTGCCCTGTAGTATGTCCTGAAATCTGGTATTGTGATGCCTCTGGCTTTGTTTTTGTTGTCCAAGATTGCTTTAGCTATTCGAGGTCTCTTGTGCCTCCATATGAATTTCAGCATCATTTTTTCTAGATCTGCGAAGAATGTCTTTGGTATCTTGATTGGGATTGCATTGAATCTATAAATTGCTTTTGGGAGAATGGACATTTTGATGATGTTGATTCTTCCAATCCATGAGCATGGAAGGTTTTTCCATTTTTTGGTATCCTCTTCTATTTCTTTCTTTAAGGTTTTGTAATTCTATTCGTAGAGATCTTTAACGTCCTTGGTTAAGTTTATTCCAAGGTATTTGATTGTTTTTGTAGCTATTGTGAATGGGATTGATCTTAGCAGTTCTTTCTCAGTCATGGCATTGCTTGTGTATACAAAGGCTGTTGATATTTGTGCATTGATTTTATATCCTGCCACTTTGCCAAACTCTTCTATGAGTTCCAATAGTCTCTTAGTAGAGTTCTTTGGATCCTCTAAGTACAGAATCATATCGTCTGCAAAGAGGGATAGTTTGACTTCTTCCTTCTCAATTTGTATTCCTTTGATTTCTTTTTCTTTTCTTATGGCTCTGGCTAAAACTTCCAGAACTGTGTTAAATAGCAGTGGTGAGAGTGGGCATCCCTGTCTGGTACCAGATCTCAGTGGAAATGCTTCCAACTTTTCCCCATTCTATAGGATGCTGGCTGTGGGTTTTTTATAAATTGCTTTGATTATATTGAGGAATGTTCCTTCTATACCCAATTTGCTTAGAGTTTTCATCATGAAAGGGTGTTGAATTTTATCAAATGTTTTCTCTGCATCTATTGAGATAATCATATTTTTTTTCTTTTGCAGTCTGTTAATGTGGTGAATCACATTGAGTGATTTGCGAATGTTGAACCATCCCTGCATACCAGGGATGAATCCCACTTGGTCTGGGTGGATGATCTTTCTGATGTGTTGTTGTACTCTATTGGCCAGAATTTTATTGAGGATTTTTCCATCTATGTTCATCAGGGATATTGGTCTATAATTTTCTTTCAGTGCTGCATCTTTCTCTGGCTTAGGAATTAAGGTGATGCTGGCTTCATAGAAAGAATTTGGGAGGATTCCCTCTTTTTCGATTGTTCTGAATAGTTTGAGAAGAAATGGGATTAGTTCTTCTTTAAATGTCTGGTAGAATTCAGCAGTGAATCCATCTGGTCCTGGGCTTTTCTTTGTTGGGAGGGCCTTTATTACTGATTCAATTTCTGTTTCAGTTATGGGTCTATTTAGGTTTTCTATATCTTCCTGGTTCAATTTTGGTAGATTGCATGTGTCCAGGAACCTATCCATTTCTGATAGATTTTCCTGTTTGCTGGCATACAGGTCCTTGTAGTAATTTCTGATGATTCTTTTTATTTCTGTGGTGTCTGTTGTTACGTTTCCTTTTTCATCTCTGATTTTATTGATTTGGGTCTTTTCTCTTCTTTTTTTAGTTAGTTGGGCCAATGGGGTGTCAATTTTGTTTATTTTTTCAAAAAACCAGCTTCTCTCTTGGCTGATTTTTTGTAGTGTTTTTTTTTTGTTTTTTTTTTTTTTTTTTGTTTTTTTTTTTTTTGGATTCAATCCTGTTAATTCCTTCTCTGGTTTTAATTATTTCTCTTCTCCTACTAGATTTGGGTTTGGTTTGCTGCGGATTTTCTAGGTCCTTGAGATGCACTGAAAGCTCATTTATTTGGTACCTTTCCAATTTCTTGATATAGGCACCTATTGCTATAAATTTGCCTCTCAATACTGCTTTTGCTGTATCCCATAAGTTTTGATATGTTGTGTTGTTGTCTTCATTTACTTCCAGAAAATTTTTGATTTCTCTTTTGATTTCTTGAATGACCCAGTGTTCATTCAGGAGCATGTTGTTCAGTCTCCATGTGTTTGCATACTTTCTGGGGTTTCCTGAGTTGCTAATTTCCAGCTTCATTCCACTGTCGTCTGAGAAGCTGCATGGTATGATTCTAATTCTTTTAAATTTGCTGAGACTTGCTTTATGGCCTAGTATGTGATCAATCCTAGAGAAGGTTCCATGCACTGCTGAGAAGAATGTGAAGTCTGTAGATGTAGGGTTGAAAGTTCTGTAGATATCTGTTAGATCCATTTGGGTAATAGTGTCGATTAAATCTGCTGTTTCCTTGTTGATCTTAAGTCCGGATGATCTGTCTATTTCTAAGAGTGGAGTATTGAAGTCCCCCAATACTATTGTATTGGAGTCTAAGTCTCCATTTAAGTCCCTTAACAAATCTTTTAAATAAACCGGTGCCCTGTAATTAGGTGCATATACATTTATAATAGTTACATCTTCCTGTTGAATTGTTCCCTTAATCATTATATAGTGTCCCTCTTTGTCTCTCTTAACAGTTTTTGTATTAAAGTTTATTTTGTCTGATATTAATATGGCTACACCTGCTTTTTTTTGGTTTCTGTTGGCATGGAATATCTTTTTCCAACCTTTCACTTTCAGTCTGCATGCCTCTTTGTTAGAGAGATGTGTTTCTTGTAGGCAACAAATAGTTGGGTTGTGTTCTTTGAGCCAGTCTGCCAATTGTGTATTTTAACTGAAGAATTCAGACCATTAATGTTCAATGTGACTATTGATACATTGTGACTTTGCCCTGCCATTTTCCCGGAAATATTTTCTAGTATATGCTTTGAGCTTCCCATGCTCTTTTACTTGTAAGTGTTCTTCCTTTCCCTTCTTTCATATTGATGGCCGTGTTTCTGTGTTTCTGAGTGTAGCACATCTTTAAGTATCTTTTGCAGGGCCAGACGAGTGGCCACAAAGTCTTTCAATTTCTGTTTGCTATGAAAAGTCTTTATTTCACCTTCATTCACAAATGAGAGCTTGGCAGGATATAATATTCTGGGCTGGCAATTTTTCTCTCTTAGCACCTGTGCTATGTCTCGCCATTCCCTCCTAGCCTGTAGTGTTTCTGATGAGAAGTCTGCTGTGAGTCTGATTGGAGATCCTCTGAGAGTAATCTGACGTTTCTCTCTTGCACATTTTAGGATCTTTTCTTTATGTTTCACTGTGGTGCGTTTAATTACCACGTGTCGTGGTGAGGATCTCTTTTGGTCATGTTTATTGGGGGTTCTATGAGCTTCCTGTACTAGGATGTCTCTGTCCTTCTCCAAACCTGGAAAGTTCTCTGCTAGTATCTCACTAAAAAGGCCTTCTAATCCTTTCTCTCTCTCCATGCCTTCAGGAACTCCTAGAACTCGAATGTTTGTTTTTTTAATAGTATCCTGTAGATTCCCAACAATATTTTTTAGATTTCTAATTTCCTCTTCTTTTCTTTGGTTTGACTGTATGTTTTCCTGTGCTCTATCTTCTAAGTCCGATATTCTCTCTTCTGCTTCACCCATTCTGTGTTTAAGGCTTTCTAATGTGTTTGTCATTTGATCTATTGAGCTCTTCATTTCATTTTGATTTCTCTTCACTATCACACTTTCCTGTTCTACTAGTTTCTGAGTTTCATTTTGATTCTTCCTTAAAATTTCATTTTCACGAGAGAGATTTTCAATCCTGTCCAATAAGGATTTCTGTAGTTCAAGGATTTTCTTTTGAAAACTTCTAAATGTTCCTATCATAAATTTTTTGAAATCCGTATCTTGCATTTCTTCTATCTCATCATCTTCATAATCTTGGTTTGGGGTGTTTTGTTTATTTGGAGGCATCATAGTGTCATCGTTGATCTTGTTCCCTCGATTTCTGTGTTTGTTGCTTGGCATAGTTAATTCTTCTTTCGTCACTGTGCGTTTTTTTTTTATTTTTTTTTTATGTTATACTATGTCCGTGTTAATTGGACTGCCTGCTGTTGGAGGAGCCTTGGAGGCTTGAGATGGGTGCAGCCTGAGAGCTCTGCTTGGTTCTTCCTGGTTAAGGGTGTGCAAAGGTGACACCCTCAGGTTATGCGTGGTAAATCTCTCTCTTTTTATTTATTTATTTATTTATTTATTTATTTTATTTATTCAGGGGGTAAGTAATACCGCACGGTATTGTGCAGAATTGATGGTATTTAGCTTCCAGTCTCTGGCTTCTACCCAAAGAGTCTGTGTAGGCTCCTCTGGACTCCCACTGGGTTGCCTAGGCTACTGAATTGTAGTGACTCAGTTCCTTAGCTCTCCCCTGTTGATATGTAAATCCAGAGAGGGGGCCTGCTCTTTGTCTCTTGCGAATTCTTCAAGCCTTGCAGCCTGGCAACCTTTGCAAGGTTAGGGGAAAGAGAAATCCCCAAGCTTTTTTTTTTTTTCCTTCTTTCCGGTAGTGAGTTTGCTGCACTTTCCGGCCCCCCTCTAGATTCTGACCCCCGTTTCCCCGCCAATGTCTTGGGTTATTGAGCTCACCTCCCCTTCCAGCGCCGATGTGTGGACTCGGAGCCCTGGACGTCCCAACTCTCCCCGCTGTTGTCTGTGTGACATGCACTCCCCTTCCTGCACTGGTGCGCAGACCCTGTGGCTTCCGCGACACCCGAGGCTCCCGCGGCTCGGCTTCTGCGCGGTGGGCGACCTTGTTCTCCCAGTAGGCCCTCCGACTCACAACCATTCGATCCAGAAGAGTTTCCTCTGCAATATTTTCCTGGTTCTTTTTTCTGAGGCTACCGTAACTCCCCTTTAATTAAACTAAATTTTTTTGGACTATCGGTACGCGCCCTCACTATTCCGCCATCTTGGCTCCGCCCCCTGCAATTTTCTTTCAATGCTGCATCTTTTTCCAGCATAGGAATTAAGGTGATGCTGGCTTCATAGAAAGAATTTGGGAGGATTCCCTCTTTTTCAATTGTTCTGAATAGTTTGAGAAGAATTGGAGTTCTTCAAAAATGTCTGGTAGAATTCAACAGTAAATCCATCTGTCCTGGGCTTTTCTTTGTTGGCGGGACTTTATTACTGATTCAATTTCTGTCTCAGTTATGGGTCTGCTTAGGTTTTCTGTGTCTTCATGGTTCAATTTAGGTAGTTTGCATGTGTCCAGGAATCTATCCATTTCTGATAGGTTTCCCTGTTTGCTGGCATACAGGTCCTTGTAGTAATTTCTGATGATTCTTTTTATTTCTGTGGTATCTGTTGTTACATTCCCTTTTTCATCTCTGATTTTATTGATTTGGGTCTTTTTTTTTTTCTTTTTTTAGTTAGTTGGGCCAATGGGATGTCAATTTTGTTTATTTTTTCAAAGAAACAGCTCTTGTTTGGCTGATCTTTTGTAATTTTTTTTGGATCCAAATCTGTTAATTTCTTAACTGATTTTAATTATTTCTCTTCTCCTACTAGATTTGGGTCTGGTTTGCTGCGGATTTTCTAGAGCTTTGAGATGCATTGAAAGCTCATTTATTTGGTGCCTTTCCAATTTCTTGATGTAGGCATCTATCTCTATAAACTTTCCTCTTAACACTGCTTTTGCTGTATCCCATAAGTTTTAATATGTTGTGTTGTTGTTATCCTTATTTACTTCCAGATAGTTTCTGATTTCTCTTTTGATTTCTTCTATGACCCAGTGTTCATTCAGGTGCATGTTGTTTAGTCTCCATATGTTTGCATACTCTCTAGGGATTCCTGAGTTGTTAATTTCCAGCTTCATTCCTTTATGGTCTGAGAAGCTGCGTGGTATGATTCCAATTCTTTTGAATTTGCTGAGACTTGCTTTATGGCCTAGTATGTGATCAATCCTAGAGAAGGTTCCATGCACTGCTGAGAAGAATGTGAAGTCTGTAGATGTAGGGTTGAAAGTTCTGTAGATATCTGTTAGATCCATTTGGGTAATAGTGTCGATTAAATCTGCTGTTTCCTTGTTGATCTTATGTCCGGATGATCTGTCTATTTCTGAGAGTGGAGTATTGAAGTCCCCCAATACTATTGTATTGGAGTCTAAGTCTCCATTTAAGTCCCTTAACAAATCTTTTAAATAAACCGGTGCCCTGTAATTAGGTGCATATACATTTATAATAGTTACATCTTCCTGTTGAATTGTTCCCTTAATCATTATATAGTGCCCCTCTTTGTCTCTTTTAACAGTTTTTGTGTTAAAGTTTATCTTGTCTGATATTAATATGGCTACACCTGCTTTTTTTTTTTTTTGGTTTCTGTTGGCATGGAATATCTTTTTCCAACCTTTTACTCTCAGTCTGCATGTAAGTTTCATGTATTTCATATATACAGATTTAGGAACACAATGATACTTCCCACCCTTCCCTTCCTATCACCCATGCTCCAACCCTTCATCCTCCCTTTCCCATTTCCACTTGTAATTTTTCAAAGATCTACTTTCAGTTTACTTAATGATTATAAAGTTAACTCTACACACAATATAAGAGTTCAACAAATATTATGAGAAAAAAAAACACACTATTCTTCAACAGGAGAAACAACGGCTGTAAACAATCATCGAATCTCAAAATGTCCATTTCACTGCAATACATTACATTAGTTACGTCAGATCAGGGAACCCATATGATATCTGTCTTTTCTGACTGACTTATTTCACTAAGTTTAATGATTTCCCGTTGCATTCATCTTGTTGCGAAAGACAGGATTTCATTTTTTTTAACAGCTAAATAAAACTCCCTCGTGTATATATACACCATAATTTCTTTTTCCAGTAAACAGTTTATGGACATCTGGTTTGCCTCCATCTCTTAGCTATTGTAAACTGTGCTGCAATGAGCATAGGGTACAGATAACTCTTTCATATACTGATTTCTTTTAGTTTGGGTAAATTCTCAGGAGTGGGATGGCTGGATCATATGGTAGGTCTATATTCAGATTTCTGAAGTGTCTGACTGTGTTCCACAGTGGCTGCACCAGTTTTAGTGGCACTTTTGAATTTAATTAAGCTAATAATTTAATCTTTGTGCCTTTTCCTTTACATGTATTAATGAAATGAAACTATAATTGTATTTCTTGAAGTGTACTTATCTAGCATTGTAATGAAGATTACACAAGCTTAATAGGATCTAGTGTACATTTTCTGTTTTTCTAAAATACTTTATTTAAGTTAGTAAAGAATTATGTATCGGAAAATTGGTAGACTATATCTGTAAAGCTAAGATAATCTGTGTATTATTTTTGGAAGTAATTGTCTATCGTTTCAGTTTCTTTAATGCTATTTAATACTTTGATATTCTAATACTACTGAGGGTCTCCCTTTCTTTGGAACAATTTTTGCATTTTATGCATTTCTAGGAATTTTTCCATTTCACCTTATTTTCAAATCTGTTAGTGTGTATTGTTTGTATTACTCTTACTAGTTTTAAAATCTTTGCTCTCTCTTTGGTTATTTTTCTTTATTCATATTTAATTTGATTTATATGGATATTTTCTCCTTTTTCTCTTCCTTAATCTTATTATGTGTCTGTTTGCTTTCATAAATTTTTTCTTTTCTTTTTTTTTTTTTTAAAGATTTATTCATTTACTTGAAAGTTAAGAGTTACACAGAGAGAGGGGAGGCAGAGAGAGGTCTTCTATCCGCTGGCTCACTCCCTAATTTGCCGCAAGGGCCGGAACTGCCCGATCTGAAGCCAGGAGCCAGGAGCTTCCTCTGTGTCTCCCACGTGGGTGCAGGGGCCCAAGGGTTGGGCCATCTTCCACTGCATTCCCAGGCCATAGCAGAGAGCTGGATCAGAAATAGAGCAGCCGGGTTTTGGATCCGGGTCTTAAACTGGCACCCACATGGGATGTTGGTGCTTTAGGCTAGGGCATTAACCTACTGCACCACAGCGCTGGCCCCCATAAATCTTTTTCAAAGAACTGGCATTTAATTTTACTAATCTTTTGCCTTCACCTTTATTATTGTCTTTATCATTTTGGGGAGAGGGAATTTGCTCCATTGTTCTTTACCCACTTTCTTGAGTTGAATGCTTAGTCATTAAAAGCAAAAAGAACTCTTTATAATGAAAAATTTCAACAACATAGTGTCTTCAATAAGTTAATGAAGAATTAAAAAAAAAAGGATGAATTTCAAAAAATTTTTGCTCCAAAATACTCTTATGTTTTAATTCCATTTGTCCACAAGTATTTACAAGTACTCTAGTATATTTAAAGAAAAAACAAAACAAGGGTGGACATTGTAGTGCAGCAGGTAAATCACCAGTTGGGACACTTGTATCTCATATCAAAGTGCTGGTTCAAGTACCAGCTCCTCTGCTTCCTATCCAGTTTCTTGCTCATGCATCCTCGAAAGCAGAGAGCTGGCTCAGAAGGAGAGCAGCCAGGACTTGAACTGGCGCCCATATGGGATGCCGGCACCACAGGCAGAGGCTTAGCCCACTATGCCACAGCACTGGTCCCAGGATTAGTTTTTTAAAATTTATTTTTTCTAATTACAAGAACTAAAACTTGCAAAAACATTCTACATAACAAGATGTTTTAAGATCAATTTGGCTCCTATCCCTGTCCTATCCACCTTGTTATGTTTTCTTCCCTTTAGGTAAATATTTTAAAATGTGTTCTTATTGTACTTCCATTAAAAAAATTTTTTTTTCTGGCTTTCCTGATTACATCCCTGTGGTTTACCTTAATTTGTCCCTGTGTATCCCGCAATTCCTGCAAATTAGAAAATAGGTCTAGGGCATGCATTCTCGACAGGGGTGATATCACCTCCAAAAGGGTGAAAATTGATTCTTTGGGATAACACAGTCTTACTCTTTTTAGCTATATCCTCTAAATATTATTTTCATAATCACTAAAATAAAACATTATTATATGCCATCTTTTTTAGAAATATGCATTTATCTTTTCTAAATATACATTTTTAACTCTTGTTTGTTTTCAAATTTTATTGTATTATGGCTAATGTAGATAGCCTACATAATATTCACATTTTTTACTTTATTGTTGGTTCTTTTCTATTTTGGCATATGGTCTACTCTTACAAATGTTCTGAGTGCTTTGTTTTGTTAAATATAGATATTTTTCCCTTCTGTGTGCGTATTTACATTAGTGTATTTATAATAATGTTAAAATTCTTGCTATCTGTTTTTGTCTCTTCTATCAGTTTCTAGGGTTGCTGTATTAAAATCTCTAATTACTTTTATTAATTTTTATTTCTTTGGTAGCTGTGTCAGTTACTGCCTAAAATATTTTGATGCTCCCTTCTTCCGTGCAGTGATGTCAATAGGGATCTATCATCTTGCTCTATTCATTTTTATCAGTATACAATATTCCTTTGTCCCATTTTTTGGCCTTCCTTACATTTTGTGAGATATTAATATTGCTTTGTTCTGATTCTTAAGGAATATTTCCCTGATAGTTTGAAGAAATTGTTTTAGGCTAGTGCCGCGGCTCACTTGGCTAATCCTCCGCCTGTGGCGCCGGCACCCCGGGGTTCTAGTCCCCGTTGGGGAGCCAGATTCTGTCCAAGTTGCTCCTCTTCCAGTCCAGCTCTCTGCTGTGGCCCGGGAGGGCAGTGGAGGATGGCCCAAGTGCTTGGGCCCTGCACCCGCATGGGAGACCAGGATAAGCACCTGGCACCTGGCTCCTGGCTTCGGAGCGGCACAGCATGCGGGCTGTGGCAACCATTTTCGGGGTGAACCAACAGAAAAAGGAAGACCTATCTCTCTGTCTCTCTCTCTCTCTCACTGTCTAACTCTGCCTGTCAAAGAAAATTGTTTTATACCCAGTCTTTAAAATGTCTAAGCCATTTTGTCTCAACAGAGTTTCTTGTAATGTACTATTAGCTATTTTCTATTTTTTTATAATCTGAGACTCTGTGAATTGATGAATTTGATCCGTTTAAATTATTGTTATTGCGGACACAGTAGGACACACTTTCTTCCATCTTATTTTACATTTTCTGTACTTTCTTCTTGTTCTTTCAAAACTTAAGTAAGATTATAGTAGTTTCTTCTCTGAACCATCAAATGTCTTCAGATTCATTCAGGTAAAAACCAGAGTTATTAATTTGCTTTACCACTTAGTACACAGTCTGGTCCTACTAATAAGGTTACTTATTTCTGCAGTGACCTCATCTCCTACACCTTTCTTTTTATGTATCGGACTCCTGCCTTAATTGCTATTCCTCATATACAATTATGTATCTTCTAGCCTCAGGGTTTTTGTTAGGTTTGCTTAGAACATTCCTCCCTTGGGTATCACATAACATACCCCTTTATCTCTTTTAAATCATTGCTCAAATAGTATCTTTTTGGTAGTATTTTCCTTATCATCCTGTTTAAAATTGCAGCTTTTTCTAAATGACATGCATTATACTTTTTACTCTATTGTTTTTCCTCCATAGCATTTCCTATCATTATATATCTTATTGTTTTATTGCATCTCTTTTCCCACTAGAAAGTAAATCTCCACACAAACATGGACTTTGTTTTATTCACTGCTGCCTCCCCACAGACTGGAACAGTGTCATACACACTGAAGACACAAATATATATTGAACAAATAAGTGAATGAATTCTGGAGCAGGGCATGTCAGACTTTGTGGTCTTTAGGGTCTACAGGTGGGACGATTGTGGAATGGAGGAGTAGACAAGTGGTACAAAATCTGAATCAATTGCCAGATATAGGAGTAAATCTGAGTGTGGGCATCAGTCCTGTCCTGTAATGAACCTAGAATGTTCTGCTGTATCAGTGATCTTATATGGCAAGATGTGTTGTACATTTTTTCTTGCTGTAACAAAACTTTGAAAACTCAGTTTTCTGAATGTATTTGCATGGCAAGTTATAATTACCCTAAAATGGCATTTTTGATTACAAGAGGGGAACAAGATCAATGTAGACAAAAGAAGATCAAATCAATTTGTAGTCTTTCAGGATAGTTAATTAGGACATGAGTTAACTAGGTCTGTGTTAAGTAGAAGGTGAAGTATTTATTAAATCATGTTGTAAAAGCACACGATTGGATTTTTTTTGAAAGTAATGGGTAATTTTACATGTCAGCTTGGCTGCGCCACAAATTGCCCAGATATTTGGTCAAACATTATTCTGGGTTTGAGTTGGATGGTATTTCTGGATGTGGTAAACATCTGAATTGGTATACGAAGTACAACAGATTGTCCTCAGTGGCATGGATGGACCTCATTCAGTCAATTGAAAATCCAGATAGAACAAAAAGTTAAGAGGGAACTGCCACCTGACAGCTCAAACAGCATTGTTCTTTTCCTATCTTTGGACTTGAACACTGAACATTGGTTCTTCTTGGGTCTTGAGCCTGCATCACTGTTTCTGATTCTTGGGTCTTCAGACTTGATCAGAAACATCAGCTTTCCCGGGCCTTGCTTGGGCTTTCTATACACATGCACACCCAGTCACACACTCACACATACTAGTATAGTATAGAACTAGTGATTGTATTCCTGTAGCCTTTTTAAAATTTATTAAACATGGTATCTAGTAAAATGCTTTATAGGTATTGATAAGTCAGCAGGCACATGTGAAGGAGAGAATGAGTTTTACAATTACCTGAATTCCAACTGAACATAACCATTTACTATTTAGTAATCAGTAATGATTTGAATTTTTTGCATGTTAATTTTTCTGTCTATATGGTAAGGTAACATAATGAGTGACATGAAAGTCAAATTGAATATATGGAAAAGAACTTAATATGTTATAAGGCATGTAGTATCTAATGCTAACAGTTAAAATTGATTATTGAGGGATTCCAGTGTTTATTGCTTTTATTAAACCTTGGGTAGTTGAGTAGTGCTATTATTACATGCAACATATAGGCAAGGAAACTGTGGCACAATTAATTTACTTGAGACCACAGAGCTAGTAAGTGGCAGCCCTGTGGTTTGATCCCAAAGAGTTCTGAATTAAGGTCTAATATTTTTAACTACTATTCAGTACTGCTTCTTACTAGAGATAAATGTTGGTTTCCTTTTCTTCTCACTCCCCTCCCCCACACTTAGAAACCATGAAATCCATGCAAGCAAATTACAGAACCAGTGTCTTTCCTTTTATATCTGTTGTAGTGCCTAGCATAGTGCTTGTCTGTTAATTTATACCAATAGTATGTTGAAATTAGATAAGGAATTCTGAAGAGTGAAGTCGAGAGAGAGGCAGGATCCCCATATCTTTTCTCTTTCTTGTTATGAACAAAGGGTCCAAGATCTAAATTTTCTGGTAGTTACCACCCTTCAACATATGTGACTTGGTTAAAATGGCTTTTTGGCACATTTTTAAATAGTGAAGGCAATAGCTTCTAAATGAGGATGCCTAAATTATCTGCCCTCTAATTACACCAACCATGTATTCATTTCCTACAAATATGGAGTGGCTAGTTTGTAATTAGTCCCCACTATCCCCGGAGTTATTAGGCAAAATGGTTAATGTTGCTGTTTTCTCTTGAGACTTTGGCAGCTTTCTTTTTAGATCTACTCAGACTTGTTGAAAATATTAGAACTAGTGTTTTTAGTTTGCCTTGCTATTTTCGTTTCTAGAGCACATTTTATAATTTCTTTCTGAATGATTATTTTCATTTTAAAATATTTTGAGACAATTTAAGTGAGCTGATTGCATTTGTACATGGACTGTGGAGTTTTAACTTGATAGGATGATAAGTCAGCTTAAAATAAAATGTGAGGCTTTTCACAGAGCCCACATTAGGTGACCTTTAGTCCTCTAGAGAGATTAGATTTCCCCAATTGATACTTTGTGTTTGTATTTTGGAAGTGAATGTGTTTGGAAGTGAATGTTTTCTTATAATGTTTATTGCTCAGCCATTTCTTTATTGCCTCACTGGCTCAGGTCTGATTTTATTGACATTATCTTAGTTCCTCTGAGGGGCAAAATAAACTACGAAGATTTTATTTACTTGTTTTTTTTATCTTTTTTTTTTTTTTTGACAGGCAGAGTGGATAGCGAGAGAGAGAGAGACAGAGAAAGGTCTTCCTTTGCCGTTGGTTCACCCTCCAATGGCCGCCGCGGCCGGCGCGCTGCGGCCGGCGCACCGCGCTGATCCGATGGCAGGAGCCAGGAGCCAGGTGCTTTTCCTGGTCTCCCATGGGGTGCAGGGCCCAAGCACCTGGGCCATCCTCCACTGCACTCCCTGGCCACAGCAGAGAGCTGGCCTGGAAGAGGGGCAGCCGGGACAGAATCCGGCGCCCCAACCGGGACTAGAACCCGGTGTGCCGGCGCCGCTAGGCGGAGGATTAGCCTAGTGAGCTGCGGCGCCGGCCTGATTTTATTTACTTGTTTATTACTAAGACAATCATGTTGTGCAAGATAAATTACGATGAGGGATAGATGTCAGAAGATAGAATATTTATTCTGCTATGTCATTACTACTAACAATTGAGAATTCTAAGGATTTGGCTTTCTTCTTTTGAATATTTATTTATTTGAAAGGCAGAGTTCACTCCCCAAGTGCCTGCAACAACTAGGGCTGGTCCATGAGCCTGGAATTTCATCTAGGTCTCCCACATGGATGGCAGGGTGGGCCAGGTGCATTTCCCAGGTGTACTATCAGGGAGCTGGATCAGAAGTGGAGCAGCCAGTACTCAAACTGGCACCTGTAGGGGATATTGACGCAGGCAGCAGCTTTATCTGTGTGCCACAAAACCACCCCACCTGGAAGTTTGGTTTTATAATACAAACCTTCCAAGTGAAATGTCTAGAAGAAATGTGGGCCCTTGTTCATAATTTGGTTCATTCAACTAATATTGTGAAGAAAGAGATAAGAGAGTGTTTAAGGAAAGGAAACAACAAAGGCATTGGCTATTCTAAGCTAAGAACTGCAAGTAAATTCTGTTCTTGAGTTTCAAGCAGAACAAAAGGGTATGCTGTTGTTCATTGTGGACCATATCTCTATGTTTGCGAAATCTTTGTTTGCCTATAGAGCAAGCTAATGAACTAACTGGCTTGGTAGTGAATGGAAGAGTAAAAAGAATGCAGAGATTTCAGGGGATCGCAAGAGTGCTGTGGGCCTCAAGGAAGCCATATTGAGCCCCTTGTTCAGACAATGATCAGAAGAGGTTTCCTGGGTGCACTGAAGACAGGTAGTAATTGTAATATAAGCAGATGGGTAGATGTTAACAAATATTTTCCTTTATAAATTATTTGCATATCAGAAATACTTGAAATTACTTTTTAAAAATATTTTTATTTATTTATTTGACAGGCAGAGTTACAGAGAGGCAGAGGCAGAGAGAGAGAGGTCTTCCATCTGCTGGTTCACTCCCCAGATGGCCACAGTGGCTGGAGCCGGGCTAATCCAAAGTCAGGAGCCAGGACTCCCATGCAGGTGCAGGGGCTCAAGGACCTGGGCCATCTTCTACTGCTTTCCCAAGCCATAGCAGAGAGCTGGATTGGAAGTGAAGCAGTGGGGACTCGAACTGGTGCCCATGTGGGATGCCAGTACTGCAGGTGGAAGCTTTATCCGCTTTGCCACAGTGCAGGCCCACAACATAATTTTTAAAACAAAATAAATGTCTTTCACAGATAAACTCACCTCTAATACAAATAAAAATAGGAAATATGTGTTTATTAATTAGTCATCAAGGTTCAAGAATGGATATAGAAGTTTAAATACTCATTTTTGGCACTGAATTAATAGTAATATATACTTATGATGTTATCAAAAAAGAGAAAATGATACCGTGTAAAATATATTAAAAATTTTGGCCAGCGCCATGGCTCAATAGGCTAATCCTCTGCCTTGTGACGCTGGGACACCGGGTTCTAGTCCTGGTCGGGGTGCCGGATTCTGTCCCGGTTGCCCCTCTTCCAGGCCAGCTCTCTGCTATGGCCCGGGAGTGCAGTGGAGGATGGCCCAGGTCCTTGGGCCCTGCACCTGCTTGGGAGACCAGGAGAAGCACCTGGCTCCTGGCTTTGGATCAGTGCGGTGCGCCGGCCACAGCGCGCCGGCTATGGCGGCCATTGGAGGGTGAACCAACGGCAAAGGAAGACCTTTCTCTCTGTCTTTCTCTCTCTCTCTCTCACTGTCCACTCTGCCTGTCAAAAAAATAAAAAATAAAAAAAATATTAAAGGTTTTTAAATCTGAGTTTAATCTACTTTTTCCATTTACCTTTGTAACTTTGGAGAAGCTACTAAACATATCCTCATAGTTTTAAAATGTGGATTATAATATCTGTCTCAATAATGCTATTTAAATATATATTAGATTAGTAACATATAAAAATTCTGATATTAATGATATTTAATGAATGTAAATTCTTTCCCACTTTCTGCTACACCAGTTAAATTGCATAGCATTAGGCAGTGAGTTGATTCACTTTGTAATGAAAATGGTGTATTGATAAGGGTAGAACCTCAATCATGATTCTGCCTTCATTATAATTAGAAATCACATCTCAGAATAAACAATAAATTATGATGAATCATCTTGGTGTTATCATTGATTTTAGTATAATTGGCCATTAAGCCTTTAAAATTATTAGACCTTGTTAATTAAAAAGCCATTCCTGAAGTGCAATGAGGATGCTTATTCATGTCAAATGATTTACAGCAAGATCCCTTCTAATTATAGATGTTAGTTACAGCTTCATTTGCATAGTTGGGATAGTTAACTGTAAAATGCAGTCAGTGCTCAGTGTATCATGAAGTCTGTAGCACATAACTGTAAATCCAAATGTGCTGCTGGAATCAGTGCTGGAATTGGTAAATCCTAGTAAGTTTTTTTAAAGTTTTTTAAAAATTATTTTAAAGGCAGAGAGAGAGAGAATCTTCCATCTGCTGGTTGACTCCCTAAATGCTTGTAACAGCTGGAATTAGGCCAGGCTGAAGCCAGAAGCCTGGCGATCAATACCAATCCCCACCTTGAGTGGCAAGGACCCAAGTTCTTAGCCATCCCCTGCTGCCTCTCAGGGTGTGCTTTACCAGGAAAGTGGATCAGAAGTAGGGCTGGGACTCAAGCAAAGTCTTTCCTATATGGAATGAACTAAGTGATGACTTAACCATTGTACAAATCACCTGCTCCATTTTTTAATTTAAAATCATGTCTTGGCACTTTACAGGGTTAGTGTTAGAAAAGAGGAATACAGATATCAAAATCCTGGTGTTAGTAATTTTGCTATCACAGGCATGTGACACTTCCTTGATCAGGAGAGGTCAAGTTGAAAGAGAAAACGATGTTTACTTAAGGCTCCTGCCGTGCTAAGAAATGTGTTCGATGATCTTCAGTTTTTTAGTATAAAGACCAGCACAGCTGATCCCTTAGCAATTTATCTGATTCTATTATGCAATGATCCTTTCTAGAGACTTTATATCCTCATTTATATTTTATAATGAAACCTGTCATGGTAAATGGGGCAGTACAGGCACAAACTGTTGAGAAACTGTTACTTATCACAGGCTATGAACTACAAAGAGAGAAAGAAAAAACTTGAGTCAAATAAAAAAAAAGCTATGGATTTTAGTTGTATATGGAAAAGACATAAAAGGCTTAAATTACTTGAATATATTAGAGTAAAAATAAATAAAATTCTATTTATCATTAAAAGAAAATGTATCAGAATTTCTGCGATGAAGTTAAAATTGTTTTTATAAAAATTCTTATCTTTAAATGCTTATATTAGTAAAGAAGGGGCTGAAGTTCATGGTTTAACTTTCATCATAGGGGATTAGGGAAATAATTTAATATAATCCAACATATTAACCATCTAAACAAGAAAGATAATATGATCAACTATATCAAGTAATGAAGGTATCTGTTTTGAAAATATTCAATATTCCTTCATAATAATAATGCTAATTAGAATAGAAATATAAGGGAATTTCCACAGCCTGGGAGAGAGCATCTAACAGAAACCTATAGCTAACATCTAAGCTATTTCCATTTTCTTTTTCTTTTGTATTGTAATTTCCACCATTTGTTATTAAATACAAAAATCTTTTATTTATTCTGTGTCCTCAGCTTTGAACAACTTCTCCACCATTTTTCTGTATCACTCCATTTCACTTACCTAGGATTAACTCACCTACTCCTGCTATAGGGCCTATTTTATTTTATTTTTAATAGTTTCAATGCAACTTGTAGATACAATTCTAAGTCCTCTGTCCTTCCCTCCCTTTTTCTCCCTCCCAACCACTTTCCTTCTCCTTTTCTTTCTTTCTTTCTTTCTTTCTTTCTTTCTTTCTTTCTTTCTTTCTTTCTTTCTTTCTTTCTTTCTTTCTTTCTTTCTTCTTTCTTTCTTTCTTTCTTTCTTTCTTTCTTTCTTTCTTTCTTTCTTTCTGTTTTTGGGATAACGTATCTCTAATTTACATTACAGTTAAAAGGCTTAATTTTAACTGAATAAGAAGATTAACAAGTAAAAAGCAAGAAAACCATAGTTAATGGGAATATAGACAATGGCTATGAACAATAATTGAAAAGTACCATTTCAACCATATACAGTAAATTTCTTTTTTTTAACTTTTATTTAATGAATATAAATTTCCAAAGTACAGCTCCCCCCCATAACTTCCCTCCCACCAACAACCCTCCCCTTTCCCTCTCCCTCCCCCATTCCATTCACATCAAGATTCATTCTCAATTCTCTTTATATACAGAAGATCAGTTTAGCATATATTAAGTAAAGATTTCAACAGTTTGCACCCACACAGAAACACAAAGTGAAAAATACTGTTTGAGTACTAGTTATAGCATTTAATCACAATGTACAGCACATTAAGGACAGAGATCCTACATGAGGAGTAAGTGCACAGTGACTCCTGTTGTTGACTTAACAAATTGACACTCTTGTTTATGGCATCAGTAATCATCCTAGGCTCTTGTCATGAGTTGCCAAGGCTATAGAAGCCTTTTGAGTGCACCAACTCTGACCATATTTAGACAAGGTCATAGTCAAAGTGGAAGTTCTCTCCTCCCTTCAGAGAAAGGTACCTCCTTCTTTGATGACCTGTTCTTTTCACTGGGATCTCACTCGCGGAGATCTTTCATTTAGGTGTTTTTTTTTTTTTTTTTTTTTTCCTCAGAGTGTTTTGGCTTTCCACGCCTGTAATACTCTCATGGGCTTTTCAGCCAGATCCGAATGCCTTAAGGGCTAATTCTGAGGCCAGAGTGCTGTTTAGGACATCTGCCATTCTATGGGTCTGCTGTGTATCTCGCTTCCCATGTTGGATCGTTCTCTCCTTTTTTTATTCTATCAGCTAGTATTTGCAGACACTAGTTTTGTTTGTGTGCTCCCTTTGGCTCTTAGTCCTATCATTATGATCAATTGTGAACAGAAACTGATCACTTTGACTAGTGAGATGGCATTGGTACATGCCACCTGGATGGGATTGAATTGGAATCCCCTGGTATGTTTCTAACTCTACCGTTTGAGGTAAGTCAGCTTGAGCATGTCCCGAATTGCACATCTCTTCCCTCTCTTATTCCCACTGTTAGATTTAACAGGGATCACTTTTCAGTTAAGTTTCAACACTTGAGAATAACTGTGTATTGATTACAGTATTCAACCAAAAGTATTAAGTAGAACAAACAAAAAAAAATACTAAGATGAATAACATATTAAGTTGTTCATCAACAGTCAGGGCAAGGGCTGATCAAGTCACCATTTCTCATAGTGTTCATTTCACTTTAACAGGTTTCTTTTTTGGTGCTCAGTTGTCACCGATCAGGGAGAACATATGGTATTTGTCCTTTTGGGACTAGCTTATTTCACTCAGCATAATGCTTTCTAAATTCCTAACAGGGATCACTTTTCAGTTAAAATTTAAATATCTAAGAATAATTGTGTGTTAATTACCGAGTTCAACCAATAGTACTAGAACAAAAAAATACTAAAATGGATAAAGTATTACATTGTACATCAACCGACAGGACAAGAGCTGATCAAGTCACTGTTACTCATAGTGTCCATTTCACTTCAACAAGTTTCCCCTTTGCTGCTCAGTTACATGTCGCCGATAAGGGAGAACACATGATATTTGTCCCTTTGGGACTGGCTAAATTCACTCAGCATGATGTTTTCCAAATTCCTCCATCTTGTTGCAAATGACCGGGTTTCATTGCTTTTGACTGCTGTATAGTATTCTATAGAGTACATGTCCCATAATTTCTTTACCCAGTCTACTGTTGATGGGCATTTAGGTTGGTTCCAGGTCTTAGCTATTGTGAATTGAGCTGCAATAAACATTAACGTGTAGCCAGCTTTTTTGTTTGCCAATTTAATTTCCTTTGGGTAAATTCCAAGGAGTGGGATGGCTGGGTTGAGTGGTAGGGTTATATTCAGGTTTCTGAGGAATCTTCAGACTGACTTCCATAGTGGCTGAACCAATTTGCATTCCCACCAACAGTGGGTTAGTGTCCCTTTTTCCCCACATCCTCGCCAGCATCTGTTGTTGGTAGATTTCTGAATGTGAGCCATTCTAACTAGGGTGGTGAAACCTCATTGTGGTTTTGATTTGCATTTCCCTAACTGCCAGTGATCTTGAACATTTTTTCATGTGCCTGTTGGCCATTTGGATTTCCTCTTTTGAAAAATGTCTATTGAGGTCCTTGGCCCATCTCTTAATTGGGTTGTTGGTTTTGTTTTAGTGGAGTTTCTTGATTTCTTTGTAGATTCTGGTTATTAACCCTTTATCTGTAGCATAGTTTGCAAATATTTTTCCCATTCTGTCAGTTGCCTCTTCACTTTCCTGACTGTTTCTTTTGCAGTACAGAAACTTCTCAATTTGATGCACTCCCAATAGTTAATTTTGGCTTTGACTGCCTGAGCTTCTGGGGTATTTTCCAAGAAGTCTTTGCTGGTACCTATATCTTGCAGGGTTTTTCCAATGCTCTCTAGTAATTTGATGGTGTTGGGTCGTAGATTTAAGTCTCTAATCCATGTTGAGTGAATTTTTGTGTAAGGTGAAAGGTAGGGGTCTTGCTTCATGATTCTGCACGTGGAAATCCAATTTTCCCAGCACCATTTGTTGAATAGACTGTCCTTGCTCCAGGGATTGGTTTTAGCTCCTTGATCAAATATAAGTTGGCTGTAGATGTTTGGGTTGATTTCTGGTGTTTCAATTCTGTTCCATTGGTCTATCCATCTGTTTCTGTACCAGTACCATGCTGTTTTGATTACAACTGCCCTGTAGTATGTCCTGAAATCTGGTATTGTGATGCCTCTGGCTTTGTTTTTGTTGTCCAAGATTGCTTTAGCTATTCGAGGTCTCTTGTGTCTCCATATGAATTTCAGTATCATTGTTTCCAGATCTGAGAAGAAGGTCTTCGGTATCTTGATTGGGATTGCATTGAATCTATCAATTCCTTTTGGGAAATGGACATTTTGATGATATTGATTCTTCCAATCCATGAGCATGGAAGATTTTTCCATTTTTTGTATCCTCTTCTATTTCTTTCTTTAAGGTTTTGTAATTTTCATCGTAGAGATCTTTAATGTCCTTGGTTAATTTTATTCCAAGGTATTATATTGTTTTTGTAGCTATTGTGAATGCGATTGATCTTAGCATTTCTTCCTCATCCATTGCTTTGCTTGTGTATACAAAGGCTGTTGATTTTTGTGTATTGATTTTATACCCTGCTACTTTGCCAAACTCTTCTATGAGTTCCAATAGTCTCTTAGTAGAGTTCTTTGGATCCTCTAAGTAAAGAATCATATCATCTGCAAAGAGGGATAGTTTGAGTTCTTCCTTCCCAATTTGTATCCCTTTAATTTCTTTTTCTTGCCTGATGGCTCTGGCTAGCACCTCCAGAACTATATTGAATAGCCGTGGTGAGAGTGGGCATCCCTGTCTGGTGCCAGATCTCAGTGGAAATGCTTCCAACTTTTCCCCATTCAATAGGATGTTGGCTGTGGGTTTTTCATAGATTGCTTTGATTGTATTGAGGAATGTTTCTTCTATAAGCAGTTTGCTTAGAGTTTTCATCATGAAAGGGTGTTGTATTTTATCAAATGCTTTCTCTGCGTCTATTGAGATAATCATATGGTTTTTCTTCTGCAGTCTGTTAATGTGGTGTATCACATTGATTGTCTTGCGCACATTAAACCATCCCTGCATACCAGGGATAAATCCCACTTGGTCTGGGTGGATGATCTTTCTCATGTGTTGTTGCATTCTATTGGCCAGAATTTTATCGAGGATTTTTGCATCTATGTTCATCAGGGATATTGGTCTGTAATTCTCTTTCAGTGCTGCATCTTTTTCCGGCTTAGGAATTAAGGTGATGCTGGCTTCATAGAAAGAATTTGGGAGGATTCCCTCTTCCTCAATTGTTCTGAATAGTTTGAGAAGAATTGGAGTTAGTTCTTCTTTAAATGTCTGGTAGAATTCAGCAGTGAATCCATCTGGTCCTGGGCTTTTCTTTGTTGGGAGGGCCTTTATTACTGTTTTAATTTCTGTTTCAGTTATGGGTCTATAGAGGTTTTCTATATCTTCATGGTTCAATTTTGGTAGATTGCATGTGTCCAGGAACCTATCCATTTCTGATAGGTTTCCCTGTTTGCTGGCATACAGGTCCTTGTAGTAATTTCTGATGATTCTTTTTATTTCTGTGGTGTCTGTTGTTAGGTTTCCTTTTTCATCTCTGATTTTATTGATTTGGGTCTTTTCTCTTCTTTTTTTAGTTAGTTGGGCCATGGGGTGTTATTTTTGTTTATTTTTTCAAAAAAACCAGCTCCTCATTTGGCTGATTTTTTGTAATGTTTTTTTGGATTCAATCGTGTTGATTTCTTAACTGATTTTAATTATTTCTCTTCTCCTACTAGATTTGGGTCTGGTTTGCTGCAGATTTTCTAGATCCTTGAGATGCAGTGAAAGCTCATCTATTTGGTGCCTTTCCAATTTCTTGATGTAGGCACCTATTGATATAAACTTTCCTCTTAACATTACTTTGGCTGATTCCCATAAGTTTTGGTATGTTGTGCTGTTATCCTCATTTACTTCTAGAAAATTTTTGATTTCTCTTTTAATTTCTTCTGTGACCCAGTGTTCATTCAGGAGCATGTTGTTTAGTCTCCATATGTTTGCATACTCTCTAGGGATTCCTGAGTTGTTAATTTCCAACTTCATTCCTTTATGGTCTGAGACGCTGCATGGTATGATTCTATTTCTTTTGAATTTGCTGAGACTGCTTTATGGCCTAGTATGTGGTCAATCCTAGAGAAGGTTCCATGCATTGCTGAGAAGAATGTAAATGCTTTCTGTGTAGGACGAAAAGTTCTGTAGATATCTGTTAGATCCATTTGGGCTATAGTGTCATTTAAATCTACTGTCTCCTTGTTGATCTTCTGTCCTGTTGATCTGTCTATTTCTGAGAGTGGGGTATTGAAGTCCCCCAGTACTATTGTATTGGGGTCTAAGTCTCCCTTTAAGTGCCTTAACAAATCTTTTAAATAAACCAGTGCCCTGTAATAGGTGCATATACATTGGTAATCATATCTTTCTGTTGAATTAATCCCTTAATCATTATATAGTGTCCCTCTTTGTCTCTCCTAACAGTTTTTGTGGTAAAGTTTATGTTGTCCGATATTAAGATGGCTACACTTGCTCTTTTTTCTTTTCTGTTGGCATGGTATATCTTTTTCCAGCCTTTCCCTTTCAGTCTGTATGCATCTTTATTGGAAAGATGTGTTTCTTGTCAGCAGCAAATAAATGAGTTTTGTTCCTTTGCCGAATCATCCAATCAGTGTCTTTTAACTGGACAGTTCAGGCCATTAATGTTCAATCTGACTATTGATATGTAGTAGCTTTGCCCTGCCATTTGCCAAAGATATTTTCTGATATATGTTTTGAACTTCCTGTGGTCTTTTGGTGTGAGATTTCCTTCATTTACCTTCTTTCATATTGTTGACCGTGTTTCTGTGTTTCTGTGTTTCTATGTGTAACACATCTTTAAGCATCTTTTGCAGGGCTGGATGAGGGGCGACAAATTCTTTCCATTTCTGTTTGTTGTGAAAGGTCTTTATTTCACCTTCATTCACAAATGAGAGCTTAGCAGGATATAATATTCTGGGCTGGTAGTTTTTCTCTCTTAGTACCTGGGCTATATCTCGCCATTCCCTCCTAGCTTGTAGAGTTTCTGATGAGAAGTCAGCTGTGATTCTAATTGCAGATCCTCTGAGAGTAATCTGACGTTTCTCTCTTGCACATTTTAGGATCTTTTCTTTCTGTTTCACTGTGGTGAGTTTAATTACAACATGTTGTGGTGAGGATCTCTTTTGGTCATGTTTACTAGGGGTTCTGTGAGCTTCCTGTACTAGGATGTCTCTGTTTTTCTCCAAACCTGGGAAATTTTCTGCTAATATCTCACTAAAAAGGCCTTCTAATCCTTTCTCCCTCTCCATGCCTTCAGGAACTCCTAGAACTCGAATGTTGGGTTTTTTAATAGTATCCTGAAGATTCCCAACAATATTTTTTAGATTTCTAATTTCCTCTTCTTTTCTTTGGTTTGATTGTATATTTTCCTGTGCTCTGTCTTCTAAGTCTGATATGCTCTCTTCTGCTTCACCCATTCTGTTTTTAAGGCTCTCTAATGTGTTTGTCATTTGATCTATTGAATTCTTAACTTCATTATGATTTCTCGTCACTATAACAGTTTCATTTTCTACTAGTTGTTTCATTTCATTTTGATTCCTCCTTAATATTTCATTTTGGCTGGCTCCGTGGCTTACTAGGCTAATCCTCCACCTTGCAGCGCTGGCACACCGGGTTCTAGTCCCGGTCGGGGCACTGGATTCTGTCCCGGTTGCCCCTCTTCCAGGCCAGCTCTCTGCTGTGGCCCGGGAGTGCAGTGGAGGATGGCCCAAGTACTTGGGCCCTGCACCCCATGGGAGACCAGGATAAGCACCTGGCTCCTGCCATCGGATCAGCCCAGTGCGTCTGCCGCAGGGGGCTGGCTGCGGTGACCACTGGAGGGTGAACCAACGGCAAAGGAAGACCTTTCTCTCTGTCTCTCTCTCTCACTGTCCACTCTGCCTTTCAAAAAAAAAATTTTTCATTTTCACGAGAGAGATTTTCTATCTTGTCCATTAAGGATTTCTGTAGTTCGAGAATTTGTTTTTAAGATCTTAATGTTCTTATCAATTTTTTGAGATCCACTTCTTGCATTTCTTCTATCTCATCATCTTCATAATCTTGAATTGGAGTGTCTATTTCATTTGGGGGTGTCATAGTGTCTTTCTTGTTCTAGTTACGTCAGCTTTTGCGTTTATTTGGCATATTGGAGATATTCTTTGTTTTTTTTTTTTTTTTTTTTTTTCTCGTCGTAATGTGACTCTAGATTAAGAGGATTGTCTGCTTTTGATGGATCCTTAGAGGCTGTGATGGGTGTGGCCAGAGAGCTCTGGTTCTTCAGGGTTAAAGGTGTGGCAAAGGTGATTCACCCTGATTGTTCTCTTGCGCTCTCTCTCTCTCTCTCTCTCTCTCTTTTTTTTTTTTTTTTGACTCAGTTGGTACGTAATTCCACACAGCTGAGTGGAATTGAGAGTAGTTGATGTATGAAATTTGGCCCCTGTGGGTATTCGTTTTCTTACCAGAGTCAGGTTTTTCTGCTTGGCTAATGAGGGGCACCTGCTTTACATATGCAAAATGTCGCACACCACTTTACTTGTAAAATGGCGCCTGCCCTTTGTCTTGTTCGGCTTTGTAAGGTGAGTGGAGAGAGAGGCTAAATGTCCATGCCGGTTCCCCCTATTTATTCGATTTTTTTCTCTCCTCCAGCCAGCCTGGTGAACTTTCCCCAATGGGGTTTCAGGCCTCGTTCTCTGCAGGCTCTTTCTGCCTTTCCCCGCCAATGTCTCAGGTTACCGAGAGGTTTTTGTCTTACCTTCCCTTCCAGCGCTGGCGCGCAGACTCTGCAGCTCCGGCGGGTCCGGCGGGTCCGGCGGGTCCGGCGGGTCCGGTGGCTCCTGCGGCTTGGCTTCCACATGGTGGGTGACCTTGCTCTCCCCTTAGGTCCTCCGAGTCACATCCACTAGATCTGGAAGAGTTTCCTCTGCATTTTTTCCCTGATCCTTTCCTGAGGCTACAGTAACTCCATATACAGTAAATTTCAAAGTAATCACAGATCATTAAGTATATATATTAAGTATTATATATATTAAATATATATATATAGTAGTATAACCATCTTCTGGTTCACTCCTCAAATGCCTGTAGGAGCCAGGAGCTTCATCTGGGTCTCCCACGTGAGTACAGGGGTCCAAGCACTTAGGTTATCTTCTTGTGCTTTCCCAGGTACATAAGCAGGGAACTGGATGGGAGTGGAACACCTGGGACTGGAACCAGCACCCATATGTGATTCTGGCATTGCAGTTGGAGGATTTATCTTCTACACCACAGTGCTGGGTCCCTAATATTAGTATAATATTCTTAACCATCAATTTCACAAAGGTATCAAACAAAGTTTGACGAAACTGTATTTGCAGCAATAATGGTACACAAAGACATTTTTTTATCTTTTGTTTGTTTTTTTTTAAATTTTGGCTTTCACATATAAGGGAGAATATGGAGTATTTGTCTTTCAGGGTCTGGCTTATGTCACTCAACATGATGTCCTCCAGTTGCATCCATTTTGCTGTAAATATTAGAATTTCATTTTTAATGGTGGAATAATATTCCATTGTGTGTACATACCTTATTTTCTTTATCCATTCATCTGATGATGGACACCTTGGTTGATTCCATATTTTGGGTATTGTGAGCAGTACAAGCAACATGGTGGTACAGGTATCTGATACAATGTTTTCAAGCCTTTTGTGTATATACCCAGTAGAATAGTGGGATTGATGGATCAATCACATGGCATATGCAGTCTGGTGTGGAAAGGAATCTCCATATTATTTTCTACAATGGCTGCACTAATTTACATTTGCACCAGCAGTGCATAAGTGTTCCCTTTTCTCTTCATCCTCACTAGCATTTGTTACTCTCTGTGTTTTGGATTTTAAGCATTTTAACTGGATTGACGTGGTATATCATTGTGGTTATGATTTGCATTTCCCTGATGGCTAGTGATATTGAGCATCTTTTTCCCATAAATTTGCTGGCCATTTATATATATTCTTTTCAGAACTATATATTGAAGTCCTTTGCACATTTCTCAATTGGATTGGTTATATTTTTTGCTGTTGAGTTTTTTAAGTTGCTCATAAATTTGGGATTATTAACCTCTTTGTTGGATAGGTAGCTTGTGAATATTTTTCACATTCTATTGGATGTCTCTTTATTCTATTGATCCTTTGCTGTGCAAAAGCTTCTGAGTTTAATATAGTACCATTTGTTTAGTTTTGCTTTTGTAGCCTGTGCTTTGAGGGTCTTGTCCAAGAAGTTTCCCCCTACACCAATGTCTTAGAGTGTTTCTCCTATGTTTTATTCCAGAAACTTCATAATCTCAAGTCTTAAATTTAGGTCTTGGAGACATCTTGAGTTGGTTTTTGTATGTGTGAGAGGTATGGATCTAATTTCATTGTTCTACATATATACATCCAGTTTTTCCAGCACCATTTGTTGAAGGATTATTCTTACTACACTGTATGGTGTGAACACTTTTGTCAAAAATCAGTTGGCTACATGTATGTTGAATAATTTCTGGGCTCTCTTCTGTTCTGTTGCTCTGTGAATTGGTTTTAGTACCAGTATCACCTTTTATGATACACCATCCTTGATCTATTAAGCATGGTTTTTCTCCTCTGATGTAGAAGTGTCCCTCTGTTTCAATCCCTTGGGATATTCATAATAAATGTACTGTAATTTTGAGTTTTATGTCTTTATTCTTGAATATAAAATCTTTAATCTCAAGGATTTCAGTTGTAATTTTATTTGCTAACATTTAGTATTGATTTGGTTTTGTAAATATTTGTAGGATGAGGGGTAGGCATTGTGCTCCAGAAGGTTAAACTGATGCATGGGAAGTCTGCATCCCATACTGGAGTGTTGGTTCAAGTCCTGGCTCCTTCACTTCCAATCTAGCTTCCTGTTAGTGCTTCCTGGGAGGCAGCAGATGATGGCTCAAATGCTTGGGCCTCTGACCACTCATGCAGGAGATTTGGATGGAATTTCTGACTCTTGGCTTTAGCTTGTCCCAGCCTTGGCTATTGGGGGCATTTTGGGAGTGAACCAGTGGATGGAACATTCTCTCTCCATCTTTCAAAAAATTATAGAAAACCAAGTTCTCAGGTAGTATTATACTATAGAAAGATATGTTTGAGCTGGTAAACCTTTGCCTTCTTCTGATATATTAGAATTTTAATTTCATTATCCATTATTATGAATTCTTTACACCAAACGTTTAAATCTAGGCTAACTTTATACCATCATCTAGTGTGCTTAGTTACTATCTCCCACTGGCACTGTGCATTAAAGTACCATACCAGTGACAGAGACTGAGGAGGGAGCACTGAATATAATATTCCTATTTTCAGATTAGGTAACTGCTAAAACAACCAGGTAACAGCCAAAATGAGACAAAAACCTGTTGCTGTATTTGATGTCTTTGAAATATCACTTCACCAAAGCAAAATTAGTTTTTATGTAGTGAATTGCAAAATCATAGGCTAATCAAGTTTAGGTTATATCAATCATATTTTTTTTTTGCTTTTGTGGATAATTAATTTTTTTTGACAGGCAGAGTTAGACAGTGAGAGAGAGAGAGACCGAGAGAAAGGGTCTTCCTTCTGTTGGTTCACCCCCCAGATGGCCGCTACCGTGGGGGTGCTGCGTCAATCCGAAGCCAGGAACCAGGTGCTTCCTCCTGGTCTCCCTTGTGAGTGCAGGGCTCAAGCACTTGGGCCATCCTCCGCTGCCTTCCCGGGCCACAGCAGAGAGCTGGACTGGAAGAGGAGCAACCGGGGCAGAACCAGTGCCCCAACCGGGACTAGAACCCAGAGTGCCGGCTACGCAGGCAAAGGATTAGCCTAGTGAGCCGTGGCGCCGGCCTATGGATAATTAATAATAATTAGATCTCCTTACACTTGTATAGAATTGACAGGCTTTTTTTTTTAAGGTTTATTTATTTATTTGAAAGTCAGCATTACATAGAGAGAGAAGTAGAGGAAGAGAGAGAGAGAGAGAGAGAGAGAGAGAGAGAGGTCTTCCATCCTTTGGTTCACTCCCCAATTGGCTGCAACAGCCAGAGCTGCCCTGATTTGAAGCCAGGAGCCAGGAGATTCTTCCAGGTCTCCCACACGGGTGCAGAGGCCCATGGATTTGGGCCATCTTCTTCTGTTTTCCCAGGCCATAGCAGAGAGCTGGATCAGAAGTGGAGCAGCCATATCTGGAACTGGCACCCATATTGGATCTTCCCCAGCCATGGCATTGTGTATACAAAGGCTGTTGATTTTTGTTTGTTAATTTTATAACCTGCCACTCAATCAAACTCTTTTATGAGTTCTAATAGTGTAGCAATGGAGTGTTTTGGTTCCCCCAGATATAGAATAATGTCATCTGCAAGCAGGGATAATTTTAACTCCTCCTTTCCAATTTGTATCCTTTTGATTTCATTTTCTTGCCTAATGGCTCTGGTTGAAACTTCCAGGACTATATTTACTAGCAGTGGTGAAAGTGGACATCCTTGTCTGGTTCCAGATCTTACTTGGAAAGCTTCCATCAATTCCTCATTCAATAAGATGTTAGTTGTGACTTTGTCATAAATTGCCTTGATTCTATTGAGAAATGTTCCTTCTTTCCCCAATTTGCTTAAAGTTTTCTTCATGAAAAAGATGCTGTATTTTGTCAAACGCTTTCTCTGCATCTATTGAGGTAATCATATGACCCATTGTTCATTCACAAGCATGTTCAGTCTCCATGTGTTTGCTTATGTTCTAGAGATTCTTGAGCTGCTGATTTCCAGTTTCATTCCATTGTGATCAGAGAAGATGCATGGGATGATTTAGACTTTTTTGAATTTGCTGAGACTTGCTTTATGACCTAGCATGTGGTCTAACCTATAGAAAGTTCCAGGTGCTGTTGACAAGAATGTGTATTTTGCAATTGTGGGATTAAAAATTCTGTAGATATCAGTTAGGTCCTTTTGGTCCATAGTTGTTGATTAACTCTGTTGTTTCTCTGTGGTTTTTCTGTCTTGTTGATCTGTCCATTGTGGAACCTGTGGTGTTGAAGTCCCCTATTACTATTGTATTGGTATCTATGACTCCCCTTAGACCAATTAACATTTCTTTTAAATAGCCAGCTGCCCTGTAATTGGGTGCATATACATTTATTATAGTCAGTCACATTTCATGTTGAAATGATCCCTTAATCATTACATAGTGTCCTTCTTTGTTTCCTTTACAGTGTTTGGTTTAAAGTCTATTTTGTCTGATATTAGGATGGCTACATAAACTCTCTTTTGGTTTCTGTTAGCATGGAATATCTTTTTCCTTCCTTTCACTTTCAATCTGCATGTGTCTTTGTTGGTGATATATGTTTCTTGTAGGCAGCAAATAGCTGAGTCTTTGTTTTCTAATCCATTCAGGCCAGTCTGTGACTTTTTTTATTTTTTATTTATTTGGAAGAGTTACAGAGAGAGGTAGAGACAGAGAGAGAGAGAGGTCTTCCATCCTCTGGTTCACTCCCTAGATGGCCACAATGGCCAGATCTGTGCCGATCTGAAACCAGGAGCCGGGAGCTTCTTCCAGGTCTCTCACATGGGTGCAGGGGCCCAAGGACTTGGATCATCTTCTACTGCTTTCCCAGGCCACAGAAGAGAGCTGGATCAGAAGAGGAGCAGCTGGGACTAGAAGTGGCACCCATATGGGATGCCAGCACTTCAGGCCAGGGCTTTAACCTGGTGCATCACAGTGCCAGCCCCCAGTCTGTGTCTTTTAACTAGAGAGTTGCCGTTTACATTCAAGGTGACTATTGATAAGTAACGACTCGGCCTTGCCATTTTTCTATAAATATTCCTGTTGTTTACTATGTATTTCTTTGGTATTTTTACTTGGGGATTTTCTGCCTTCACATTCTTCATCATGATCGTTTTTTGTGTTTGTGTTTCTGTGTGCAGCACATTCTTAAACATTTTTTGTAAAGCTGAATGAGTGGTGACAAATTCTTTGAATTTATGTTTGTTGTGGAAGGTCTTTATTTCAGCTTCATTCATAAATGAGAGTTGTGAGTCTAATTGGAGATCCTCTGTAAGTAATCTGGCATTTTCTCATGCACATTTTAGAATCTTTTCTTGTGTTTTACTGTGTAGAGTTTTATTACAATGTGTTGTGGTGTAGATTTTTTTCTAGCCATGTTTATTAGGAGTTCTGTGTACTTCTTTGACTTGAACATCTCGTTCTTTCTCCACATTGGGGAAGTTTTTCTGTGCTTATTTCACTAAATAGGCCTTCTAATCCATTCTCTCTTTCCATGTCTTCAGGAACTCCTAAGACTCATGTGTTTGGTGATTTGATAGTACCCCATAAATCTACAGCACTGTTTTTAAATTTTTCTTTTTTTTTTTTTGTTTTTGGTCTGAGTGTAAAAAGATTCATCTTCTGGCACAGATGTTCTTTTTTATTGCCTCACCAGTTCTGTTATTAAGGCTTCCAACTGCATTTCTATTTGACATATTGAATTCTTCATTTCTAGTATTTCAGTTTGAATTCTCTAAAATCTCAATCATGGAAAAATTTTCATTCATGTCATCTATGGATTTCTTTACCTGTGGATTTACTTTTGATTGCTTCTGAGTAATACAATGATTAATCCTTCGAATTCTGTTTCAGGAATTTCATCAATCTCTACATGTTCTCATTCTAATATTGAAGTGTTGTGTTCCTTTGAGAGTGTCATGTTGTCTTCCTTATTCTTGTTTCTTGAGTTTCTGTGTTTATTTTTAGGCATTTGTGGAGATACTTGTTTCTTTTGTTCCTCTGATGGCTTTTATCTTTGGACTATGCCTCTATGGCTTAGTGGAGTGGCTGCTCTTACAGTGAATACTCAGAAGCGTGTGCTGGGTATGGTCAAGGAGCTCTTGTCACTGCTCTAGGGTTGGGTGAATATCCAGGGTGACACCCAAGTTGAGCGTGGTAGATCTCCTTTTGGTTTTTATTAGAAGGGAGTAACCACACCTTCACCTCCTACGTAGGTGCCAAGCCCCTTGTCAATCCTCCCAGTCAGATTCAGGCATCTCCTTTTGGCAGATTGCTGGGTGTGTGGATAAGACCTGGTGCAGCTGTTAGGTATATCCAAATGGTACCTGCCCTCTCTCAGCTGGTGGTTGGGGGGATGGTGAGAGAGAATGTGCCCTTTTTTTCCCCTCTAGGTTTGGCAGGTACCCTGTCACCCACAGGGCTCCAGGCCTGACTCATGCCACACTCTTCCCACAGCTGTATATCCAGTGGCATGGGCTGCTGCATTCTGATATCACCTCACTCTCCAAAGCTGGCACTCAGGCTCTCAGCTGCTAGGGTCCTGTATTGTGTTTGTGAATGTGCTTCCCACCCACACCCTCTACATAGATCCATAGCTTCCATCTTCCTTCTGTGTAATTTCCACTGCAGTTTTCTCCCTAACTCTTTGCTGAGATTGCACTCTCTCCACTTTTTTTTTTTCTGTCTTCCACTAGCCTAGAGTAGTAAACTGTCTCTCTATTCCACTGTCTTGGAACCTAGAGACTCTTTCTTCTGCCTTACCAAGTCTGTTATGGCTTTCCTCTCTATTTTTTTATTTGACTTATTGTACTCGTTACTTCTAATATTTTAGTTTTATTTCTCTTCAAAATCTCTATCTCATGGGAAAATTTTTCATCCATGTCATGTATAGGTTTCTTTACCTTATGAATTTGCTTCTTATTGCTTCAGAGTAATCCTATAATTGTTCTTTTGAATTCCTTTTCAGGCATTTCATCAATCTCTTCACTTTCATATTCTGATATTGAAGCATTGCTGTGTTCCTTTGGGGGCGTCATGTTGTCTTCCTTGTTCTTACTGAATTTCTGCACTTATTTTTAGGCATTTGTGGAAACACTTACTGGTTTTCCTTATTGATGGGTTTTGTCTTTGAACTGTGCCTCTGTGGCTTTGTGGAGTATACACTCCTTCAATGAATACCCAGAGGCATGTGATAGGTGGAGCCAGGCAGCTCTGGTCAGTGCTCATTGTGGAGCAAAAATCCAGGGGGACACACAGTTGGGCATGGTAGATCTCCTCTATTGTCAGCAGTGGGGATGGTGTGATCTCCCCTCTTGGGGTAATCACAGCTTCGCCTCCTCTCTTCCAAGGTGATCAGTTAGCCCACAATGGGTACACCCGTCACCCATGCTGGTGAGTGAACCACGGAAAGGCTCTGCATAGTCCTCTGTGTGAGCACAGAACCCTCTGCAATGACTCACCCAAGGCAATCAGGGAGCTCTGAGCCTCTGCCAGACACAGTGATTGCACGCAGATCCAGCTATACCCCACACTATCACAGAATTCCCACAGTCATAGTGGGCAAGACTCCCACAGTCACAGGGTTCAAAACATTCCTTTTCAGCCCTTCAAGCCTGCACCATCCATGGAGAGAGCAGAGTCATTTCCAGAGCCAGCTGCCTGTGAGTACTCTGCCTTGGCAATTTGAACCCCAGAGCGTGTGATAGGTTGAGAGGATGGGGGCACTTCACAGTCCTAAGTAGGTGCCCAGCCCCTTTCAACACTTCCAGCCAGATTTAAAGTCAGTTTTAAACACAGATTTCCCTCTCTGGTAGAATCCTCTTGTCACACACACAAGAGCTGCTACAGCCTCTACTGGTGTTGACATGGCTCCTTCTCCCCACTGGTAGCCTGGTGCCCTTGTTGGGAGGATGAGGGGAAAGAAAAGTGCTTTTCCTTCGCTGCATTAAATGGTTACCCTGCCTTCCACTAGGGCTTTGTGTTGGATTCATAGTCAGTGTGGTCCGCAAGTTTCTCCCTCATGCAGTATCTCCAGTGGCAGGGGCTGCTGCGGCCTTCCTCCTCAGTCTCAGAAGCTGGCGTCTCCTCCAGCCCCCAGCTGCCAGAGTTGTGTGTGGTGTCCCAGCTTGCTGCTGCATGTCTCCTCTTTCCACGCTGCTCCACGGTGTTCATCTTCCTTCTGTACAATTTTCATTACAAACTTCTCTCCAGCTCTCCACTGGGAATACACTTCCTCTACTTTTCTTCTGCTATCTTCCCCTGGTCAAAATTCGTACATGTTTTCCCTACTAAGACATCTTGGAATCTATTTCCAGGTTTCCAATGTGGGTGGCATTCTGTGAGGAAAGAAGGTCAAAGAGCTTCAGTTTATTTTATAATCATAAGCTTAACCTTCCATTAAGTAAAAAATTCAACAAAGAGCAAGAGAAAAGAAAATTGTTCCTCAACAGTAGAGACAAGGGCTGTAAACAATAATAAAATCTCAAATTGTCAATTTTGCTTATCTACATTACATTTGTTGTAATCCATTATTTACCAGAGATCAGGGAAACATATGGTATTTGGCTTTTTGGAACTGACTTATTTCTCTAAGTATAAAGGTTTTCAATAGCATCTTTTTTTTTTTTTTTTCAAAAGACAGGACTTCATTCTTTTTTAACATCTGAGTAGTATTCCGTAGTGTGTATATACCACGTTTTCTGTATCCAGTCATTGGTTGATGGGTATCTGAGTTGATTCCGTATATCTTAACTATTATGAGTTGAGCTGCAATAAGCATAGAGGGGCAGATACCTCTTTCATATGCTGATTTTATTTCATTTGGGTAAATTCCCAGGAGTGGGATGGCTGAGTCATGAGGTAGATCTATTTTCAGATTTCTGAGGAACCTTCATACTGTTCTAAAGAGCTACTCTCATATGGAGTAAAAGGTGGTTTGAATGTTCTTGATAACCTTGCTAATGCTGATCTTGTATACAATATGGTGTAAGACAGATTTCACTCTAGATTTCAGTGACTTTTGAATTCCTTTAGAGAAAACATATCAAACATTGCATCAACACCATGCACACACATGTGCACTCATAAGCGTGCACATATATATATATATGCACAGATTTTGTGATATTGGTTTCCTCTTTATGAGGAGGAGAGGAACACTATCAAAAGCTCCACAGAGAAACTATAGTATTTATTGTGTTCCCAACACCAACATGCTTCAATAAATAGCTACCTCTCTGCCTTTTAAATAAATAGAATATTTTTTTAAATGAGCCTACAATATCTCATATATGAGAATTCTGGTCACATGTTAAGTGCTCCTATTGCTGCTACTACTGTCTTGCAACCAAATTTACTTTCAACACAGTGCCAAGTTACAGTGGTAAGAAAGTCATGCTTTTTGCAGACCTTTTGATATAATTATCCTTGACCTACCTAGAGCCTCTGATATTATTGACCATTCTTACTTGATGTTCTTTCTTGCTGTGCCTTCTGTGGTAGCACATAGTTCTGATTTTCTTTTGATTCTCTTCCAATCTCTACTATGCTTATGTTCCTTCTGTGTCATTGTTTTTTCTCTCCCCTACCAACTGCTCACTGTAGGCATGGCCCTAAGGCTTAATCTTTGTTCTTGACTTATTTCTTTTCATTTCTTTCTCTTTGAAGAACACAGCTTTTCTCATGGCTTTAAGTCATTCCTTTTATGTTGATCTCTATGCCATCTAAGCTCCAATTCTGACCTCTTCCCTCTGCTCTGAGCCTGTATGTCTAGCTTTCTACTGAAAATGTGTGTGTACTCAGTACAAAGGCCTTCAGATCCAATGTATGCAAACCTAAACACTTCACCATGCTTCCCAACTGTCATTTCTTCAAACTTCCTCAGTTTTGTGATAATATTTTTTACCTCTTTCTTTAATGTTCATAGGTAGTCAGCCTCAATGTATATTGTTTCTTTGAGCCATTGAATTAAAAAAATGCAACTTACAGTCAAAATAAACTAACTACTTCTGCCTTCTATGTTTGTATTTGAGTTTGGGGAGGAACTGTGGGGAATAGTCAGTTCTGTTTCCAAGTGAATGTAAATATATCTATACTGCTGCCTTTTATTTATAGAGGCTTTTTGGGTATGGGGAGAAAGAAATAATGGACAGTTTACCTATGCTCTTATGGTATTACCCAGAATGGATGGAGTTTTACTTCAGAAGGTCTTAATAATTAATGCTTAGTTATGTCAATGCAAGTCTAGGGCTGAAGAGGTGGAAAACTGACTATTTTTAATAAAATAAATTGAGGAAATTGAGAGGTAATAGTCACTAAAGGGAGAAAAGGGTCCAAGGAATGAGCTGGGAAGGTGGGGAGGTCTTTAGAGAAAAGCTTGTAATGAGAAATTGCTGGTGTCAGGCTGTTGAATGGCATAGATGTCTAATATTCAGTGTAAGTGGCTTACCTAGAAGCACTAACATTATTACTTCAAACCTTTAGCATGGCATAGTTTTCCATACACAACTATGTTTTGTGTTGAGCTGAGTCAACATTTGGGTAGGTATGGAGCAGATACAGAAATTATGGGTTCTGGGGCCGATGCTGTGATGCAGTTTGTGAAGCCGCCTCCTGCAGTGTAAGCATCCAATATGGGTGCTGGTTTGAGTCCCAGCTGATCCAGTTCCAATCCAGCTCCCTTCTGAGGTGCCTGGGAAGGCAGTGGAAGATGTCTCAAGTCCTTGGGGCCCTGCACCCACATAGGAGATCCAGAAGAAGATCCTGGCTCCTGGCTTCAGACTAGCCCAGTCCAGCCATTGTGTCCATTTCGAGAGTGAACCCGAGAATGGAATACCTCTCTCTCTGTCTCTCCCAATCTCTCTCTGTGTAACCCTACCTTTCAAATAAATCTATCTATAGATATATAGATATAGATATATAGATAGATAGATTTATTTGACAGATAGAGTTAGACAATGATAGAGAGAGAGACAGAGAGAAAGGTCTTCCTTCTGTTGGTTCACCCCCCAAATGGCTGCCATGGCCGGAGCTACGCTGATCTGAAGCCAGGAGCCAGGAGCCTCCTCCTGGTGTCCCATGTGGGTGCAGGGACCCAAGCACTTGGGCCATCCTCCATTGCCTTCCCAGGGCCACAGCAGAAAGCTGGACTGGAAGAGGAGCAGCCGGGACAGAATCTGGCACCCCGACCAGGTCTTGAACCTGGGGTGCCAGCACCACAGGTGGAGGATTAGTCAAGTGAGCTGTGGCACTGGCCTGGATTATATTCTTTGAAGAGGACCTTAGAATCTCTCTCTTCCCAATGCTGCCTACCCTGGAAATTCACACCCAGCTGACTGCCATTGCCTCCTGTGTATCTCTTGGTCTCTGATTCTCTGACCCACACATTCATTCATTTGACCAATCTTCTGTTTTGGTTTTGTGTGCTGTTGCCATTTATTGTGCAACTTTCAGTTGTGTCTTTCTGTTTCCCTCATCATAACACAGGGAGTTTAATAGTTCCTGCTTTTCGATGCTATGAATGTCTGTAAATGATGATAGACCACAGAACAGTTATATTTTCAAAGTGCTGTACTTTTCCTAGTTATAAACAGAACTTTACTCTTTATCTCCAGCAGATGGGGCCAACAGAAAGATGTTTTGCCACATTCTAAATGCTGAGTGAGATTTCTTTAAGGGTGCTGCTTTACGTTCTTACAAGAACCTCATAACAGCCCAATTTAGCAGAAATTATGATGCCTATTTGTGGGAAAAAATGAAGCTTGGTTAGTTAGGTAATTTGACCAAGGCTGCATGAGTTGGTGAAGGGAGGAGCCAAGATTAGATCAGTAGCCTGCCTGGCTCCAAGTCTCCTGATCTTTTCTGTGTTTCCTACCAGTAGATGAAAAATGCTTATTTCAGCTCTGTTCTCTAGACAGCAAAGCACTGAGCTTACTGTGAGGTTGCAGGTAAACTGATGATTAAGCAAATTAGGAAAAAAAATGAAGTGTAAGGATTTTACTGGAGTTGTATGAATGGATCAGTGAAATGCAAACCAGCAAAAATCAGGGACTCTCTGTACTTGCCTCTCTTAAGTTATGGAGTTAATGTGAGAATCAAAAGGGAAATTGGGCACAAAAATCACAAGTATAAAGTATACAAGCACAAGGTTTTGTGATTCTGGTTATCATTGTTTTTGAAATTATTTTGTGGGCTCCTATTTGTGCCATGATTTTTTTTTTTTGTAATTGTTTTTTTTTTTTTTTTAAACAACATGTTGGTTTTCCCTGAGGAAACATTTACTAGCTAATGTCATAACCTGAGAGTTGCAGGCTGGTGCGATGCCCAGCAGAAGCATTGGCCTTGTACTTAAAAGGAGAGCTGGATCTCCAGGAGGGTCTATGGAGGCAGCACCTGGAAAGATAGAGAAAATGAGACAAGTTTTGAGTGAAAGGCATGTGCATTTTCTGAAATTTTCAACAGCATTTTATGAAGTAAAGATATTATATAGTAATAAATGGAAAGCAATCACTACCAAACTCAATCTTTATCAAAATCCTTTAGTGTATCAATAATAGAACGAAATTTGGATAGCATTGGGGAAAACTGGATATTGTACAAATAGAAAAAATTGAAATTATTAGTTTGTAATAACTTTAAATAACAAATTATTAATCTTTTCTTTGTAAAAGGGCTACACATTTTTTAAAAAGCAAGAAAACTTACATCAAATGAATGTCTTATTTCCCAATTTCCATGCTTCCCTATAACCCCTATGTTAAAGGTTTGCTATGTGTTTTTCAGCATTTTGATCTATTTTAACTCTCTTCAAGCATATGTACTAGCTCTCTTTCTCTCCAAATAAACACATTTATTTATATGTGTTATATATTTGTATGTTTATGTATTATACTTTATTATATATTTGTATATATAAACAAAAAGGAACTCATAATTTAACTGTGTTCTCATTCTTCCTTTTACTTTATTGTGAGTATTTTTTGATGGAAGTGTATTCTGCTCTATCTCATGGTAAAAGCAATTTTAAAAGCTAATTTAGAAATAGTGACATGGAGAATACAAAGTAATACTTGACAGTAGTTGAGGAAATGAAAAAAGGAAAGAAAATGAGTGGAAGAAATGGAAGCTAGTAAACAGAATGATTTGAACAATTATTTCTATCTCTTCATCTCTCCCTCTCTGCTTCTTTATGCTGAGATCGTTTTTTCTTTATAATGTGAAGTACTTCAAGGACAAATGTTTGTTTCGAATATCCTTTAAATGTCTTGCTAGTAATTTTTATGTAAATGGACTAGAGAACACGTACAATGAGCATGCAGGAAACGAAAACCCAGCTATTTCTTTTGCTGTATATAGCCTCTTGCTAGAATCAACCAATCTATATAGATATCACTTTGGAAATGGGATTTATTCATGTTATTTCTATTGTTTTGCTTACAATTGAATGGAGAAGCATACTGTGACTTTTGCCACTTAAAAACAAGCAATGCTGTTGAAAAATATTTGACATACAGTGTTTTCGCAAAAAGAAAAAACCCTTGAAATAATATTTTACTTAGAGTGACCACTGTAATTCCAGAGATTTTTTTTTATGAAATTGAGTTTAGACTCTTAGACTTATCAGTGTGATCAATTGTGAACTGAAATTGATCACTTGGACTAGTAAGATGGCATTGGTACATGCCACCTTGATGGGATTGTATTGGGATCCCCTGGCATGATTCTAACTCCACCATTTGGGGCAAGTCCGATTGAGCATGTCCCAAATTGTACATCTCCTCCCTCTCTTATTCCCACTCTTATATTTAACAGGGATAACTTTTCAGTTAAATTTAAACACCTAAGAATAATTGTGTGTTGATCACAGAGTTCAACCAATAGTACTCTAACAAAAGAAAGAGAAAATACTAAAATGGATAAAGTATTACATTGTACATCAACAGTCAGGACAAGAGCTGATCAAGTCCCTGTTTCAAGTCTAGTGTCTGCTAATATTAGCTGATAGAATCAAAAAGGGAGAGAACGATCCATCATGGGAAGCAGGATACACAGCAGACTCATAGAACGGCAGATGTCCTAAATAGCACTCTGGCCTCAGAATCAGCCCTTAAGACATTCGGATATGGCTGGAGAGCCCATGAGAGTATTTTAGGCATGGAAAGCCAAGACACCCTGTGGAAAAAAAAGACCTAAATGGAAGATATCTGCGAATGAGATCCCAGTGGAAAGAACGGGGCCATCAAAGAAGGAGGTACCTTTCTCTGAAGGGAGGAGAGAACTTCCACTTTGACTATGACCCTGTTGGAATAAGATCCAAGCCGGTGAACTCAAAAGGCTTCCATAGCCTTGGCAACTCATGACAAGAGCCTAGGGAGATTACTGATGCCATAAAAAAGAGTGTCAAATTGTTAAGTCAACAACAGGAGTCACTGTGTACTTACTCCCCATGTAGGATCTCTGTCCTTAATGTGTTGTCCAATGTGAAGTAATGCTATAACTAGTACTGAAACGGTATTTTACACTTTGTGTTTCTTTGTGGGTGCAAACTGATGAAATCTTTATTTAATATATACTGAATTGATCTTCTGTATATACATATAATTGAAAATGAATCTTGATGTGAATGGAATGGGAGAGGGAGCTGGAGATGGGAGGGGTGTGAGTGGGAGGGAAATTATGGGGGGGAGCCATTGTATTCCATTAACTGTACTTTGAAAATTTATATTTACTAAATAAAAAATAAATTTAAAATAAAAGAAATTGAGTTTAGAGTCTCTAACAGGTCTAAGAACCTAGATATTGTTAAAATGATTCTTAAAGGAGGTCTCTACACTGGCCAGTTGAAGCAATAAATTCAAATGCTTTTCCACTTTCTACTCCTGGAAATGACTCTGGAGATATGATTAAGGAATTGTTGGAATTAGCCGTGTGATGGAAGTAGTGCTATTGGCCCCTCTAAATATAGACTCTCTGATTTGAAATAAAAGACCAACTTTCTTCCACTTATTTCCAAGGTGCCTTAATACTTGACACAATTCTTAAATGGAGATAAGGATAATGAAGAAATGCATTTAGCTAAGAGTTTTCAGACACTTTATTGAACAAATAGGAGATGGAATGGGAATGGGTTGTGGGTTACAAACAAAAGTTTCAGTCAATGAACCAACAGGCAATGAAATCTTGCCTGCCAATGGAGCACTTATAATGCAGCTGTATAGCACCTGTTAGCAGGAGATGAGTGTTTAGGTACAGAAGTCAAACAACTACCTGAAGATCAATGTTAACATTTGGTATTAGACAATATTCTTTTTTTGTAGTGCTGAATGGTGGACAGATTCTGTGATTCCCACCTCAGGTATTCACACCTTTATGTAGTCCTACCCCCTTTACCTCCCAAATGTGGGAGAAGTCTGTACCTTGCTTCTAACTAGTATAACAAAGGGCAAGGAATGTATGAGATTACGTGCACAAAATTAAGTAATGATTATAACTTCCATCTTGTCAGGAGACCCTTTCCTCTTTGCCAACTTTGAAGAAGCAAGGTTTCTTGTTTACTTCCTTATGGAGAGAGCCAAGTGGCAAGGAAATGAGAGCAGCCTCTGGTGAACAAGAAACTGAAATCTTCAGGTTGGTACCTTGCAAGGAACTGTGCAGTACTACCAATAATCATGTATAATCAGAAGTGGATGTTTCTCCTGTATAACCTAAATGAGAAAGAAGTCCTGGCCACCACTCTCTGTAGATGACCCAACTAAGCAATGCCTGGACTCTTGTCCCATAGAAACTGATATAATAAATGTGTATTGTTTTAAGATGCTAAATTTCTAGTAATATTGTTATACAGCAAGAGATAACTAATACATTGAAGCATAAAATTTATAGTTTGATAATTCTAATAATTTAATTGTATTTTTTCAATTTCTAAAAATAGTTTATTTTTTAAAACTATTAAGACAAAACTGTACCCTGAAATTAACTTTTTACATTCATCAGTCTTAGCAGGACATTCCAAACATTCCCAATAATCCACTCAAAAGTGGAAAAGATCTCTAGAATGTACTAAATCCTGTGCTATTAGCTTAATTTTGTTTCTGTCCTTATTTAAAAAGAAGCACTATATTTTCCTCTTCTGAGGCAAGCAGCCTTATCTGTAGCACTGACAGAGTATTCTAGGCTGCCTCCTTTAGGGGCAGAGTGCGTGGTACTTTTCTTCACTCATCATAAATATCATGGAAACAAGAGATCAGTGTCACAGTTTAGAGGCCCAGCTCTATAGTCAAGAGAAAGGATAGAGAGCAGAGTGCACATTCCCCTCTGCTGTTAGAGAGATAAGGCATCTTTAACTTGCAAGGACTTCTTTTTCTGCATCAATCAGTTGCCCTGAATAATTTGGAAGTTGGTACAATAAAGGGGCTTACATATGTGAATGTTTCTCATTGTAGAACTCTTGAGATTAGAATCTGTAGTTTGGGAAATTTTTAAAAAGTTTTCAGTTTCTTTTTTTTAATTTCAAAAGCAGGAGAGAGCATGCCACATGAATGAGAGAGAGAGAGAGAGAGGAAGAGAGGGAGAGCCTTCATCTGTTGATTCACTCCCCAAATGCCTATAACTCCCAGAGCTGGTCCAGGTTGAAACCAGGAGTTGGAAAATTAATCTGGGTCTCCCTCATATGTGGCAGATCCTTGAGTCATCACCTTCTGCCTAAGGGATTATTAGCATAAAGCAGGAAACAGAAGTGTATAAGGAACTTGAACCCTGTCACTCCAATATGGTTGTGGGCATCTTAACTGCTGTGCCAAACACCCACCTGAAGCTTTTAAAATGCAAGAGTGGGGCTGGTGCCATGGCGCAGTAGGTTGATCCTCCGCCTGTGGCACCGGCATCCCATTTGGGTGCCAGTCGAGTCCCAGCTGCTCCTCTTCCAATCCAGATCTCTGCTGTGGCCTGGGAAAGCAGTAGAAGAGGACCCAAGTGCTTGGGCCCCTGACCCGCAAGGGAGACCAGGAGGAAGCACCTGGCTCCTGGCTTCGGATCGGAGTGGTTCTGGCCATTGTGGCCATTTGGGGAGTGAACCAACGGAACGAAGACTTTCTCTCTGTCTCTCTCACTGTCTGTATCTCTTCCTCTCAAATAAATAAATAAAATCTTTAAAAAATAAAATGCAAGAGTGCTTCAAAAGTACATGGAAAAATGGAATTAAAATATAATTCATTTTGGTGAAATGTTTTTTGAAATCCTGTATCTTTTTATCTTAGCATACATTTTCCATGAATTTTTTGAAATCTTCTCATAGGAAGGATATTCATCATTTTTAAAGACATTCTCTCTTTTCGCCTGTTTTAAAGTATAAAATAATAGAAACTGAAACTATTTAAAAAATATTATTGCCTCAGGAATAGTGCCTCCTGCAGTGGCAGGAATTACTACACTGCTGTCACCAAAAATAGGTTTCTCAGAAGGTAGCCTCAAAGCCTTTTTCATTCTCTGCATTTCTATTGGGAATTTTAGGGAGGAGGACAGTGAGCACAGGATCCATTTCACTTTAAAGCTCATCCTTTCTGCCTCTCTGCATGCCTCACAATGAATTTCATGGACGAATCATAGAATTAACTTTGTTAACGTGTTCAGTAAGCGGAAAACAAGATGCCAACTCTGTGGACTTGAATGACATGGAAGAGAAATAGGCCAGAATTGGACTAAACTGCTAAGAAAGGAGGAAGACCAAGTTTACCCACTTAGAATTGGAATGAGTTTTTATTTTCTTTCTTTCTTTAAAAACAGATTTATGGCTGGCACCGTGGCTCAATAGACTAAACCTCTGACTAGTGGCGCTGGCACACTGGGTTCTAGTCCCGGTCGGGGCGCCGGATTCTGTCCCGGTTGCCCCTCTTCCAGGCCAGCTCTCTGCTGTGGCCCGGGAGTGCAGTGGAGGATGGCCCAAGTGCTTGGGCCCTGCACCCCATGGGAGACCAGGAGAAGCACCTGGCTCCTGCCTTCAGATCAGCGCGGTGCGCTGACTGCAGCGCGCCGGCTGTGGTGGCCATTGGAGGGTGAACCAACGGCAAAGGAAGACCTTTCTCTCTGTCTCTCTCTCTCTCTCACTGTCCACTCTGCCTGTAAAAAAAAAAAAAAAAAAAACAAAACAGATTTACTTACTTATTTGAAAGTCAGAGTTACAGAGAGAGAGAAAGAGAAGGGTCTGATACCTTTCTTCACTCATCCTATGAATCATTGTCACCATTCCTATAACAAAATACAGATTAATAAGAGAAGAGCATAACAAATTAATTTAGTCAGAATTTTACAGGGCACAGGAGACTTAAATTCTGAAACTTCTGTAAAGATGACAGGATACGTGTTATGTGTGCATATGTGTGCATTTGTGTTTGTGTGTGTGTGTGTGTGAGAGGGAGAGAGATCATGAAAACAAGAGATAAGTGATGCAGCTCTACAATCAAGAGAAAGAATGGAGAGCAGAGGGCGCACTCCCCTCTGCTATTAGAGAGATAAAGCATCTTTAACTTTTGAGGACTTCTTTTTCAGCCTTCAGTTAGTTACCCTGAACCTATTGGAAAGTTAGGACAACAAAGGGGCTTATGTATGTGAATGTTTCTCATTGTAGAACTCTTGAGATTTGAATCTGTGGTTTTGGAAAGATCATCTAAATTTTTAAAAAGTTTTTCATTTTTTAGTTCAAAAGCAGAGTCCGCACACGTGTGTGTGTGTGTGTGTGTGTGAGAGAGAGAGAGAGAGAGAGAGAAAGAGTGTTTCCATCTGCTGATTCACTCCCCAGATAACTGCAATTGTAAGGGCTGGGCCAGGCCAAAGGAAGGCGCTTCATCCATTCTCCCACATGGGTGTCAGAGGCCCAAACACCTGGGCCATCTTCTGTTCCTTTGCCCAGGCCATTAGCAGGAAGCTGGATCAGAAGCAGCAAAGACTTGAACCAGTGCCTATATGGGATTCTGGCTTCAAATGCAGTGGCTTTATCTGCTGCCCCACCACACCAACCCCAATTTTTTATTTACAATGTTGTTTTTTCTTAGTTACCCCTACTAATAACTGTCTCAATGATTTAGATTATACAGTTTGTCTTTTTCCACCTAGCCATTCACAAAATACCACAATTTGGTAATGGCAAAAAACAGATAAAATCTCTTTCGAATATGTTTTCACACTAATGTTTTTCTATTTTACTACTCAGAATTGACTTATTAAGTTAATTGGGAATATTTGACTTAATGAACATAAGGGGTGGGCTAAAAGGGTCTTGCTAATTTGAATCCTTAATCATAAAATATAAAAGTGACTATAAAAGTATTTGCCGTGAAGAATCTTCAAATGGCTCTTATTGGGACAAATTATACTAGCACTTTAGCACACATTTTCCTACTATGAAGATAAATACTATAATTCCGTCTCATTTATCTATCATTTGGAGTCCTTTTCCTATGACACTTTGTGTTATTGATCTTAATTATTTAAAATTATTTCACTAACTTCTAAATATTTCTAGTCTCACTTGTATGATTCTATAGGATATTAAATATTTTCTTGTTTTGATTCTCAATATCTTTGACTTCTTGAACTTCCTGAATTGTATTGCCTACTACCCCTTGGATAAAACTCTGTATCTTTAATGGCCTACATGGCTGTCCAAGACAATGACCTCTATCTACTTCTTAGGTCTTGCAGCAATTCTTGCTGAGCATTTTATGATTTGATGACAGAATTGTTCATGCTTTCTCACATCCATTTTGCTATTTTGTATATTTGTTAATAAGAGTATACTTTCTTGGCCATTCCCTACTCTCTTACCCATCTTTTTCTGTTTTTGTCAGCTGACTAACTCCATCAGTTTAAAACCATAGTTCAATCTTTTCCTCTTTCCTGTAGACATCCATGATTTCCTCATTTTTTTAGGAACTCTACCTCTGTGTTCTCATGGTCACCTCTTCATATTTCTGATTTCCTGCATGTAGTGAGCTCATCTTCTATGGTGCTGTCTCCCTCCAACTTCTTGAGGACAGGAATCATGCCTCCTTCATCTTGTATCCTACTTCTAGCAATGTGCCTGATCCATAATGCATGTACAATAAATGTGGACTAGAACTCGGCTCCCTTGATTTTTCATATTTATGCCCCTAATATTTCAGAGACCCGCATTTTTCAATCTAGCTTCTTAGGAATTCTGACCAGCTTGTGCATCTTATTTTAACTCTGGATAGTAATTCATGTAGTCAGTTTAGTACCATTTTTAGTAGGGTGCCTATAAGTCAGGGAGGCTTTTAGACTTGGAAATTTTTGCACACCATGAAGTAAGTTCAACATATGAAAGAAGAGCTGATAGTACAATAACATGAAAAGTAAAATGATTTAGTGACTAAAATGAGGAAATCTTTAATTTTAATCCTTTTCTGTGATAACTGCAGTGCTACTTTAAGTAATTTTTTGTGACTCCTCTATTCCTTCTACATATAGATCTCAGTAATACACTTCACAGTTATTGTGAAGACCAACTCAACCAAGTGACTGAGAAATGTATGCTTCCTTAGAAATTCTTCACAAAAATATAATACTAGGATTTTTTTCTATTTATATTCATTGATTCTGCATCATACAGAAGTAGTATAATTCATGTCTGAGTATCTGGTGAGTGTGAGACCAGGGTAACTTAAAAGAACTTGGTGAGGCAAGTGCTGTGATGTAGTGGGCTAAACCTCCACTTGTGGCGCCAGCATCCCATGTGGGCGCTGTTTCTAGTCCCAGCTGCTCCTGTTCTGATCCAGCTCCCTGCTATGGCCTGGGAAAGCAGTAGACTGCACCCATGTGGGAGACCCAGAAGAAGCTCCTGGCTCTTGACTTTGAATTGTCAAAGCTCCAGCCATTGTGACCATCTAGGGAGTGATCCAGTAGATGGAAGATCTCTCTCTCTGTCTCTCCCTCTCTCTGTCTGTAACTCTACCTCTCAAGTAAATAAATAAATATAAAAAAAGAGGGGGCCGGTGTTGTGGCATAGTGGGTAAAGCCGCTGCTGCAGTGGCGGCATCCCATATGGGCGCCAGTTTGAGTCCCAGCTGTTCTACCTCTGATCAAGGTCTCTGCTATGGCCTGGGAAAGCAGTAGAGGATGGCACAAGTCCTTGGGCTCCTGTACCCACATGGGAGACCTGGAAGAAGATCCTGGCTCCTGGCTTCGGATCAGTGCAGCTCCAGCTGTTATGGCCACCTGGGGAGTGCACCAGCAGATGGAAGATCTCTCTTTCTCTCTCTCTGCCTCTGCCTCTGCCTCTGTAACTATGCCTTTCAAATAAATAAATAAATCTTTAAAGAAATAAGAATTGCTGAATTTTTTACCCTAGCAACAATTTTCACTAAGGTTGATTTCTTCTGCAACTTTGCTATTAGCTAGTGAATACCAGAGCATAGAGATGAGGCTACTTCCTTCCTTCCGTTATGTATGAAAGTGAGAAAGGAAGTTGACAGACTCCTTGAGAAGAATATTCTCCCACTCATTTCTGAAACCCTTTGGAATTTTATGTATTTTAGGGAATGTGTAGCTGCCACTAGGTTTGGAATTTGGGCAAATCTCATTCTTGCCTGGGCTGGATGTCCTTATCTTTGCCTTCAGGGGAATGAAATTGAAAATTCTTTTTTTTTTTCAAAGGGAGATATGAATTTTTTTAAAAAGATGTATTTATTTCATCTATTTATGTGAATGGGAGAGAGAGAGAGACAGACAGACAGAAAGAGAATTTTCCACTATTGCTTTTTGCCCCAAGTGACCATAACAGCTGGCGCTGGGCCAAGTTGGGGCCAGTAGCCAAGAACTCCATTCCTTGTCTTCTTTGTGACTGGAAGGAACTCAAGTATTTGAGCTGTCATATACTGCTTCTCAAGTTTGTTAGCACAGAATTGTATTGGAAGTGGAGTAGCTGGGAATCAAACTGGAACTCTAATATGAGATGCAGGTGTCCCAAATGTCACCTTAGCCCACTGTGGCACAATGCCTTTCCCAAAACTGATAGCTCTTAAATTTTAACACATTATGGACTTTGAGATAACAGACATAGCTGAGTTCTGCAAGGACTTGGCAACATTGAGGGCTGTCTGGTACCAAGAGGCAGAGAATCCATACAGGTGTCTCCCATTCCTCTTCTCTGTCCACAGGACTGGAAATGGAGTTAGCTTCAGAGAGAAACAGTCAACCTTCAGGTTGAGAGAAGGCAACCACCGGTTTCTTTTGGAAAGTCTGTGCAAGATTCTTTTCCAATGGCTGGCCAAACTTTTCAGAAGTTATTTCCCCATTAAGGCCAAGGTGGGTAAAAATAAAGGAAATAGGAATAAAGGAAATCTGGAGTCACATACAACATATTTATATCAATGGTTTGTGTTTATTATTTGAGCTCCTGACTGGTTTCCTGTCTCATGCTTCTTTAAACACTCCTGGTGATAATACTAATGATGATTAAGATTTATGGGCTAAGAACCAAGGGTCATTCATTCTGAATGGTTCATATGAATTAGCTCCGTAAATTCTCACAAAGTCCTATGAAATAGGTATTTGTCTTATTTTAGAGATGAGGAAGCTGATAGATGAAGAGATTGAGCAATTTCCTCAAGGTCAAGTTTGTGGTAAGTAGGATATAAATCTAAGTCATCTACATCCAGAGCCTGTTCACACCATCACTGTGATATCCTGTCCCCTAGAATTATTCTAGGCTTTTGGCTTGGGAACATTTAATGTTTTGGTTTCTGTGCTTAGATTTGACTCTATAATGAATATTCAGGCATGTGCCCAGTCCTGGACCTGAGCCTCCCTCTCTTTCTTGTCTACTCTAATCTCAGTTAAAAATTAGCAGCCATTTTGTACTTAAGGTTTGTGCATAGAGAAACCCACAACACCCCTGTCTTATAAAGACACTTTTTTTTCTTTTGTTTTGTTTTTATTCTAAAGATTTTATTTGTTTACTTGAAAGTCAGAGTTACAGAGAAGGTAGAGACAGAGAGCGAGAGAGGTCTTCAATTCACTGGTTCACTCCCCAGATGGCCACTACAACTGGAGCTGCACCGATCCGAAGCCAGGAGCCAGGAGCTTTTTCTGGGTCTCCCATGTGCGTTCAGGGGCCCAAGGACTTGTGCCATCCTCTACTGCTTTCCCAGGCCATAGCAGAGAGCTGCATTGGAAATGGAGCAGCTGGGACTCAAACCAGTGACCATGTGGGATACTGGCGTTACAAGCCAGGACTTTAACCCACTGCGCCGCAGTGCCAGACCCAAGACACTTGTTATTAGGTTTAGGATTCATGAAGATAATCTCCTCCTCAAAATTGTTAATTTAATCAGTTTTTTTTCCATGTAAAATATTTTGTGCACTTTCACTGAATAAAGTAGTATTTATTTATAGGTTCTGGGGGTTAGGATGTTGATGTAACTTCTTAGGGGCTGCTATTCACCCACTACATGTGACTGCAGTTACTTTCCTATATGGGCCCATGGCAGACATTGATAATTCTTCACTCAGCTCTAAGTAAGCCCAGATTTCTGTTCAGGACAGCATTCTGGGCAACCACCTTCAATTGACTTTGAAGATAAAGCCAGTTTCATAGACATAGCTTGGTATATGAGGCATCTTTCATCTTTTAACCCTTCCATTTGGTGTCTGCTATTCTTTGAAAACTGACAGCTAAGGCCAAGTTTGTGTATAGGTGGATAAGAGGAATTGAAGAACTTTACTTCTCTTGGATATTGGTGGGAAGATAAAAGTGGTGCTGTGATTTAATCATCACTGAGGAAAAAATATTTTTGCATGTGTGCTAAAAATCTGCTTTCCTCAACTTACTATTTTATTCCTTTTAGTATTTTTTGTTCTACTTTATACCATTGGTTGAACTCTTTAACACACAATTATTCTTAGGCATTTAAATTTAACTGAAAAGTAATCCCTGTTAAATATAAGAATGGGAATAAGAGAGGGAGGAGAGGTATAGTGCGGCACATGCTCACTCAGACTTACCCCTAATGGTAGAGTTAGAAACGTGCCAGGGGATTCCAATTCAATCTTATCAAAGTGGCATGTCCCAATGCCATTTCACTAGTCAAAGTGATTAATTTCAGTCATAATTGATCATAATGACAGGATTGTCAAAGGGATCACGTAAGCAAGACTAGTGTCTGTTAATACTAACTGATAGAATTAAAAAGGAGAGAATGATCCAACATGGGAAGCAGGATACACAGCAGACTCATAAAATGGCAGATTTCCTAAACAGCACTCTGGCCTCAGAATCAGCCCTTAAGGCATTTAGATCTGGCTAAAAAGCCCATGAGAGTGTTTTGGGCATGGAAATCCAAGACACTCTGGCAAAAACAAAACAAAACAAAACAAAACAAAACAAAACAAAACCTAAATGAAATATCTCTGTGAGAGAGATCCCAGCGGAAAGAACAGGCCATCAAAGAAGAAGGTACCTTTCTCTGAAGGGAGGAGAGAACTTCCACTTTGATTATGTCCTTGTCTAAATAAGATCGGAGTTGATGAACTCAAGAGTCTTCCATAGCCTTTGCAACTCTTGACAAGAGCCTCGTGTGATTACTGATGCCGTAAATAAGAGTGTCAATTGTTAAATCCACAACAGGAGTCACTGCCCACTTACTCCCCATGTAGGATCTCTGTCCTTCATGTGTTGTAGTATGAAAATTAATGGTAAAACTACTACTAAAACAGTACTCTATACTTTGTGTGTCTGTGTGGTTGCAAACTGTTGAAATCTTTACTTAGTAAATACTAAGTAGATCTTCTGTATATAAAGATAATTGAAAATGAATCTTGATATGAATGGGATGGGAGAGGGAGTGGGAGGTGGGATGGTTGCGGGTGGGAGGGAGGTTATGGGGGAAAAAAGCTGCTATAATCCAAAAGTTGTACTTTTGAAATTTATATTTATTAAATAAAAGTTAAAAAAAATCTGCTTTCCTGAATTTGCTTAAAGAATAATGCTGCTTTCTCTAGCATATTACCTGTTCATAGTCACTCTACTTATAATGTAGATAATTTTCATAAAAATAGAATCAAAAAATATGAGATCATCGTCCAGAAATTTAAAGAAATAATTTTTCCTGGGCCTTGTCTGCATACTTTAAGTTTTTTTTGACTCGTCATTCATTTATGTAATATTGATTTTAGTTTCCTGTTTCTAGGTTTAAAATTTCTCATAGACAATATTTTGATATTAAGTAAATTTTTGGGGTTTTGGACTGTGATAATTAGGAATTTAGAGATTTGATTAAAATCTGGACCCTGTCACTGGAAATTGCATTGCAATGGGCAAGGGGAAATTATAGTACCTACTCCATCAGTTGTGTTGAGAGCCATAAATGACATAAAGAGCCCCTTTAATACAGTTTGCTTCAAAAAGTGAACATTCTCTACATGTTTTAGAGATATAGATGAAAGATAAAAAAAATTCATTTAACTTAATATAGTTGAAATTTTGAAAACACAAATATTTACATTTCAGTTCAGTGATTGAAAGCTCATACAACAGTATCTCAATTTGTGGAAAACGAAATTCTTATTTTGGTGCAAAAAATCAATATCGATGCATATGAGGTTCATGAAAAATGTTCATAATGAAAAAAGTATTCATGATATTCAAAACTATTTTGCATCAAAAACCTTATCTTTTAATTCCGTTTCTCACTAACCGTTTGATGTATGCTCGTATTGGGTAAAGCTTGATCATCAGCCCAGTGCTTTTTAAGCACTGACATCTAGGGTAGCTATGCCCTATCATTAAATATTGGCATCACTGGGGATGAATAGTTCTGAGGACACTTGTATTCCATAAGATATTTTTAGAAATAGAAGTGGTAGGAAACACATTGTGTTAAAACGACATTATTTCAATAGGAATTTCACTGCCAAAAAAGCAATTCTGTTCTGTAAGTGGTTGCTACATTGATTTTTGCTGAAGCATTATTATTTACATGTTGATTGTCTTAGAACCAGGATACTTACATATTTAAAGTGGTTGGCCGGCGTCGCGGCTCACTAGGCTAATCCTCCGCCTTGCGGCGCCGGCACATGGCACACTGGGTTCTAGTCCCGGTTGGGGCGCCGGATTCTGTCCCGGTTGCCCCTCTTCCAGGCCAGCGCTCTGCTGTGGCCAGGAGGTGCAGTGGAGGATGTCCCAAGTGCTTGGGCCCTGCACCCCATGGGAGACCAGGAGAAGTACCTGGCTCCTGCCATTGGATCAGCGCGGTGCGCCGGTGCAGCACGCTGGCCATGGCAGCCATTGGAGGGTGAACCAACGGCAAAAGGAAGACCTTTCTCTCTGTCTCTCTCTCTCACTGTCTACTCTGCCTATCAAATAAATAAATAAAGTGGTGAGGAAAAGGTTTCTATATTATGTACAGATTTCTGTACTTTAAAAATACAATATTTTAACATAATTCCTTTACTTCTGATTTCTGGTTCCTCATCCCTAAGTTTTACATTGTATTGTATTATTTTTATTGTTATTTTCATATCTACTTTCTGCATGGCTTATGTATTGTCAGAAAGGAAGCTCACAGAAAGAACAATGTTGCATAACTACCTTATTAAACCTCTGCATAATATTGTTTGAACCCTGTGGGGGCACTGATGGAGACCAACTACTAATGTTAAGCACATTGATGTGCTCCTCAAATAGGAAATAAAAAGTGATTGTGGCTGAGAGAAAGTGCAAAGTGGTGTTTAAGAAAGACCACACACTTTTTTTTTTTTAAGATTTATTTATTTATTTGAAAGTCAGAGTTAAAGAGAGAGAGAGAGAGAGAGAGAGAGAGAGAGATCTTCCATCAACTGGATCACTCCCCAGTTGGCCACAACGGCTCAGAATTCTGCTGATCCAAAGCCAAGGAGCCAGGAGCTTGTTCTGGGTCTCCCATGTGGGTGTAGGGGTCCAAGGACTTGGGCCATCTTCTACTGCTTTCCCAGGCCATAGCAGAGAGCTGGATGGGAAGTGGAGCAGCCAGGTCTTGAACTGGTGCCCATATGGGATGCTGGCACTGCAGGTGGTAGCTTTACCTGCTAAGCCACAGAGCCGGCCCCAACCATGCACTTTGAAGGCCTGTATTAGCGGTTTCTCATTATTACAGCAATGAAATATCTAAGGCCACTAACTTTATACAAGTTTATTTAGTTTATTGTTTGGAGGTTCAAGGCTAAGGCTGGGCAATCCCATTGGCATGGTCTCTGATGAGGCTGGAGGTTGGCAGTGGTGGAGCCTGAGTAGAGGAAGGAGCACACTATGAGCAGGAAGAACAAGCAGCTGGTTCCAACTCAGCTTCTATATCCAAGCTTCTCCTGGAGATCACCTTCCAAGGGCACATCCCCACTGACCTAAGGACCTCCCACTAGAAGGAGGATCTGCCAAACAAAAACACTACATAGGATTAAATTTCCACCCTCCTAGTACTTTAATGTATATCTTAGGGGTTTAAATATATTCACTTGTTTGAAGGCCAAATCCTATTCTAACTGTAGCAAGGCCATAGAACTGTTTTTTTTTTTTTTAAGATTTATTTATTTACTTGAAAGGCAGAGTTACAGAGAGGCAGAGACAGAGAGAGAAAGAAATAGAGAAAGAGAGAGAGAGAGAAGCACATTCCAAATATCTTACCTATTTTGAAGAGAATTTGAGGTAGCATGCAGAAGCTGATGCTAAAAAGCAAATAGTGTAGGAGTCTAGACTAGCAATAAAGAGTTTTTTTCTGGAGTCAGACAAGTGTGGATCTTTGATTCCTGCATGTGACAATTCTGACAGAGATAGGAAATACTTCTGACCCAAAACTAAAAGGTAGATGCATGTGCTGAAGTGTGCATGTGTGAACTTAAATTTTTGGAACAGGAAAGGAAGATTTGGATTACTTTTTTATTCTGAGATTAGGGGCTAGTGGTGTCCTTACTTCCCACTAGGTCTTGACCTCCTTGTTGACTTCACTGGAGATAGCCTCTTTTTGAGAGTTAATGGAACTGTGATTATATCAAAGTGTTGAGGTGCACCAAGGGGGAAGGAGCCATACTACAATTATAATAACTTAATTCTTAGGACACGTGAAAGTGTATCAGTAATATATCCCCCAGGGAAATGGTAAACATAACAAAATCAGGCTGGGGATGAAACCCTTAAAAGCAGGCATATATAATAAAAGTAAAAGGATTATACTGATTATCAATGAAACAAAATATTCGCATTTGTCAATGAGGCTAAAGGTTCATACATACTTAGCATAAGTCTGTGCAATTTCCATCTGAAATGTAGTGTATTCTTAAATGGCTGCTACTTTAATCCATTTAGGTGCATCCTGAGCTTTACAGATGAGGAGTCCACACCTGAGGGAACTCTTCCTGAAGCCACAGTTTTGGGTTGGTAGAGTGCAAGAATAGGTTACTCCAAGTACTAACCATCTGTTTATGCATTTTAATTTTACCTTCAGGATCTGCTCAAATTTTATCTGCTATGTAGCAGTTTTCCTGGATTATGCAGTGTTGCTCTGGCCAATTTGTTCACTCAGACACTATGAGTATTCCACATTCCTTTGAGAGTGACTCCATGACCTGCAGAAGCACTAAAGGTAAAAAAAAAAAAAATCCCCCACTCATCTGAGCGTCCTTTACAACTAACTTCAAAATGCAGCAACCTAAGGGTTGGAAAGAAGTTAGACAAAGGCCAACTTTTGTCCCCCCCCCCCCCTCTTTTTTTTGCTGTTTTGTGCTAGATATCCACTTGGTGGCAACATAAATTCCTCTATGAGGAGCATTATGATGTTGGATCGTTAGAATCTGGGTGTTATAAAGCACTTGTGGTGGTGCTTGCTGCAGTGGGGGCTTTCTGATTTTGGCTCCCTGATGCGCATTGCCCTTTACTACTGAGTGTATTTTAAGACTTTTAAAAAGAGACGTTTTATATTCACAGCAAAATTGAAAGGAAGTTACAGATTTCCTGAATACTGTCTGCTTCAGACATACATAGCTTCCTTCCTACTGGGTATTCCTGATTTTAACTGCAGAAATGGCAGCTTTGCAAGCTGTTACTTTAGCGATCAGTTATTTAGTGTTCTAATAGTTATTTTTGGAAGCATAAGCTGGAATTCATTATTCCAGTATTTTTTAATGATTTTAGAACGATTAATTTCTTGTAAATTCTATCCTGAATAAAATACCTAGAGGGATCTGTTACTTACATTGAAACTTGACTGACACAGAACAGCTTCCTTCCTGGGCGGAATATAATCCAATGCCCATTTCATGAAGCATCTTGGAGTATTCTCTGCTGTCGTCCTATGGTGAGATCCTTTGTCTCTAACTGGATCTGACTCCAATTCTAGGCCATGTTTATTTCAGAACCCTGGGAGCTTTCACTGAGATTCTACCAATGGGTCTCATCACTGGCAACAGAGTGTCTCCTGGTGCGGGCTGCTGACATGTCAGCAGTCTTTAATGTCTCTGGGTTGTTAGAGATAAGTGGGAGAGAAGCTTGTACAGCAGTCTACATCATCTCTTGCTCTGGGCCCTCCTCCAAGCTAGCATTAGTCTGGATTGCTTCTTAATTTTTGAGCAGTAAATCTACTGAGGTATATTTTGTCTTCAAAATTCAGGGGCTGAAGGTGCTATGTCATTTTGCTAGTGACACTGACTTCTTTACAGGGATGTCGTATGTGACACTCTAGAGCCTGAATGTCTGGAAACAAAGGTTGTATCTGTTTTTTTTTTTTTTTTTTTTTTTTTTTTTTTTTTATTTTTTTTTATTTTTTTGACAGGCAGAGTGGACAGTGAGAGAGAGAGAGACAGAGAGAAAGGTCTTCCTTTGCCGTTGGTTCACCCTCCAATGGCCGCCGTGGCCGGCACGCTGTGGCCTGCGCACCGCGCTGATCCGATGGCAGGAGCCAGGTACTTATCCTGGTCTCCCATGGGGTGCAGGGCCCAAGTACTTGGGCCATCCTCCACTGCACTCCCTGGCCACAGCAGAGAGCTGGCCTGCAAGAGGGGCAACTGGGACAGAATCCGGTGCCCCGACCGGGACTAGAACCTGGTGTGCCGGCGCCGCAGACGGAGGATTAGCCTAGTGAGCCACGGCGCCGGCCGTATCTGTTTATTAGTGACATAAAATGGATATTGTAACATATCTAGAAACTATGCTATGCATTTTAATAGGACACTTCTTTATTCTCTGAAATGCATACATAATAGCTAAGATGCCTAGGGGAGTTGATACTTCAGGTTTACCAGGTCCTTTCTGCACTGTGACAACAATATAATGGACTATTCTTGTATCTTATGTATTGATGGGAGTTGTATTTGTTTTCCTCACACATGAAAGTGAACTATTTTTGGTATCCTTTTGATTATTGGGAAAAGGAAAAGGCATGTTTTGGAATATGAGCATATTCCAGATGCTAGAAATGTATTTTGATATCCTTAAACTCCCATTTTGACCAAAGGGCCAGAAGTTATTGATTCCTTTTCCTAGTCTAAACTTGCCAGTTTCCTTAGTGTTTATCCAACTTGTCTGGGTATAATTTATTTCTGACAAGATTTAGTCACCATCACTCAAAAAAGCAATCAATCTTTTTTTGTGAGATCACTGGTTAGTCCAAAGTGCTCCCCAGGAAACAATGATCAGACAGTATTTATGGACAAAAATACAAGGGACATTTAAAATTAGAGCACAAAATAGAGCCTATTGCTTGCTGTCTGTCTGTCTGTCTATCTATCTATCATCAAAGCTTTACTTGTTGCTAAGGGCTGAAGTTGAAAGAACTAGAATACTGGAAGTAAGGGCAGGAATCTGAGTGTACCCATGCTGGAACACAGTGGAGTCTGATAATCTCTCACAGAATATGGAGAAGCAAAGCAACATATGGTATGTACGATAAAGTCTGAATTGTGATTCGTTATTTCAGACTAGAAAGAAGCAAAGTGATACAGAAGTAAGTAGAATAAACTCTGGAGGTTGCACAGTTATCTCGGGTGGACTTGTGAAGTGTAAAGGAACATGGAGACAATGCAGCACACATTGATGTTCAACTACCTAGAGTGAACTTGGAATTTACAGAAAAACAAAGATGTAAGCGATATAATTCTGGGGTCTTAAGATGCAGGATGGCCTTAAAACAAGCAAAGAAAAGTAGTCATAAGCAAGGTAAACATTGGAGTCTGATCACCTAAAATGAAATTGAGATAGAAAAAGAACAAAGGAATAAGTGGGACAATTCTGAAGGCTGAAGTTCTAAAGTATTCAAAACAAGCAAAGAAACAAGTGTGATAAGCAATGGAGTATGATAAGCTACATGAACAAGAAGCTTACAAAAGAACATAGAATTAAGTCAAAATATTCTGGAGTTCAAAAATCATGACTGAACTTAAGCAAAGGAACATAGTGGTAAGTGTAATTGACTCTGGAGTCTTACAGTCTATTATCAGTTTGGGAGAAGGAAAGCAATGTAGAGGTAAATGGGATCAAGTATGGAACTGATGATCTTTCACAGTCTAGGGGGAAGAAAAGGGATATAGAGTTTAAGTAAAATAAACTCTGGACTCCAGTTGTCTGGCATGGGCATTTGAGAAACAAACACAAAGGTAAGTGGAATAAACTCTGGAGTCCACTTACCTGAAATGAACTGGATTTACAAAGTACATAGAGATAAGTATGATAATTCTGGAGTCTGAGCTTCTACTATGGATTTAAAATAAGTAGAGGAATGTGTTGGAAAGTGAGTTCGACCCTGAATCTGATAGTCTATAATCAAATTGAGAGAAGCAAAGCACCAAAGAAGCTTGTGTGATAAATTCTGGAGGTTGTACTTATCTTGAGAAGCCGTGGAATTTAGAGGTAAGTTTAAAATGCTGTGGAGTCAAAATATGTAGGTTGGGCCTGTGAGTAGCAAAGGACAAACTAGAATCTGATGAACTAGAATGGACTTGAGATTTACAAAAGAACATATATGTATATATGTTTATTCTGAAATATAAAGTTCTAGAATGGATTTAGGCACATGGACATAGAGTATGTGGAATTGACTTGGGAGTCCAATAATCTATCATTGAATTGGGGGAAACAAAGCAATGTAGAGGTATGTGTGATAAAATCCCCATGTCAATGATCCTCCTTAGGCTAGGAAGAAGGGGATGTAGAGATAAGGGGAACAAACTCTGGAGTTGAAGTATGTTAGCATAAACTTGCAAGAAGGAAAGGAACATAGAGATGATGGAATACACACTGAAGTTCAATAACCTAGAGTCAACGTGGGATTTAAAGAAGGATAGAAATGTAGTGAGATAATTCTGGAGACTGAAGATCCTTCATGTGCTAAATCAACTTCTCGTATCCTTATTAAATAAATTAATAATAAATCTTCATTAGGTCCATTTTCTTAATAGTATGGTTCAACTGTAATTTATCTTTGTAGATTTTCTGTCTGGATGACCTGTCCATTGATAACAATGGAGTGTTGAAGTCCCTGACTATAATTGTACTGGAGTCTCTCTCTCTTTTTAAATATAATAATATTTGCTGAATATATCTTGGTGGTCTTGTATTGGGTGCAAATATATTTGGAATTGTATGTTTTCTTGCTGAATTGATCCTTTTATCAAAATATAATGTCCTTTGTCTTTTTTTTTTACAATTTTTGATTTAAAATATTTTATATGAGTATAGCTATTCTTATTTATTTTTGGTTTCCATTTTCCTGGTATATATTTTCAGCCCTTCAACTTTAGTCTATGTGTATCTTTATTTGTGCAGTGAATTTCTTGTAAGCAGTGTATAGTTGGGTATTTTTTTTAAATCAATGATTCTTTCAATGTAAGTCTTTTGACTGGTGAATTTAATCCATTTACATTTTATTAAGGCAACATAGAAGTAAATGGGATCAGCTATGGATTCTGATGATCCAGTATTGACTAGGGAGAAGCAAATGGATATATAGATAAAGGAAATGCACTTCAACCTCTGATTATCTATTATGGATATTTGAGAAACAAAGAAACAAGGAGGTAACTGGAGTAAACTCCAAAATTGGAATCTGATTATCTGAAACTATCTTGAGATTTACAAAAATCATAAGGATAAATGGTATAATTCTGGATTCTGATGTTCTATGGAGTTGAAGCAACCAAAGGAACATAGTGAGTTCATCCCTTGAGTCTGGTAACCCCTCATCAAATTGGGAAAATCAAAGCTCCATAGAAGGATGTGTGATAAACTGAATACTGAATATTTATCTTGGACTAAGGAAAGCAAATGAATGTAGAGGTAAGTTTAATATAAACTCAAGTCAAAATATATAGCATGGTATTATGAGAAGTGAAGGAACACAGAGATGAGTGGGACAAATGCGAGAGTCCAGAGAGCATGGGATTTACAAAATAATATATATGTAATTGTGAAAATTCTGGACTTTGAAGTTCTATCTGGACTGAAAAAAGCACAATAATATGGAGGTAAGTGGAATTGACTCTGACATCCAATAATCTATCATCAAATAGAGAAAAGCAAAGCAGCATTAATTAAGTGTCAGAAACTCTGGATTCCAATTATGTATCTTGGACTGTCAAGAAGCAAGGTGCTACAGAGGTAAGTGGAATTAACTATGGAGTGCAATGATCTAGCATTAACTTGTGAGAAGCAAGGGAACATAGAGACAATGCAATACACACATATTTGATTACTTAGAATGAACTTAGGATTTACAGAAAAATAAAAATGTAAGTTGCTCAATTCTGAAGTCCAAAGATCAAACATGGCATTAAATGAATGAAAGAAAAAGTATTCATGAGTGGGTTAATAACTGGAATCCAGTCACCTTGAATGAAACTTGAATTTACAAAAGAATATAGAAATACGCACAATCATTCTGGAATCCAAAGATCTACATAGGTCTTAAAACAAGAATACAGTGTTAAGTGAGATTGATTCTGGAAACTTATAATCTATCATTAATGTGAGAGAAGCAAAGCAACATAGAGGTAAATGGGATTAACTATGGATTCCAATGATGTAGCATAGAACAGGGGCAAGCAAAATAATATAGAAGTAAGTAGAATAAATTGGACTTTGATCACCCATCATGGACTTTTGAGAAACAAAGCAATAAATCCCACCATATAAGTAGGATGAACTCTGGAGTCCTATTACCTAAAAGAAACATGAGATTTACAAGAGAATATAAGGGTAAGTAGGACAATTCTGAATTACAACATTTTACTAAAGAATTGAAACAAGAAAAAGAACATAGAGGAAATTTGGATTGACCCCAATAGTAATCTATAAGCATACTTGAAGAGACAAAGCAATATAGAAAGATTCATGATAAACTCTGGATGCCAGTGATCTTTTTTGGACTGTGGAGAAGCAAGGGTATTTGGAGGTAATTTTAATAAACCCTGAATCAAAATATTTAACATGGACTTGTGAGAAGGAAAGGAACAAAGATAGTGGGACAAACTCTGGAATCCAATTTTCTAGAATGAACTTGGGATTTACAAAAAGCATATACACATGTGAGAATTCTGGAGTATGAAATTATAGCTTGGACTTAAAACAAGCACAGGGACATAGAGATAATTGGATTTGACTCCAGAGTCCAATAATCTATCACTGAATTGGGGAAATAAAGCAACATGGAGGTATGTGTGGTAAAATCAGGATGCTGATGATCTTTCTTGGACTAGGGAGAAGCAAGAGGTTATATTGGTAACTGCAATAAATTCTGGAGTATTACTATCTAGAATAAACTTGTGAAAAATAAAGGAACATAGAGACATTGGAAAACACAGTATAGTTTGATTACCTAGAATGAAGATGGGGTTTACAGAAGAACCAGAATATAAGTGGGACAAATCTGGAGTTTAATGATCAAGCCTAGCCATCAATCAATCATAGTAAAAAATAATCATTAGTGAGTTAAACAAGGGAATATGATCACCTAGGATTAATAAAATAACATAAAAATAAGTTAGAATAATTCTGGAGGCTGAGATATATCTACCTATTAAGTGATATCCTGCATTCCAGCTAAACCATAAACTTTTTTCCAATAAAATCTATTCCATAAAAAAGAAGGGACCATTACATTGGTGTTCAGACACAGGAGACATGAAGAAGCAAGGTAGCTTGATTCCTGCAAAAGAACACAATCCTCCAGAATTAGATCCTGAACTGAAGTAAATCTATGAAGTGACAGAATTTGAAATAATGAGTGTAAGGAAACTCAATTATCAAACAAAAAATGAATATTCCTTGCTCATGGATTTAAAGAATCAATATCATTAAAACGTCTGTAGAACATAAAGCAATATACAGGTTCAAAGCAATCCCTATCAAAATACCAATGATATTCTTTATAGAATTAGAAAAAAAGAATGCTAAAATTCATACTGAATCAGAAAAGATCCAGAATAGCCAAGGTAATCCTGAACAAGAAAAACCTGAGGCATCACAATACCTGACTTCAAAGCATAATTGAAAGCTATTGTAAGGGTTGGAGTGTGGATGGGAGAGAGGGTAGTATGGGATGTATCACTATGTTCCTAAATCTGTATATATGAAATACTCAAGCCTTCTGTAACTTAAATAAAATAAAATAAAAAAATAAAAAACAGTGTGATGCTGACAAAAAACTGAGACATAAATCAATGGAACAGAATAGAGAGCCCAGAAATTAATCAATATACATTCAGCCAAATGATTTTTGACAAAAGTGCAAAGACAATACAGCAGAGTAAGGACAATCTCTTAAATAAATGGTGCTGGAAAAACTGGATATATATATATATATACACACACACACACATATACATATACATATACATATACATATATATGGAGAAGAATGAAATTGGATCCATACTTTTTTAAAGTTTTTATTTAATGAATGCATTTTTTTCATAGATACAACTTTAGGGATATAGTGGTTCTTTCCCCCATACCCACCCTCCCCCACCAACTCCCATCTCACCTCCCTCTCCCTCTCCTATCTCCTTCTTCATTATGGTTCATTTTTAATTTGATTTTATATACAGAGGACCAACTCCATGTTGAGCATAGATTTCAACAGTTTGCACTCAACGCACACACAAAACATATAGAGTACAGTTTGGGAACAAAATTTGCAGTTGATTCTCATAGTACAACTCATTAGGGATGGAGGTCCTACATGGGGACTAAGGTGACTTCTGCTGTTCCTTTAACAATTAACAGTCTTATTTATGATGTCAGTGATCACCCAAGGCTCTTGCCATGGGCTGCCAAGTCTATGGAAGCCTTTTGTGACCATAGACTCCATTGGCATTTGGACCCAGCCATAAAAGTGGATGTTCGCTCCTCCTTTCAGAGAAGAGTATATCCTTCTTTGATGACACTTTCTTTCCACTGAGGTCTCACAGAGATTCTCTGTGTAGGATACTTTTTTTGCATAGACTCTTGAGTTTCCTTGCCTGAAATGCTCTCACAGTCATTTCAGCTAGACCAGGAAGCCTTAAGGGTTGATTCTGAGGTCAGAGTATTATTTATAGCAAATGTCATTTTAGGAGTCTGCTGTGTGGACTGCTTCCCATATGGGAGTTTCCTTCTTTTTTTTTTTTTTTTAAATATTTATTTATTTATTTGAAAGTCAGAGTTACACAGAGAGAAGGAGAAGCAGAGAGAGAGAGAGAGAGAGAGAGAGAGAGGGAGGTCTTCCATCTGTTGCTTCACTCCCCATTTGGCCACAGCAGCTGGAGATGTGCCAATCTGAAGCCAGTAGCCAGGAACCTCTTCTGGGTCTCCCATGCGGGTGCAGGGGCCCAAAGACTGGGCCATCTTCTACAGCTTTTCCAGGCCATAGCAGAGCGCTGGATCAGAAGTGGAGCAGCTGGGACTTGAACCAGCGCCCATATGGGATGCTGGCACTGCAGGCAGCAGCTTTACCCACTACACCACAGCAGTGGTCCTTTTCCTTCCTTTTTAATTCTATTATTCTACCAGACACTTGATGTTATTTATATGATCACTTTTATACTTAAAGCTATCTATATGTTGACTTGAACTTTTAATATGATTATTTTAACAGTTAAGATGGCATTTATACCACTGAATTTTATGGGTTTGGAGTCCCAGGACATGATTTTAGGCTGTATTCTTAGAAGTAAGTCTATAGGAATGTATGCAGAACTATACTGCTTTACAGTTATAGACTACCTCCTCCCTCTCTTATTCCCCCTCTTATTTTTGACTGGGATCTTTTCCCAGTTGACTTCAAATACATAAAATACATATGATTAACTATGTTACATAAAGAGTTCAGTGTATAGTATGAAGAAGAGAAAAGAAAAAAGAAAACAGAAAACAAAACAAAATAAAACAAAAAGATATACAAAATAAAACATAGCAATGATAAACTGTTCCTCAATAGTCAGGTCAAGGACTATTCAAGTCATTGATTCTAAAAGTGTCTATTGCACTTGTATAACTTTCTTTTTTTTTTTTTGACAGGCAGAGTGGACAGTGAGAGAGAGAGTGAGACAGAGAGGAAGGTCTTCCTTTTCCGTTGGTTCACCCACAATGGCTGCTGTGGCCAGCGCGCTGCGACTGGCACACCATGCTGATCTGAAGGCAGGAGCCAGGTGCTTCTCCTGGTCTCCCATGTGGGTGTAGAGCCCAAGGTCTTGGGCCATCCTCCACTGCACTTCCGGGCCAGAGCAGAGAGCTGGACAGGAACAGGAGCGACTGGGACAGAATCCAGTGCCCCGACTAGGACTAGAACCCGGTGTGCCGGTGCCGCAGGCATAGGATTAGCCTATTGAGCTGTGGCGCCAGCCTACACTTCTATAATTTTCATTTTAGGAGTGCTATTAATTCTCCCAAATCCGGGAGAACATTTGGTATTTGTCTCTTTGGGACTGGGTTATTTCACTAAGTATGGGGTTTTCCAGCTTGCTCCATTTTGTTGCAAATGACTGGATTTCATTCTTTTTTTTATTGCCGTGTAGGATTCCATAGTGTACATATTCCACAATTTCTTAATCCATTCTTTGGTTGATGGGCATTTAGGTTGCTTCCATGTCTTAGCTATTGTGAATTGAGCTGCAATAAACATAGAGGTGCAGATAGCTCTTTTGTTTACTGATTTCATTTCCCTTGGGTAAATTCCCAGGAGTAGGATGGCTGGGTCATATGGTAGGCCTATATTCAGATTTTTTAAGGTATCTCCATACTGTTTTTCATAGTGGCTTTACCACTTCACACTTCCACCAACAGTGGTTAGGGTGTCCTTTTCACAACATCCTCTCCAGCATTTGTTGTTTGTTGACTTCTGTATGAGGGCCACTCTAACTCATTGTGGTTTTGATTTGCATTTCCCTGATTGCTAGTGATCCTGAACATTTTTTCATGTGTCTGTTGGCCATTTGGATTTCCTCTTTTGAAAAATGCCTGTTAAAGTCCTTGGCCCAACTCTTAACTGGGTTGTTTTGTTACTGTGGAGTCTCTTGATCTCTTTGTAGATTCTGGTTATTAATCCTTTATCGGTTGTGCAGTTTGCAAATAATTTCTCCTATTCTGTCGGTTACCTCTTCACTCTGCTGTTTCTTTTGCTGTACAGAGGCTTCTCGATTCGAGGTAATTCCATTTGTTCATTTTGGCTTTCACTACCTGTGCCTTTGGTGTCTTTTCCAGGAATTTTTTGCCTGTGCCAGTGTCTTAAAGGGTTTCCCCAATGTTCTTGATTAATTTGATGGTGTTGTGGCATAGATTTAGATCTTTAATCCATGTTGAATGGTAGATCCATACTTTTCACCATCTACAAAAACCAACTCAATAAAGATCAATGACCTAAATTTAAGACCTGAGTCTATGAAGTTGGTAGAATAAAACATAGGGGAAATACTCCAAGACAGTGGTGTAGGCGATGACTTCTTGGACAAGATTCCCAAAGAACAAGTATCAAAAGTAAAACTAAATAAATGTAACTATATGTAGAAGCTAAAATTTTAAAAAGAAAGATGCCTGTTTTTATCAGTACTGATGCAAATATAGTTTTGTGAAACTTTTATGCCTTTGTCAAATCCATTTTGATGACTGTGATAACTTTATGTTATAACTTTATGATATAGGGGTAAATGGAATAAACTCTGGAATCCAAGTGTGTAGCATAAACTTGTGGGAAGCAAAGAAACAGAGGTAGTGGAGTATATACAGATGTTTGATTTCCTAGAATGAAATTATGATTTACAGAGGAACACAAATGTAGGTATGATTATTTTGGAGTCTGAGATGTAGAATGGCCTTAAATCAAGCAAATAGTCAAAAGTGGGAAAAGCACTGGAATCCAATTACATAAATGAAACTAGAGTTTACAAAAATACAGAAATAATCTGGATAATTCTTGTGTCTGACATTGTAACTTAGACTCCAACCAAGTGAAACAAATATTGATGTAAGTGGAAAGAGAACTACAGTATGACCTAGTATGAACCTAATAATTATGAAAGAACGTAAGAAGTTGGATCATCCTGAATTCCAAAGGTCAACACTGGACTTAAGCAAAAGAACCTTGTGGTAAGTGGGATTAACACAGGAGTCTTACATTCTATAACCAATTTGAGAGATGCAAAGCAACATAGAGGTAATTGGAATCAAGTATGGATTCTGATGATCTTTCATGGAGTAGGTAGTAGGAAAAAGGACATAGAGGTAAGTGTATACAATAAACTCTGGTCTCTTATTATCTAGCATGGAATTTTGAAAAATAATAATAGAGGCAAACATGATAAATTCTGGAGCCCATTTACCTATAACAAACTTGGGATTTTACAAGAGAAATATAGAGGTAAATGCAATAATTCGAGAGTGTGAATTTAAAAGAACAAAGGAACATAGTGGCTAGAGGGATCAACCCTGGAGTCAAAAATAAAAAAAAATCTATTGTCAAATTGGGAGAAGCAGAGTATCATAGAAGGATGTGTGATCAACTCTGGATGGGATGATCTATCTTGAACTAGGAAGAAGCAAAAGGATATGGAGGAAAGTTTAATACACTCTGGAACTGAAATATATTTCTGAGAAGCAAAGAAACAGAGATTAATGGAACAACCTCTGGAGTCTGATTTTCTAGAATTAACTTGGAATTCACATAAGAACACATATGTAAGTGTGATAATTTTAGAATATGACCTTCTAGCATGTGCTGAAAAAAGTACAAAAATGTTGAAGTTAGTGGAGTTGATACTATAGTCCAATAATTTACCATGGAATTTGGAGAAGCAAAACAACAAACAGGTATCTGTAATAAACTTTGGATAGCAATGGTTTATCTTGGACTATTGAAATTTAAAGGGCTATAAGGGTAGGTGGAATGAAATCTGTAGTACATATATCTAGCATAAATTTGTGATAAGCAAAGGAAAGTAGAATGGAATACACATTGAAAATCAGTTACCTACAATAATGAATTTGTGATTTACAGGTGAACTAAAATATGTTAGTTAATTCTGAAATCTGAAGATCTACATGACCTTAAATCAAACACAAATAATAATAGATGGGATAAATATTGGAGCCCAGATTCTAGAATGTACTTCAGATATACAAGAAAACAAAGAAGTAGTATAATTCAGGAGTCCACAGATCTACTGTAGAAATTAAAAACAAACAAGGCAACACTGACATAATTGGACAAGCACTGGAGTCTGATGAACTAGAATGAATTTTTTATTTAGAAAAGAACATATAAATATGTTAAATCATTCTGGAATCCAAATATCTGCATTACAATTAAATGAAGCAAAGGAACATAGTGATAAGGGGGTTGACTCTGGATTCATATATTCCATCATCAATTTGGGAGACACAAAGCATCATAGAGGTATTGGGATCAAATACAGTTTTCAGTGATCTAGTATGACTCTGGAGAAGCAAAAGATATAGAGGTGAGTGGAATAAATTCTGCACTCTGATTATCTAGCATGGGCACTGCAGAAACAAAGAAACATAGATGTGTTATAAACTCCAGAGTCTGTTTACCTAAAATGAACTTAAGATTTCCAAAAGAACATGGAAGTAAATGGCTTAATTCTTGATTCTGATGTTCTGCTATGGATTTGAAACAAGGAGAAGAACATAGAGGAAACTGTAATTGACCCTGGACTCTGAACGTCTGCCATCAAATTGAGGGAAGCAAAACAACACAGTAGGATGTGTGATAAACTCTGGATCCAATGATCTATCTTGGACTAGGGGGATATAGAGGTAAGGGGATATAGAAGTAAATTTAATATCCTCTAGAATGGAAATGTTTTGCATGACTTGGGAAAAAAGCAATGGAACATAGAGATCAGTAGATAAACTCTAGTCTGATTATAATGATTTTGGGATTTACAAAAGAGTGTGTGTGCGTGTGTGTGTGTGTGTGTGTGAGAGAGAGATACA